>NC_051851.1:40584829-40893521 GCF_905115235.1 Hermetia illucens
AAATCACTAACCTGTCACTATACGGTGCCTGTTAATAATAATATATAACTGTAATTTTTAGTAACTACTTGATTGCAAAACCCCTCTTAAGTTCATCCTAGGATAATATAAAGCATGATCCTACCAAGTTTGGTGGAAATCATACTATTTTTAACAAAGCGATATTAGGTTGCAGTTGTTGCTTTAGTGCAAATTCTAAAACTTTCAATGTCAGTAGACCTTGTAAGGTAATATTCTGGCATAACATTACATGGTAGGTACTAATGGGGTAAATCCTAAATGTTTTTATGTCAGAAATACACAGTACCTTTCGTATTTGGGGCTTCCACCTTCTGCTTTCCCAACTTGTTTCAGTAATAATGAATCTTTAATAGTTTATTCATGAATATTCCAACGTTATTCTATCAGAACTAGAATTTTTCAGATTTGAACTTTTACGATTGTACTTACAATATATCTATGGTAGAAAAAGAAGACGAGGCAGACTCTGCCTGAGATGGAGCAATGGCGTAGGTCAGGACGCCAGACAACTTTTAAGGATATCAGGTTGGTGGAACTCGGCGCAAAACCGAGCTGTTTGGAGTTCCTTATTAAGGCGAGCCTAGACCGGATACCGGTTGTTGCTCCGTTGATGATGACTTATAATATAAACATAATTGAATTGGATTACGTTTCAAAACATTATTTGGGGCCACGGTTTCAAAGGATTCGATGTTTTGGTAATCTTGTCAATGGAATAAAATTTGTTACTTTTTCAGTTCATATTAATGAATTGTATTTTAACGATTAGCGTTATCCTTAATATTGCATCAATTTGCATTAATAAAATAGACACGAAAACCGGGACCAATATATCCTTTTGATCCTTTCCAACATTTTACCAGGAGCGAAGCCCCAGCGAACAACTTAAAATTTGGGAAGAATTCTATAATTTCCTTTACGCAGGTTCTATAGTTATAAGGAAGGAATTCCCCTGTTCACAATTCTCAAGGATCGCACTCAATAGTTATTACTCCCAAATGGCCATTTCCTTCTATGGGTTGGTTGTATAATATGACAACAGCAACCCTGGTTTGAACTATGCTATCGAAAGAAAAGATGCTGTGCGCATGGACCTCAATTTATTTGTATTTGGGGTTGCTGTACTCTGTGGCTTTGATGTGAACTGTTTTGAACATGATGCCATGATGCTATGATGCCATACTATGCCAGCATCAGCATCATGAACAACAACGACTTTAATGGCCATAGCAACAACAAAGTAACACTCAACTTGTTTCGTCGTCTTCACTTTTTATTCAAGGATCAGTCCGAAGTGAGTTAAAGAGCCGGTGACATCGTGACGTGGTGTGAAGAAATTGTGTACGGAATAGTGCCGAGGAGTCAACTTACTGCTTCTCGAATCTCATCCTTTTGTGGACCCTCGTCTTTTTCTCCGCATTGTAGTGCTCGAGGTAGTTCTTCGGACAATATGACTTTTGGAAATTGCCGCGTCGTCCTTAAATTATTCCTAGTCATCATATGTGCAAGTGAGTTTTACTTTACCATTCATCGTGTTTGAACTGCCTGAAGTAGCCTTTGTTAATCTGGATCCTGGGTCATTTTGGCTACTCAACTTGTGCATAGAATGATGAATTTTACATCGCGATTCCAAATAGCATCCAATTAAAAGTAATGGCTGTTTTGTGGAAATATATGTAATTGCGTGTACATCTGCTCCTACGACTCCAGATGAAGAGTCTGGATCTTAATTAGATAATTTCCGCGCACATCTGTGTGGGCGGCAATACTCATGTGTAGTATCTGAACTTGACCGCCAAATTGCCGACAATGCAGCAATTGACCTCCCTCTCTCTATGAATGAGTTGCGTTCCTGTCTCTGGGTGGTATCACATATCAGTTTGTTTGTAAACACTGACATGCTGCGCTCCAAACGATTCATCATTTCCATTCCCATCTATTAGACTAGCCAACAAAAGTAAAGCAAGCAACGAAGTGATATGTGGAAAAGCGGCAGACATATGGTGCGCTAGATAGGATTGAGAAGTCGTTTAATTGGACGTTATTCCAATGAACCTATGGGTAACAGTCCGATTAAGCGCTCAAACAGGCAATGGAAGTGTGTTTGCTTAGCATTTGAAACCCCATCTTTTCACTTCAGATAAATGATGGAATAGTAGTCCCTGGTGGGGGTAAGTTGAGACAGAATCCCTGCAAAGAAAAAGCGTGCAGTGGTACTCATAGGCCCAGCTAGTCAATTACAGAACTTACTGAATCATATTATCTGCTCATTAGTGTAATTATAGTCGCAGCCCATTCCATTTCTGAACAACTACAAAATAATTCACATGGAACCCTCAGCATCCCGGGATATAACTAGAAAGTGAAGCACTTTGGAGGAAACGCACTTCAAAAATGTAGAAGGATCTTACAAACACAGCAGTAATGGTTATTGATTTCCTACATGTTCAGCTACATGGATATATGCGCTGATAGTTGTTAGTTTTATCTAGGGGTATCGGAAAATGTAGTTGCATTAATGGCAACAAGTATCTATTCGTCTATGTATCTGTAATATCTTGTTTTTGAAAGAATGACACCGATTAGATTTTCCTCTGCTATAAAACTAAATAAACAAGGATAGTGGGGAACGATGCCTCCTGATATACTCGTACATACGTACATATTCGATTTAATTTTAGTTTTCTTTTCCTACCTGCATGTGTATGTTTGTGCAACTTGTTCTTTGTTTATTACTTAGATGATATCATAAGGTGAACTTGAAACTAGCGTGATTTTAATTCTGATCCTTCTATGATTACCAGTAGTTTGTTCTCTACCTGTGCAGCATCTTCGGTGCGCTCTCCCACAATGGAGCTGCGCGCGGAGGATAGTGCATACAGTGGTGGAACCACTGTATGGGATTCGCATTGGTGAAGGGACTACAGAGTGAATCCTACCTAGTACCTTCTCCTACACCTTCTAAGGAACACGCGGAAGAAAGGGAAACCAGAGACGTGAACGGAACTGACTTAACGCCAGTTCGAGTGATCGAATCAATGCAAACTGGACACCGCAAGCCAGTCAAGGTGCTAAGTGGAAAACAAACGAATGCTCTGCGGGATGAGATGAGATTTTTCATGGATGTAAACATGGGAACTGCGGTACCTCCAAGTGCGACTTTTCTCAGAGAAATCAAACACGAGGGAATCTAGTGTCTGGCGGTATGATGTGGGGGGAACCCCGTCCCACGCAGACCGCGGCATACGCGTCTAACTTTTTTCCATAACACAGTAAACTAAGTTTATGTCGAAAAAAAATAAGGATTGGTCAAATCAACCTGCAGCATGCCAAAGCCTTCTCCTATCTGTTACCAGCGAGGCTGACAAAGCTGCAGGACTACCTCTACATTTTTCTGGTACAAGAACCGTGAGTTCGATTTAACAGAATCTATGGCATTGGATCAGTAAAGGGGGCTAGGATCTTCTAGGATGAAAGATTCATAAGACCGAGAGCTTATATCCTGATGTCAAGACGGTTAGAGGCAACCATGCTGAACAGTTCTGTTCCCAGGATTTAGGTACGGTCATCGTACAATATCAGAATAATGGCGAGAGGAAAAGCATCATAATCCCCTCCGCTTATTTACCCTATGATTCTTTGTATCCTCCACCGACGTAAGAACTAAGTGATTTGGTAGTGTATGCAGAATCAGGTGGTCTCGAACTTTTAATAGGTTTTTGTTATTTGTTGGGGCAGTAGCAAATGCAATCCAAGAGGAGAGAAGTTGTTTGGTTTCATCACTTCAACTGGTCTCATGACTGCAAACGTAGTGTGCGCCCCTACGTTCGTGGGACCGATAAGAAGCAAAGTAACTGATCTAATAATCTGTACCTCAAAAGTGTTAGAGTTGATTACACACTGGCGAGTTCTAGACGAGGTCTCGCTGTCAGACCACCAATACCTAGAATTCAATCTGACTATTGCCGACAGTACAAAGACCGAACCCTAGGAAAACGAATTAGACAAATTTCAATGAAGTTCTTGGCAATAAACTGTTTCTCCCTAGAGGACTACAGACTCCTTTGGCACTAAAAGACGAATTGGAAACTCTGAACTGCACAGTTATAGAGTGATATGAAGAGGCTTGTTCTATTTCCCGTGGTTAAAGCGGTGAAACGTTTTCTTGGTGGAACCGGGAACTGCAAAAACTCAGGAAAACAACCAGGCACCTTCTGAACTATGCTTGCAAAAGTAATAAGAACGAGGGTGTTCGAAACGAGACTCTTTTAGAGGGTACTGTGAGGATCTGTAAGACGAAAGAGAGACTTAAAGGCCATCCCTTAAAAGGGTTCTTTCACGATCTCCAGACTGGAATCAGTACAGACCCTTCTGGAACTACACCACTCGGGAGAACGGGTGAGAGAAATGGTAGGGAGAGAGTTGACGGTTCTTTCAACTCCTTACACACCCAAGTGCTGCAAGGGGAACTGCAACACTGCGAAAGCGGTTGTCACCTATGAAAAGGTGAGAGCTGCCATACTGTCCTTAACCATTTCAAAGCACTAGGTATGGAGCACTTAGAGCAACCCTTAAAAAATATTTTTCGAGGATGTCTTGCTCTGGGCTACGTCCCTTCATCTTGGCAAAAGGCTGAGGTAGTCTTCATACTGAAGCTTGGGGAAGATGACTATTCTAATCCAAAGAACTGCAGACAAACCAGCTTGACTTTATTCTTGCTGAAAGGTTTGGAGAGACTGGTTGAGTGTCACATTCGTGGAAACGCACTTAGGTCGCTCCCACTTAATGAAAACCAATATACTTACCAGCGTGGAAAGTCCTGTGAGTCTGTTCTTCATTCGTTGGTTACAAAGATAGAGGATGCGACTTTGAATGGTGAGTACGCCATGGGGTTGTTCGTGGACATCGAACGGGCGTTTGACTGTGCGCCTTTTCAAAAACTTTGTGATGCCTTCAGAGCGCACGGTGTTGATGATGCTTTAATTAAGTGGATCCAGTGTCGATTGTTATCTAACAGCAGAAGCAACGGAAGGCTGCACCCAAGGAGGTGTGCTTTCGCCACTTCTGTGGAGTATGCTGACATGGTCTTTCAGTTAATCTAAATAAAACCACAATGGTATTATTCACAACAGGAGAAAACTGGATGGCCTTTGCCTTCCTGAGATTACCTTTCAACACTCTGAAGAAGTGAAATATCTGGGAATCATTCTAGATAAAAAGTTTCTTTGAAACAAATATGTAGAGGTAAAAATGAATCGAGCTCTGACAGCTTATGGGCTGTGCAGACGAAACTTTGCTTCGACGTGGGAACTCAGGCCTCCTGTGGTAATGTGGATATACGTTACTATCATCAGGCAGATGTTCGCTTATGTATCCGTAGTGTGGTGGGTTAAGGTGAGACAAAAAGGTTTTCACCGTAAATTAGACGCACTGCAAAGAACTGTTTGTCTGGGTATCACTGGTGCCATGAGCACGACATCCGGCGCAACTCTGAATGCACTACTCAATTTGCAGCCCCTGGATATATTTATTCAAAGCACTGCAATGAGAGCAGCTCATAGACTAATTCGATTAGATCTATGGGGAAACAACGGATGTGGAGGCACAGACCATTGGAAGAGTTACTGGGAGTACTGAATCCAGTTCTTACAATGCCTTCCGATTCTCGTGTCCCCATACATCTGTTTGGTAGAAGATATGAAGTTACCCTGAAGCGTAGAGAGAACTGGGAAGTCCCAGAGGAATGCGTGGCGGGATATACGGAAGTCTTCTATACCGATGGCTCAAAAGCAGAACAGAGTTCTGGAGCCCGAGTCAACCTGTCGAATAAAAATGGGAAGTAGGCTTCTCCTTTGGGACAATATGCAATGGTCAAGCCGAAGTTTATGCGATCCTAAGGGCGGCAAACTGGGTGACTGACGAGCGATTGAAAGGCAGGCGCATTGCAAGCTGCAGTGGTAGCCAGGCAGAATTGAAGGCGTTGAGTAGTCCTTTGATCACCTCGAAAATCGTTCAGGAATGCAGAAACCGTTTGAACTCTATTTCTAGATTCAAAACGTTGGAACTACTCTGGGTATCTGTTTACTATGGCATAGAGGGAAATGAAATCTCCGATGTTTTAGCGAAAGAGGGCTCAATCTCCCCGATGCCAGCACTGGAACCAGCAATTGGAGTACCAGTAGCAGTGGGTAAATCTGTCTTCAAAAACTGGGAACAAGCTTCCCACAATGACAGGTGGTAGAGCCTAAATGTTTCTGGACACACCAAACTTTTCCTGCCAGAACCGAACATGCGTACCGCAAAGTTTATCCTGTCGAAAAGCAGGAGGACTTGCAGGTGTATTGTGGGCATTCTGGCAGGCCATAATTCCCTATCTGGGCATATGTTGAGAATAGAAATTATTCAAGATGATACGTGTCCCTCCTATAATGAGGAGGCGGAATCCACGGAGCAGTTCCTATGTGAGTGCCCAGCCTATGGACGAATCAGGCATCAGATCTTTGGTGTCGATATTCTCCATTTGCGACGGGTAGTATCACATCCACTAACGGAAATCCTGCGATACGTTAATGAATCCGGAATATTCCGTGAAATGGGGGTGGCGAGTACAATAAGCCAACACGGCTTACGTGCTTAGAAGCTGTAGCTTCCCCCAGACAGACTGACAGGCAGGCAGCCAATCGATTTTAATAAGGTTTTGTTTTACACAAAAGGTTAAATATGGTTTGACATAGAGAGATGCGCTGTCGATTAGAATCGCAATATTTTTTAGACTTTTGATTTCTCTGATTTCTGTAATTTGGCGGGCATAATTGAAAAAAACTAATGGACCATTTTTCACTTGTTCTCTTTAGTACTATAAACTATATAAACTAAATAAACCGTTGGAAAACATTTTTCTACCATTTTCAAGATTTTGTGCAAAACGAAACTTTATTAAAATCAGTTTACTGTTTGTCTGTCTGTTCGTCACACGCATTTTTCTCGGAGATGGTTAAAGCGTTTGGCACTAAATTTGGTAGAAAGGCGGGAACTGTGAACGAACACGCATACAGTGAATTGCATCCTTTTACGTTGAATTTAAGGTAAAAGGGTGGTGTAATTTTTTTTTCATCAAATATAGTCATGTAGGGTATCAAATGAAAGGTCTTGGTTAGTGTTTTTCGAAGCCGTTTTGACATTTGTCGAAAAGGTGGGGAGTGCGGGGGGTTGAAAGTGATCATTTCTTTAACGGACCCATTCTCAAAAACTACACAACCGAAAAATCTAAAAAAATCAGGAGTCTGCCACTATATGGTGCCTAGGCTCCGAAATATCTTCCATACCGATATCTGTTCAAATAAAGTTAATAATAGTACATTACCATAATTTTTAGTAATTGGCAGGAAAACCTCCCTTAAGTTCATCCTAGAATAACGAAATTTTGCAGCAATGTAGGCTACAGCAAATCGCACTATTACTGACAAAGTTATGCAAAGCTGTCACTTCTGTGCAAATTTAAGACTTTGAATGACATTATCACTTGAAAGTGGATATTTTCACATAATACTAATGGGAAAAACGCCCACTCAAATCTCTTTATAAAAGAAATACACAAAGCCTTTCATACCTGAAGCGTCTAGCTTCCGGTTTCCCGACTTGTTTTTTGTCCAGCCAAAGTACTTTTTTTTTTAAAAAACGGCAATTTTTCTTTCACATCTACAAAAAGGTGAAATTTTTGGTTTTTTTAATTTTTTTTTAGGTTATTGAGAGATGTGAGAGATGAGATTTTTTAACTGAAAATGTATTTTTGTGAACATTGCTGAGCTCAATTCATTTTTTTCCTCCAGAAAAAAAAAATGAAGAAAAAAATCTTTCTTGAGACTTGCTAAAGTAGATTCCTCCGGCAGATATCTTTCTTTGGACTCCAATCATAATTACATTTCTTCGAAGGCAGCAATCGGAAAATAAGTTAACATCTTGCTTCTGGGAAATAAACTCCTTTCGTTTTTACCTTTTTTAACCAGCGGGTTCAGAGAAATCCACCAGAACCATGTTTAATTACCAGATAAATATTTGTAAAATAATATTAGAAAGTAGCACCATAGAGTAAAGTATATCGACATGAAAGTTGGTATGATCCAGCCAACCTTCAAAGGGGAGAGCTGTTCCTAAACGGTATATTGAGGTGAATATGCCACTTATTTGGAGCTATTCATATCAACTGTGCACACGCCAATAAACTTCTAAATTAGTTGAAGTGAATCTGACCACTCGTGAGGAGATTAAGGCAGAGTAAAAGGCATTTGCATGAGACTGACATGGTTCCAACACGTGCCACTTATACTCTCCGTTTTTATACATATATATTACCCTATCTGAAGTTGGTACCTTATTAGCGTATTTATTCCGCCGAATGATTTTTAATTCTGGTTCCAACATTTCATCTAGAATTTTTTGCCTTTGCTAATATGAAGTAGCTTAACTACTATTGAAGTTAATTTTTATTGATTCAAATTTTATTCGATTGAGAGAAAATTTTTATTACTTTAAAAAGAGAATATGTTATTTACCATCTACTTGAGAAAAGTTTTTCTACTCTCTGCTCTGTAAATTTTTTTTTCAACACATCGTCGCTGTCGAGCCTTCCTTCCTTTTTCCAACCATCCATCGATGGCGTCTTCCAAATATGAAAAACAGCGCTTTCGGGGTTTTCCTAATGGTTCTCTTCCTTTTGTTCTCCATTCGAATGCCCTTTTAGGTATGCGAGTGTCATCTATACGCTGGACGCAATTTCCTAAGTTTTACTAATTTGGAGATTTCAGGGTCGTCAAATATTTGGTAGAGCCCATGTTTATATCTGATTCGCCATTTCTTGTCCTCGTCATTTAGCTCAGGTTATACTCCTCAGGACTTTTTTCTCGAAGGTATTGACCAGTTTTTCAGAAGTCCATCGTAGCATAGCACAGGTCTTATTATCGTTTTGTATATTTGGAGCCTGGAAAGTCTATAAGGACAATATCTATGGCAGAAAAAGAAGACGAGGCAGACTTAAGTAATCCTTCAATTTTGCTACTTCACTTGATAATACAACAGACTATCTATTCCATTACTCCGCACTAGAGATTATGAGGAAAATTCATTAACAATTCAAGCAATAAATTCTTTAATATTATCTAAACTTTCTAATCTTTTCAAGTTCAACTTAATAATCTTATTTACGTGAACATTTTTATATCAGTCACATTTTTCGCCTAAAACAAAACTACTCATCGCACACTTTTCTGAGATCTTCCACTCCCTTGGCGTGCTACGCAAAGTGGATAGATCCGCGCCATCTATTCGCTTGCACTCGCAACATTCGAAATAAATTTCGAATGCTGCGAATCCTGCCGCGCCACATCACTCCGCCCCCAGATGAAACCTAGGGGTTTCAGCGACTGATCCCCGAACTTCGTTCGCCGCTAATCCACAAAGCGGACACGACGTTGCTTCGGGGCGCACGCGGGTTTCAGCCTGGACAAAGAGACCGCCTTTTTGTGACCACCGATCTCGAGCTGGAAGAAATGTTCTCCCCGCTCGAGAACGCGGTACGGGCCCTCATATGGAGGCTGCAGCGGCTTCCGGACGGCATCCGTTCTGATCAGCACATGCGTGCATGTGTCCAGTTCCTTGGGCGAACAAGCAGGTATGGACGAGTGTCGAGTGGGTGGTGGCGCCTTGATGCGCCGGAGATTGTCCCTCAGCAGACGCACCAACCCCGACTCCGTGAGACCCGATCTCTTGTCGAAGACCGGATCGCTTGGGAGTCTTGGGTTCTCCCCGTAAACCAGCTCCGCGGGGCTGGCAGCAAATTCCTCTCGGCGGGTTGTACGAAGGCCGAGTAGGACGAGAGGCAAGACTTGCGTCCAGGACGGGTCGTCGCGTGCCATAATGGCGGCTTTCAGCGTCCGGTGCCAACGTTCCAACATCCCATTGGATTGTGGGTGGTATGCCGTAGTCCGCTGGCGTTTAAAACCAAGGAGTTTGCCTAACTCGGAGAAAAGGGTGGACTCAAATTGCATTCCCTGGTCAGTGATGACCACTGCAGGGACGCCAAAGCGAGGTATCCACTCTCGACAGAGGGCTTCAGCACATGATTGCGCCGTGATGTCTTTCAGAGGTATTGCCTCAGGCCACCGCGTGAACCTGTCGATGATTGTGAGGCAATACTTATAACCATGCGAGTCTCGCAAAGGCCCTATAATGTCGAGGTGTATGGTGTGGAAACGCTTGGTAGTGCGGGGGAATGAGCCCACTTCTTTCCTAACATGCCTGGAGACTTTACATTTTTGGCATGCGATGCACTCTCTGGCCCAGGAATTAATATCCTTGTTCATGGAGGGCCAGAAGTATTTTCCGGTGACTAACCGGTTTGTTGTCCTGATGCCGGGGTGCGCCAAGTCGTGAACTGCGTGGAACACTTCCTTGCGAAATGTGGCCGGAATGTATGGCCGAGGTCCCTTTTCCGAGTCTTCGCAGCAGAGCGAGAGGTTTGAGCCGAAGATGGGCAACTCCCGAAATTTGTATTTGGGGTTGGACTTGAGGCTCTGAAGTGCTGCGTCATCCACTTGCGCCTTGGCAATAGCCGAGAAATCGAGTGAGGCGGGGATGTTAACTTCGGAGACACGAGACAAAGCGTCAGCAACAATGTTGTCCTTCCCGGACACGTGCTGGATGTCCGACGTAAACTGGCTTATGAAGCTCAGGTGTCGAAGCTGACGAGGGGACGCTTTGTCGGGCTTCTGTTTCAAAGCGAACGTGAGAGGCTTATGGTCCGTGAACACTGTGAACGGCCTGCCTTCTAGGGAGAAACGGAAGTATTTGATGGACAGGTATGCGGCGAGCAGTTCGCGATCGTAGGTGCTGTAGTTCCTTTGAGCGGGATTCAACTGCTTCGAGAAGAAGCTCAACGGCTGCCAAACTTGGTCCACCTTTTGGTGAAGGGCAGCACCTACTGCGTTGTCAGAGGCATCAACAAAAACGGCTAGGGGAGCATCTTGCAGAGGGAATGCCAAGAGCGTAGCGTCAGCCAGTTGTTGACGAGATTTGTCAAACGCGCAGATAGCCTCTTCAGACCACACGATCTCTCGTGTGTCCTTAGTTTTGGGGCCAGACAAGTACGCGTTCAAAATGGACTGGAGATGGGCGGCCTTGGGCAGGAAACGACGGTAGAAGTTCAGCATGCCCAAGAACCTCCTCAACTCCCTCACTGTCTTTGGACGCGGGAAGCTTGTTATCGCTTGCACCTTGTCTGGGTCGGGCTGTATTCCTTCAGGGGAAATGAAATGGCCGAGGAATCTCACCTGTTGTTGAAGGAATTTGCATTTCTCAACGTTTAGGACTAAACCGGCCTCAAGGAGACGTTGAAAAATGCACTCGAGATGGGCTAAGTGCTCAGACTCAGTGGTAGAAGCGACCAAAACATCATCCAAATATACGAAACAGAATTCGAGGTTTCGCAGGACTGAGTGAATGAACCTTTGAAAGGTTTGCGCCGCATTGCACAATCCGAAAGTCATTCGGGTGAACTCGAAGAGTCCAAAGGGTGTGCATATTGCCGTCTTTGGAATGTCTTCAGGAGCTACTGGAATTTGGTGATAAGCCTTGGTTAAGTCCAAGGTCGAAAAGATGCGGCAATTCGCGAGGTGATGCGCAAAGTCATGGATGAGTGGAATTGGATATCGGTCAGGAACAGTCTGTGCATTTAGTCTTCTGTAATCCCCACATGGGCGCCATTCGCCGTTTGGCTTAGGGACCATATGCAGCGGGGAAGACCAACAGCTGTTTGAGGGCCTGCAGATACCCTGTTGAACGAGTTGTTCAAACTCTTTCCGTGCAATTGCCAGTTTCTGAGATGGTAGAGGACGCACCTTCGAGAAGATCGGGGAACCAGTAGTGATAATGTGGTGCTGCACATTGTGCTTCACTGGTTTGGAGAGACTACAGTTGGTAGTAATCTGGCTGAACTTTTGGAGAAGTGCCCGAACACGAGAGTCGGTAATGTCTTCTAAAAGAACGGAAAGATTATTGCCTGGGTGAGATACCATATGTCCCGACGAATTAAGTTTGGTCGTGGAATCTATAAGAGACTTGTTTTGCAAGTCCACCAGCAATCCATAGTGACACAGGAAGTCTGCGCCTAGTATGGGGAAGCTGACATCCGCCAGGATGAAACGCCACGAAAACGTCCTACGCAAGCCAAGACTCACGTCCACTTGCCTATACCCGTACGTGTTTATGCGGGAGGAATTTGCTGCCGCAAGTTTGAGCGGTTGAGGGAAAAGTTGATGATGCTGGGGTACGGGAAGAACCGAAACCTCCGCACCCGTGTCGACGAGGTAGTTGCGCCTGCTGAGAGGGTCGAAAATAGTTAGGCGACGTGGCGCTGCGTTCCGGGTGGCCGCCGCCAAGACCCCCCGCGGACCTAGTTTTTTGCGGTAGGAGAGAATCTACACGGTAGCGTACATCTTGTCGCTTTATCCCCGAATCTGCGGTGGTACCAGCAAATCCCTGGGTCCGTGGACCGTCTTGACGACCTGCTACCTGATCGCCCTTTTCGGATGGCAGACCGCGAGCGTGCTCGCGATCTGGCGCCCGAACGCTGAGCGTCCAACGTCGCCCGCATCTCGGCCATGCTGGCTGTTAACGCAGCAATCTCGCGCCTCAATTCACCCACCTCATCTGACGGTGGTTGAACGGCCGCCAAGGTTGGGCGTACGTACACCTCCTGGACCTGGTCGGCCGTCGCTGCCAGTTCCTCCAAGGAACCGGAGACGCAAGCGAGGATCGCCTGGGTGCCCTCCGGGAGCCGACGCAGCCAGAGCGACTTGATCAGGTCTTCGCCGATCTTACTCCCACCCAATTGCCTCATTTCACGAAGCAATTGGCTGGGAGTTCGATCACCTAAGGTTAAACCTGCCAGCAAGTGGTCTAATTTTGCCGACTCGCTTGCCGACAGGCGCCTGATCAACTCACTCTTGAGCTGCACATACGATGTCGACTTCACCACGTCGGACACCAGAAGTATGGACTCTTCGTCCAGGCCGACCACCGCGTAGTTGAAGCGGGTCGCGTCCGATGTGATGCCGGACATTTGGAACTGTGCTTCCAGATGCACGAACCACAGTTCGGGGTTCCGCCGCCAAAACGGAGGAACGCGTACGGCGAGGGCGGTCACTTGCGGGTTCGATGGGCCCGCCGCGTCCCTATTGTCAAAAGACATCTTGTTTCACGAAAAGTACGAGATTGAAATGCAAACGCGGTGAGTTTATTCTGAAACGCGGTGAACTTTACACCGACACGGCAGGCCGCACCCACAAATGCACGCACGAAACGAGAAAAAAACGAAGCGGACGCTATCCAGCGCAGACCAAAAACACCACCAATGAGAATGGAGGACTCGCGATGCTAAACACCTGCACGCCGTCTCTTGCAGCGATTTCAATTTTTTTATTACTATTTTTTTAACTGAATAAATAAATAAATATTATATATAAATGAACAATAATTTCACTTAAGAATAACTCCTCGTTGTTTGTCGGCTGTAGCTGCGGCGTTGGCGGTGCTGGGGAGGTCCGTTTGTTGCCGTTGTTGATTGTTGCGGCAATGATGACTAGTCCGGTGCGTGAAAGGTGTTGTGCAGGAGGGCGTGCGTACGGGAAGTCGCGTGAAAATCCACTTCTGGTGAGGGTCCGACGTGTGTCGCGCAGTACACTGTGTAGAGAAGGTTTTCTCGCGTTTTTCTTTCTTGCCTCTGCTCCGACTCGGGATGTTTACCACGGCACTCCACACTCAACTGTAGATGCGAACGCGTGAAAATCGCTTGCCGTACGGTCTACTGATGTTTTGGAAGGATTTCTCAGTCCTTGGAAGTTCTTAAAGCGTATGGTAGTTGCGTTCATTTCGAGCCTTGTAGAATTTGTAGGCCACGAAGGAGATGGCTAGCAGGCCAATGGTAAGGACGATTCCTCCGATGAACGAGGGTCCATCGAAGTGGCGGCAATTCGGAGGAGGCTTGACCGTGGTTGTTGTGCTGGGACTAGGAGGCGTCGTTGGGGTTGTTGGGGTACTTGGAATTGGCGTTGTTGAAGTTGAGGTGGTCGAAGTGCTAGATGAACTTGAGGTAGTTGAACTGGTGGTTGCGCTGTTGGGAAGTTGTGGAAGCAGGGGTCGTAGTTGTTGATGCTGTTGGTGCGAGTTCCGGGGTCACCAATTAAGTAATCCTTCAATTTTGCTACTTCACTTGATAATACAACAGACTATCTATTCCATTACTCCGCACTAGAGATTATGAGGAAAATTCATTAACAATTCAAGCAATAAATTCTTTAATATTATCTAAACTTTCTAATCTTTTCAAGTTCAACTTAATAATCTTATTTACGTGAACATTTTTATATCAGTCACATTTTTCGCCTAAAACAAAACTACTCATCGCACACTTTTCTGAGATCTTCCACTCCCTTGGCGTGCTACGCAAAGTGGATAGATCCGCGCCATCTATTCGCTTGCACTCGCAACATTCGAAATAAATTTCGAATGCTGCGAATCCTGCCGCGCCACAAGACCTTGCCTAAGATGGAGCGATGGCGTAGGTCAGAACGCCAGACAGCTTTTAGGGATATCGAATTGGTGGACCTCGGCGCAAAACCGGGATGTCTGGAGTTCCTTATTAAGGCAGGCCTAGACCGGATACCGGTTGTTGCGCCCTTGATGATGATGATGATCCTACCTTGGTGAAATCGCGGTATTACTGGCAAAGTTACGAAAGGTCAAATTTATCGTTTCTTTGCAAATTCAAGACTATGAATGTCAAGATCACCCGAAAGTGGATGCTCTCACATAATTTGTGCATATATTCCGTGGTACTTACTAATGTGGAAAATGTCTCACTTAAATGTCTTTATATAAGAAATACCAGCTTTCAGTTTCCCGACTTGTTTCTCTTTTCTTTGCTGACGTGAAAGATCGCGCCATGATACTTATATCGTCCCCATATGCGACGATTTGGCAAGACTTATAGACCAGCCTGTCTTTTGTATCCACAGACAACTTTCGTATAACATACTCGAGTGCCAGATTGAAACGTAGAGGTGCCAGCCCATCTCCTTATTTTAATCTGACGTTTGTCTCAATTGCATCTACTATTATTGACTCTCACCTGCGCCGTTGTGTGGGACATTGTCATTCTGGTCAGACCTACCAGTTTTACTGAAATTCCCAAGTCAAATATTGCTCCATTTTGGTCAATCCTGTCATATCTCCGCTTGAAGCCCATGAATATTTTATGAATATCGATGTTGAATTCCCAGCATTTTGTAACGATGGAAGGTGGAAAGCATCAAAAGCTACCGCTCCTGCCACACTAAAACCACCTCCTTCTCCGTCCACTTTCCCTGCGGGACTCCCATGTGGTATTACGTCACGGGGCTGGATCGGAATTTAGTCTGCGCTCCTGCTAACACGCGTATTTCTCTCGCATTCATTTTTCCGGCTAACTTCTTCCTGCTTAAGTTTCTTAGCGATCGCTGCAATCACCTTTTCGAACCCAAGTTTCCGAGCAATACATGAGGACTGGCAAAGTCTTGTACAGTAAGAGCTTTGATCCTATGGTGAGAAGTTTCGAGCGGAACCGTTTTTGTAAGCTGAAATAGGCTCTGTTGGCTGACAACAACCGTGTGCGGATCTCATCATCGTAACTGTTGTCGGTTGTGATTTTCGACCCTAGATAGGAGAAATTGTCAACGGTCTTAGTTGTACTATCTATCTTTATTCTTCCCGTTTGACCAGTGCGGTTTGATGTTGTTGGTTGGTTGGTTTTCGGTGCTGACGTTGCCACCATATATTTTGTCTTACCTTCATTGATGTGCAGCCCAAGATCTCGCGCCTATCGCCGCCTGCTCGATCTGGATGAACGTAGTTTGTACGTCTCGGGTGGTTCTTCCCATGATGTCGATATCGTCAGCATAGGCCAGTAGTTGGGTGGACTTGAAGAGGATCGTACCTCTTGAATTTACCTCAGCATCACGGATCACTTTCTCAAGGGCCAGGTTAAAGAGGACGCGTGATAGGGCATCCCCTTGTCTTAGACCGTTGTTGATGTCGAATGGTCTTGAGAGTGCTGCTGCTTTAATCTGGCCTCGCACATTGGTCAGGGTCAGCCTAGTCAGTCTTATTAATTTCGTCGGGATACCGAATTCTCTCATGGCCGTGTACAGTTTTACCCTGGCTATGCTATCATAGGAGGCTTTATAAATGGTGCAAATGGTCCATATTCCAAAAGTTTTTCCATCGCTTGCCGCAGAGAGAAAATCTGATGTGTTGCTGATTTGCCTGAAGTGAAGCCTCTTTGGTATGGGCCAATGATGTTCTGGGCGTATGGGGCTATCCGGCCTAGCAATATAGCAGAGAATATCTTATAGATAGTACTCAGCAACGTGATACCTCTATAATCTTTTTCTATTCGTTAGTGTTATTTATTGGTTTCGAAAAATACCGATATTTCGTTCTTGGACTTGTTAGCACTGACGAAGGGAACAAGTGGTTCCCGAAATATTGGAATTTGCTCTGTTTTTTTTTTTTTTCAAGGCTAGCTCGGTAAGAGAGCAAGCAGAGATAATAAGCGTAGTCGCGGTATTAAAAGATGCCTGGATTCATTGAAGCTCTGCACGTCCTTCAGATAAAGCAGCATGAAAAATGTCACTGATAATGAGAGGGTACAGTATTGGTGACAAGGTGCAACCCCAGTGGACTTCGCTTCCGATTTCCAATTCCTCTGGGATTTCACCCCGTGACAATTACCATCGTCATATGTTGCTCTCATG
Organism: Hermetia illucens; assembly: GCF_905115235.1. NCBI lineage: Eukaryota > Metazoa > Arthropoda > Insecta > Diptera > Stratiomyidae > Hermetia > Hermetia illucens. Next base: position 40,601,695 of record NC_051851.1, read on the forward strand.
ATAGTTTCTCTGGATCCTCCTTCCTGCATAGAGCATTTCGGGTGCACTCTCTTTTGATGGTGTTGAAAGCTTTGTCGAAATCGGCGAAAACCAGGTGGAGCGGTAATCTAAATTCCCTACACTCGTCCAAAACGATCTGAAGGAGGATCCAGAGGTGAAACCATCCTACTCTCTATCGATAAAGCTTTTGAGGTATTCTTTGATGCGTTCCAGAATACTTTTAGCTAATATGTTTACAGCATCAGTAATTATGCAAGTACCCCTCCAATTACTGTACTCAAGACGGATGTATTCTTCTTCGCAATCTTTAGTTGGTTTACATTAGTGGTGTTGTAGTATTCACAGGCTTTTACAAATCAGAGAACATTCTCTAGGATGAGAGAATGCGCAAATTGTTCGGTGAAGGAAACCTTCCCGAGGTATCTTCTCCTGAGATGTTAGCATGCCCGGCTGGATATGAAATGAAGGGAAATCTTCTACTCTTCCTCACATTGGTCAAACCACCAGAATTTCGATGGTGTAGACCTTTTTAAAACAAATGTCGAAACCATATTATCGGTGGGAATTAGAGCTACCAGTTGTTTGCCATCGTTGCCTTTCCACGCGTCCCTATATGCGTTGTAAGCTGCTCTCCGTATCACTTCCAAATGAATTGGGGGTAGATTTAAGTTAAGCTAAGTGTCACGGGCGGTGTAGTATTAACTGATTCAGTAATACTTAGGCAACCGAGACCTTTGAATCTGCGCTAGCAACTTCATGCAGTTAGCAATATTTAGTGATATTACTTTGCATGCTAGAGTCCAGTCCCTCGGTTGAGAACTATATACAACTTTCTGTCCTGAGCTGAGTTTTTTTATGCAATCTGGGAAGTGCATTTCAGAAAATGGTCTGCAATTTCTTCATCGCTTTATGTGTACCTTTGTGTGCTGCTTTGTAAATAGATAATCCAGTTGCTGGATATGTTCTTTGACAAGGATCCACTTTAACTTTGAGATCCTTTCAAGAGAGTTAAACTCTTTGAAGAAGTGTCTCCACGATAATCGTTTAGACGAACTTATGCTCTTCTTTAGAGCTTTCTGAACCTTTTTGTACCGACTCCAGCCAAACGCTCAGTCAGAATTTAGAGTCCAACAGGATTACTTTTGTCGTTTTTCTCTCTTTTGCCAACTGCTAATTCCACCAATGTGTTTCACCCTTCTTTAGCGTATTGAGTGAACAGCTCTCTTGTAAGGCTTCTCTCATGCTGCCATCTGGGTGGTTTTCTGAATTCCAGGGATCGAAACTCGGGTGCTTAGTTCTATTTTGCGCGCCGTCCAATCTATCTTCCACGGATACCGAAATGAAGTGGCTGGAGGTGGATTTACTCCCATTATGAAATCAATGCGCTTGTGATCCGAGAGCGTGATATTGTTGGATATCCCGACTACTGATTAGTGCAGTACCGGTTTGCAATGTTGTAAATTTTTTTGAGAAATATGTCACCTCATCTGCCCTTCAGATGAAGATGCCGCGGGCTCCACGTTACCTTCACTGGCCTTTGGAGCCGAAACTTGTAACGCGACGGTCCTACGTCCAAAATAGAGCCGGCAGTCTGTTTGTTTCTGGACGTTCATACTATCGGGTTCAGGAACGCCGATAGTAAGGAAAGTTCCCGGTCTGTCGGCTCTATACCCTGCTTTGTTGCCTGGTAGCATCCAAATGGAGGTGTTGAGGTTATTCTAGACACCAAGTTGTAGTATTTTTTGAACGATGGCAAGCTAGATACCATCTTCTGGCCTAGTCTGTTTGAGCCAATCGTTCGTTGCCTTCATCGTCAAAGTTTAACCGTAACATTTTATGTTAAGTACTTACCGGCTCAAAGGGAATTTAATGCCTTGCTAAGATGCAGTCCATACAGTTAAGATGATTTTTTTTCGAATTTGTTCGCAATGGAATGGACCGAGCCTACTTTGCTGCCCACAACCGTTAATGACCTCAACGATCCTTACCGTTTACCTTCGGTACAACCCGGGATTGTGCATTGCCCGGAGCTAATTTGCCTGAAGACTGTTTGCTAAGAGGCGTTTTGCTCGGAGGCGGTTTACCCGGGGGCATTGCTTGCCTAGAGGCTGTTTTCTGCCAGGTGCTTATCATGAGTAACTTGTTAACTTCAGCAATTGGCCCCGATTTAGCCCGACCAGGAAGACTGGCAGAATAGACCTGCTTCAACTTGTTCGTTAAGGACTGTCGTCTTAATGGAAATGCAAATTTTCTGTTTTTGGAGTCTTAACCATCATTTGCTTTTTTCTCCCGTTGAGAAAGATTCAGACTTCCACTCGCAGCCATTAAGAGAGCTCACATCTGTCTAAGTTCATCGATCCATCTCTACGTTTCCGCAGCCAGCCTGGTCTTATAATATCCTTTCAGGACGTGGCCGACACCGGAAATTGCCAAAGGTCGTAGCCGTGAGGTGAGACTCCACCTGACGTGCAGTTGATGATGATAGCCTATGTTAGTCAAATTTAATTGCCATGATACGAAATATGCTAGAATGTGAAAATGTTTGATATGTCAATAATTTTCGCCCCGATTTATCCCATACGGCGCTCACTCTTTGGTAAGGTTCTCGGTGTTGAGTGAAATTTTGTTTTGTCGCCTTGGTATCTTTTGTAAAACAAATCGGCCCCCATTTTTTAAATTCATTTTCAATATTGCTTTGCTGTTTTCATTCTCGTACGAGTTTCGGGCTTTCAGGTCATCAAAACTTACACCAATTAAACATAGGGATACGTAAGTCCTTTTTGGTCTCTATGTATGTTGAGTCTACAAAAGGATTTCCTCTTCTTCCATATGTTGAATATGTGCAAAGACAATACATGCCATGACACATCTGGTTGCAATGCGGCAATGTACAAAGCATGTGGAGCTCATTATGTTCCTATTACAGGCCACGTCAACATGGCACTGGTCACGTTATTGCCCTACTTCTACATTGTTTCCTTATTTCCAATTTTACATTATACAAAGACCACCATGAGGGGATGAAAATTCAACTTTACCGTCCTTACTGAAGCATTCTGAAATATTTTAATGTGTGAAAGCAAAGTGTGAAAATTGGGAGACATTTTTAGACTAGAAGTCGTTTCAAAATAGAATGCTTATCCAAAAATAGCAACCTCATATGCTCCTTTATTCAATCTATAAAAGTTTACTCCTGGCTTGATCGTTAACTTTTAATACATCCAATTTGTTCGACATACGAATCGTAGAACATTTTGAGAAATTGCGAGAGTAATTAGTTAAATACGAAACCGTCAATGTGTAAACTGCTTTGACAACATCCGTCAATAAGCGTCTAAAAAAAAACTTTGTGCTATGTTTATTTATTGGAAAATTTATGCGAAAAAGTATAAATATAGCTTTTCTTACGGGAAGTATGTGCACACATGTGGCAGCAGAGGTGATGTTTTAATACGTTGAGTGTACCAATATGCATACTATATTACGAAAAGAAAGCAATTCAAAGTCAAGTATGTGACTGAAATAAATTTAGTGTGAGTTTATTTCTGCATTACGTATTTATACATTTTCTAAAAATGAATTTATGTCATAATATTCGATTATGATTGTGGTATGTGGTAATGCAGGAAATTCACCCTTAAAATAGCAGATTTTTAAACAATTAGTTTGTTTTTTAAAATTGCTTCAAAACCTGTTCAGTAATATCCTATCATAAACTATCGTGTTCGTTTCTCTAACATACAAAACAAGGGGATTTTCTTAACCTACTATTCAGATGGTAGCTCAGGAGTTTCTAAAATATGTTTTTGCGCATGGTTCACATCTCAATATACGCGTTCAGCATATGAGCTCAATAGCAGTTTCCGGAAACATCCCAACGTTGCTCCCAACTGCTGCGCAATTTCTTCTTAGGGGCTTTTCGGAAGTCTCCAGTCAACTCGGCTGAGTTCCACCTCCTTCCCTGATAGATATAGTGTGCCTTGCTAGAAGATCCTAGGGGTCCAGATTCCAGATGTCCAGATTTTTAATGATTGCTTTTGTAACGATTTCATGGTTACCATCCCGAATTTTGACAATATTATTCTTTCTGAAATTAGTAATAAGGTCAGCCCTCGCCTTTCATTTTGCCAGCTCGAGTTTAACCATTTGTAACCATGATTTGATGATATGAATAATTTGATTTCCATAAAGCTGGAAATCCTCGGTGTGATGTTCTGCTCCAGGCTTTCAATATGAAGCCTCCGGGAGTACTTCTTGACACAAAGTATTCTTTCGGCCCGTTGTCTGTCTCTTATCAGGGAAACCCCTTCATTAACTGAGCTAAGTAACCAAGGGTGCCCATTTTAGCCAAGGTTTCATTCATCCAATCTTCGTTGTTCAATTTAGAAGTCCTGACATTTGATCCTGCGACTACCTCGACTATTGGTATCCCAATGATACTAGAATAATAGAATTCTGCCCCTCTCTGTTAGACCACGCGCTAGCTGAATATGGTCTTTTGCATATTACTCTCTCCATCATATTACCCATGGTATTTAACTGCCCCTGTGAACTACTTGGACCTGGTGTTAGCTGCCAAAATGAGGGCTCATTCGTTTTATCCAATACGTTCACATATCTTTCATAGTTTCTCTTCGGTATCCCCAAGGATCGAGAAGACGTCTTGACCGAGGTTATCTTTTCTTCTTTTGTTTTGCGCAAAAGTTGCAGCCACGTCACTTTGCGTAATTTTTGCGTAAGCAGCGTTGCATGGGCCCGTATTAGCCTCAAGGTTGCATATGCCTTTTTAAGGTATGTTACTACGAAGATTTCGATATTTCTCTTCCTGGTGTTCTGGATTATCCCTTACCCTTTAGTAAAGCCTACTCGCTCGAAGACAAGGTAATCTCAACGTAGATAGGTCTTGGTTCTATCAGTGGTCTGATTACCGTCTGCGATGCAAAATACAGTCGCAGGGTTGTAGTGTCACAATAATTAGAACCGAATTGATGAAATCTTCTCTAAGACATGAACAATGATTATTCAATCATCCACACTCAACCAATTTTTAAAAAAAATCTTCTATCAAAAGACTTTCCTTTGAAAATTGAAGTAACAGGTGGCCAAAATGATCATCCGGGTTAACTATGGATAACCAGAAAGAGTAGAGCTATCCTAAAATCAATCAGGTTGGGCAACCGGAAGCTGGATGCAAGGAAAAAATATGCATCTGCTTTTCATATGTGCTTGATGCATGTAAAGGTTTCACAAATTACACATTCTCACCAAATTGCGTGCCAATAGGTTTAGTCATTTCGGGGTAAATTGGATGCGATTGATATACAGCCAGACAGAGTGAAGAACAGACGGATAGACGAACAGATGGATAATCTGTACAGGAGGTATCCAATACTTTCCTTACTTTTTGAAATCTTTAGTTTCCTCACGAACAAACATTTTTCCGAATTTTTTTTTGATAAACGTGCGGGGCGTTAAACAACCACCATCCATTTTCATGTGTTTGATTGTTTGCCACACAAACATATCTGCTTTACTGCATCCGAGTCTAAAGTTCGAACTATGGTAGGTATATACATAAAGACCGTTTCGCGTTTCTGGATGAAGTCGTCGAGGCCTTACAGCTCATTTCGGGCCTTAGCCTTCAGGATGCTCTTTCTCCAACCATCTTGATCTATCATTCGTGTCCTCCAACTTTAAACTCCGAGCAGTGATGCGCTGTCTTCTTCAACAGAATCTTCTCAGCGCTCTCACGGTTTTCCCACCGGTCTTCACTCAGCTTAATTCGTCATTTTATTTCGTCAAGCGACTTTCATTTTTCCCCATTTGTACACTTAAAAATTATATATAAAGTTGTCTACATTTTCTAAGTTGTACTCGTCAATCATTAAATGTTGTCCATTGGGCGTCATTTTTCGTATTTATAATAATAATCTTTGGCGCGACAATTCAATTGGATCAGAGCTTTGAAGAGTGTCAGAGCATTTCATCCAAGATCGTAGTGTATCGACAGGATTACAGTACCTTGTAGGAGGCAAGTTGGGCAGCATTACGCTTGCCCGTGATTATTACCCTGATACTAAGGGGAACATGGACGCCGTTGATTCCTACAAAGCCAGCTCCACAGAATGCCATTGTTTCCTGCATGGTTTGCCTTCTACATGCCTCTATCGCAACGTTGCTAGACAAATGTTTTACTATGTAGCATTACCATAATTTCGGTAATGTTCACAGATTATCGCCACGCCCACATTTGAGTCTCCAATGTTTTGTGAGAGCACACCTTGAAACTCCTTGATTTGTATCAATCTCATTTAGCCTTTCTACTCCCCTCTGCCGGACACCTGACATCACCTCTAACATGCTGGTTGACCACGACCTCTTTTCTCTTGCATAACATGCATCGGGAATCTACAGTCTAATCTTTGATAAGATTGCCCTTTTCTCCACAATACCTGCACCTTTTCGATACATCGTATTGTCTGGTGGACACTGTTACAAAAGATTCGAAATTGAAGTATAGGAAACATTCTTGGGAAATGCTTGTTTCCTAAATCGAGGCATGATCTAACTTACTTTTATCTTCCCGCGGTAATCAATTTTCGATTGATTCCACCGGCACGAGCTAATAATAGTGGTCTGTCACTGCAGCATTTTGGCTGGCTTCGCTGAGGAAGTGGCTGTCCCTCAGTAGTTTATATTATCAGGCATCCTTTATGTTAGCAGGTCATGTGGCTTTACTCTTTTTAGTCATCTCATTGCATTAGAGATATCAATAAATTTTCGAACTTTGTATTTTGAGAACAGTCGGTGGCTATGCTTAATTCCTTGCTCTTTGAGGACTTTACTAACCAACTGTACTTTCAGGTCCATCGTTATAAATGAACCAGGGTGCGTCTACTATGCTTCTAAGCCCTTTATTTTGAAACGTTTGTAGGAGGTTCAGGTTTGATTCTTTGACACAGCCCTGCTGTGCTTCTAACTTTTACTGCAGGACGCGGTCTCTTGACCTGGGGGCCGGTTTCTAACAGACTTCTAACTGCAAGATTCCGGTCCAAGCTAAGGAGCATATTGTGAAGCTGTATATAGTGTTGTATATAGTGGAGAAGAATTCTTCTGAATAGCAATTAAACGCGGTTCAGCGGAGGCTTTGTAAATGTGACATTGTGATTGTGATGGGTGATCTGAATGCCAAGGTGAGATCTCACAGCACCTTGGGGAAACATGGTCTCGGCAGCCGCAATAGTAATGGTGGGAACTTCCAGCACCTTGCCATTGGCGGTACATTGTTCGAGCACAGAGCTTGCCATAAGGTTAGTTGGGTTTCAACTGGACTATACCATACGAGCAATCAGATTGACTACTTTGCGATCAGCAATAGATTTAGGTGTTGCCTCCTGGATGTGCGTAACAAGAGAGACCCTGGCATTGGCTTCGAGAGGGATCATCATCTGATGGTCGCTTACGTTTACTTGCGTGTTGCGTCTGCCACTTCTCACAGCGTTCTGGAGCTGCCACGTCACCACTTCAACATACAACAATCAACAGTGGGAGAGTGATCTTGCTGATCGAATGGCAGATATACTGAGTAATCTGCCTGAGAATATCGGTGAGAATTGGGCCGCCATCAAAGGTGCTAATTTCTCAGGTGCTACACTGGTTTTCGCCACTACGGAATCGTGGAAGCGATGGTGGGCGTGACGCGCTCGAACTGCGATACCGAGCCCTGATCACTGATGAGGGAAGCGGAAGATACCGCTGATCGCATGATTTCAGCAATGTATAAAGAACTTGCTTGTGGTCGCAAATCTTTTGATGGTCCTGTGAAGGACAACAACGTTCGACTTCTCATCCACGATGATGAACAACTGAAGAGATGGAAAGAACACTTCACCATGGTTGTTAACCGTATCACATGCGGTGAAGTGCCACCTCTTGTGGATGAAATGGCTAGTCAGCATAACATACGAATATGGACTGTTCCTCCAAGCAGTAAAGAAATCATTTCCGCCATCAATGCACTCAAACGGAGTAAATCCGGGGCTTGACTGTCGCCAAGCAGAGTTATTTATCACTGCAGCTGCAGTTACTGCTAATCTGCTGCTTCTATTATACTCGTACAGAAATTTTGGGAATCCGAGACCTTTCCCAGAGTCAAGTTCGCAAAGAAGGGCACCCGTTTTGAGTGTGACAATTGGAGGTGTATCTGCGTACTCGTCTGTCTGTCGTCGCAAAGATAATAGCTAAAATAAATCTGGAACGCATCAAAGAACATCTCGAAAGCTTGATCGATAGAAAGCGGGTTTGTTTCTGCTCGGGATTCTTCTGCATTGCCTTCATTAACACTCTAGGGATCGTTTTGGAAGAGTGCGCGGAATTTAGTGTAGTGTTAGTGTATCTGGAGTGCTCTAAGTAGGAGGGGCATTCTGGATAAAGTAATAGCTATCAACAGAGCGACATATGATGGCGCCAAATGACACGTGTTGCACGGGAGTAAAATCTCTGAGGATTTCGAGTTCTAAAGCGGAGTCCGCCAGGGTTGCATCCTGTTACAGATATTATTTCTTCTTGTTATGGATGGCATTCTTCATACTGCCCTGTCCGAAGGATGGCGAGGAATTCAAGGGACAATGACATCTTTCCTCAAACGCGTCGACTTCGCTGATGCCATCAGTTTGCTCTCTCACCGGGTCATGGACCGTGGCCAAATAGCTCTCCATTTGGAAACCAACCAGCAAAAACAAGGTTCACAGTCTGACGGGTCATCGTACACTCCCTATCTGCATTAATGGGCAGAGCAACGAAAGCGCCGATCAATTTATATCTCTAGGAAGCGTGGTTTCTGACGTCGGTGGGGCCGAATTGGATGTTGCCCGATGGTTTAACAGCGCTATATCTACTTCCGCTGTCCTATCTAAAATCTGAAAATGCAGTTATCTGAACATGAAGATCAAGTTGTGCTATCTGGGAGCACTTTATGGAAAGTGAATTTCACTGTTACCCAAAACCTCTTCAATACTTGTCTGCGCCGTGTTATCGGAGTGCGCTGGCCTGATACTATCTCAAACGAAAAACTTGGTCAGTGCACAAGCCTGCCACTCGTACGCACTATGATCGGAAGACGGAAGCGGCAATGGATAGGTCACACTTTAAGGAGGATCGATAATTGCATTGTGGGCTACGCCATATAGTGGAATCCACTCTCCCAAGATGGCCGACCAGTGGGTCGCCCTAAGGTCAATTGGCGCAGAACAGTAGAGGACGAGTGCGAACGTCTCGGGAAGTCGTGGAGAGGGCTGAAGGGTATTTCAGGTAATCGCGAGTGATGGCGCGTAGGTGTGGTTGACACGTTATCCCTCATTAAGGGGTGGATGTCAACCATATATATCAGGTGCAGTCAATTCCAAATCTACTTTCACTTTCCAAAGAATATCGGCATGGGACATACCCTTCTCGCAAATAATTATTATTTCCAGGTGAACCTCGTTTTGATCCTTTTGTTCCTTTATGTATTGCTCGGGCTTGCAAGTTTTCCATACCTTTTCTTTTATGGGGTTCAAACCCACTGCGATCGAGAAACTATCAACTTTCGTGCGTATTTTCACCAGTTCAGCTTATTATTCCTTTCGCACTTTCATTATCTTAAGAAGAGGTTTCCGTGAGCCATTGTTACTTGACACTTGGATTTATTTCTCCTCCAGTACTCTTACGGAGGATAACTTAATACAACTTATTCGAGCCTTGCTATTTTTGTGGGTATTCCGTATCTTACTACGGAACTCAAAAAATTCATTTATGCGTCCTTTCAGTAAAAAGAACTACTATCCTCTACACTCGCGTTTTGCAACGAAGTGATGATGCTTGCCTGCATGGAGTGGCATAGTGGGGTGTAGCGATACTTCCACACCTCACCACCGGTTACAATGTGCCCCAAGACACCATCAGTCTTTGTTCTCGGTATTCTTTCCAAGTCATCCGTCAAGAGGCGAGGAACTCATTTTACCCACATTTTTCAGTAATCCTATCATCTAGCATCGTCGACATGAGATCATATTGAGGAGCAAACTACAGCTCCTTCCACTACTGGCAAACAGCGTCTAAAGGTGTCGAATTTCAAAAACCCAGCTTCGAAAACTTGAGTTTGGAAAACTAAAAAATGATTTAATAACGGAAAAGTATAAGACAAAACTAAAAGAACGATTAGTTTCTATTTTCCAGACTTTGTCGGGGAAGCCCATAAGTGACACTTGGTATGACCTAAAATACGCTTTCAAAACCATGGCGATAGAAGTGGTTGCATATAAATCCTGGCGTCAGAACAACACTCGGATATCTAAAAGGGCATTCGAAGAGGGAATGGAAGGACGAACACCAGTGAGAAAACCCCGAAAGGGCCAGACAGATTCTTTTGACGAAGACAGGGCATCACTGCTTGGATTTCGGAATAGTTGAAGGAAGTACATCTTATAGGTCGAGGCTCGAAATGCGATTTTCCGACTTGTGCGGCAACGTTTCATGTTGTACGAAAAGGCGGCCGTCGCCCTCATCATCTCACCGATCGAAAGAATATTTGTCTGACTGGTGCTTGACCGCGGTCGCCATGCATGGGTCTCATTTTGTACTGGCTTTCAGCTATTGGGAAATTTGTTGTGCCAGTCATAGATTTAGGTCTTTGAAAGTGTTTTTCAGTAAACTGTGCAGTCAATTCCAAATATTGGAAGGTTTTACACCCTCTGGCAACAACAATTTTATAATTTGTCATACAGAAATTTGATTTGTCTCCACTTTCTATAAACACCGTCAGTATTTCAGATGGTGATTTGAAGCCCTTTGACTCCACCAATATCAAGCCTATTTCCTAGGAAAATGGCGTATTGAGACGGCTCGATCCCGCAACTCAGCAGCACAAGGGCTAAAGAAGAAGAAAAAGAGGAGCACCGTCAATGTTTTAACTGGTAGCAGTTATAGTAGCTATTCATAGGCAGTCTAATAAATTTTCGAAATGCAGCTCCTGGGCATCAAAAGCAATTTTAGCAAACTAATCTGTGAATACACCAGATAAATACCCACATACTTATGCATTTCTTGAGGGGATGATGTATTTCCCGCTTGGGGGAATATTTGGAATTCTACATACATTACTATACACAGAATTCGAAATAGATTCCAAATTAAGAACTCTTTTCATAGGAAAGTACTCGTTGCATCTCATTAACAAACCACTTTTCGACGGAAGCGGATTTCCGACTGTTGCGTTTGAACATCAGTACTTTCGTCTTCATAGCACACCCGTGGAATAGATACGCTAAGTCATCGAACCAGTGTCTGTATATATGTAGCTAAGAGATGGGGTTGCTTCTCATCACCACATCTTCACTGTCACTTCACTTACTGGGTAGTCAATTACATAATGAATGAAGTCATTTGACCCATATAATATGTAGATGTAAGATGAGTCTGAAGCTATAAAATGAGCCACTAAAAAATATGGAATCATGAAGATACGTACGCTTCTGGGGTTAGTGTTGATGAAAATATTATTCGTTGCACAGGTTGGATGGGTGGTTGAAAATGTTGCACTCAAACGGTCTAGTTCACTTTGCTGCAAATAAGGATTTTTTCATTGCGGGCCCCTAAGTTCATCTTTTATATTTAGGTTGCCATTTAAGGTCTACATGCAAAAAGTATTATAAACATTTTTTCAGGAAAACTGTATAATGTTTTCAATATGGTAGATGAAATAGGATAACAATATGAACGCTCCACCGTGTTTGTGAGTACTATTGACCATATTATAAACGTTTGATGGGGTATTCCGTAAATAACAATCCTGGCTGAATAAAATCAACTACGAGGGTACAACGAACTCTAAAGTAGAGAAAGTGGGGTTGGGGAATTACTAGGTTAAGTTGGTAGAAATTCGGTGACGCCCTTTTCGATAAACTTAATAAAGTTTGACTTGTTAGCACTGATGAAGGGAGCAAGTGGTTCCCCAAATATGGGTATTTGCAAGAATAAATATCAACACCAACGAAAAAGAAACAACAAGTTTTTTATTATATCAAACTTAATGTGTTTATTATGTATGTAATGGTAATTAGCCCTGCCTCTGGCAAAAAGTAGTCGTGCTCTATCGAAATCATCATCATCGGCGCAACAATCGGTATCCCGTCTAGGCCCACCCTAATTAGGAACTCCAGACATCCCGGTTTTTCGCCGAGGTCCATCAATTCGATATCCCTAAAAGCTGTCTGGTGTCGGAACCTACGCCATCGCTCCATCTTAGGCAGGGTCTGCCTCGTCTTCTTGTTCTACCATAGATTTTGCCCTTACAAACTTTCCGGGCTGGATCATCCTCATCCATAGGGATTAAGTGACCGGCCCACCATAACCTATTGAGCCAGATTTTATCCACAACCGGACGGTCATGGTATCGCTCATAGATTTCGTCGTTATGTAGGCTACGGAATCGTCCATCCTCATATAGGGGGCAAAAAAATTCTTTGGAGGGTTCTTCTCTCGAACACGGCCAAGGGTTCGCAATTTTTCTTGCCCAACCCAACCCACCCAAGTTTCCGAGGAATACATGAGGACTGGTAAGATCATTGTCTTATACAGTAAGTGCTTTGACTCCACGGTGATACGTTTCGAGCGGAACAGTTTTTGTAAGCTGAAATAGGCTCTGTTGGCTCACAACAACCGTGCGCAGATTTCATCATCGTAGCTGTTATTGGTTGTGATTTTCGATCCTAGATAGGAGAAATTATCAACGGTCTCAAAGTTATATCCTCCTATCTTTATTCTTCTCGTTTGACAAGTGCGGTTTGATGTTGTTAGTTGGTTGGTTTTCGGTGCTGACGTTACCACCATATATTTTGTCTTACTTTCATTGATGTGCAGCCCACGATCTCGGGCCTATCCTTGCCTTTTCGTTCTGGATAAAGGCAGTTTGTGCGTCTCGAGTGGTTCTTCCCATGATGTCGCTATCGTCAGCATAGGGCAGTAGTTGGGTGGACTTAAAGAGGATCGTACCTCTTGCATTTACCTCAGCATCACGAATCACTTTCTCGAGAGCCAGGTTAAAGAGGACGCATGATAGGGCGTTGTTGATGTCGAATGGTCTTGAGAGTAATCCTGCTGCTTTTATCTGGCCCCGCACATTGGTCAGGGTCAGCCTAGTCAGTCTTATCAATTTCGTCGGGATACCGAATTCTCTCATGGCCATGTACGGTTTTATCCTGGCTATGCTATCATAGGCGGCTTTAAAGTCGATGAATAGATGGTGCAACTGATGTCCATATTCCAACAATTTTTCCATCGCTTGCCGCAGAGAGAAAATCTGATCTGTTGTTTATTTGCTTCGAGTGAAGCCCCTTTGGTGTGGGCCAATGATGTTTTGGGCGTATGCGGCTATCCGGTCTACCAAGATAGCGGAGAATATCTTATAGATGGTACTCAGCAACATGATACCTCTATCATTGCTGCACTGTGTGATATCTCCCTTTTTATGTATGGGACAGATAATACCTCATTGCCAATCGTACTTTTCTAGTTCACAGACTTGTTTGTTCTGCCAGGCTTCCTTTTTCCGTTTTTGAAATAATAAAAACTTGTTGTTTCTTTTTCGTTGGTGTGAATGTTTATTCTTGCAAATACCGATATTTCGGGAACCACTTGTTCCCTTCATCATCCTTTTTCCGTCTGTGAAGTCGCTTCTCCGCTCGACGGATTTTATTATAAGCCTCTGTGCGTGCCCGCGTTCTGGGGGAATTCAACATTACTCGGTATGCGGCATTCTTCCGTTCCATTGTTAGCTTACATTCATCGTCAAACCAACCGTTCCGGCTCTTTTTGTGGCTAGGGCCAAGTATGTTTGTGGCCGTATCAATGATAATGTTCTTCAGGTGGTTGTCAAGATCATTTGTTGATGCTTTATCTCCAGGATCTTTGTTGACTGCGGTTATCTATTTCCCTCTTATAGGCGTCGAGGAGGGCTGTGTTGTGGATGGTTTCAGTGTTAATTCTCATCTGATTGTCAATTTTGTGTCCGGATAGCCGAGTGGTTAGAGCACAAGGCTATCATACGGAAGGTCGCGGTTCAAATCTCACTGGTGGCCGTGGAATTTGAATCGTGATTTGACGTCGGATATCAGTCGACTCAGCTGTGAATGAGTACCTGAGTCAAATCAGGGTAATAATCTCGGGCGAGCGCAATGCTGACCACATTGCCTCCTACAGTGTACTGGAGTGTACCGTTAAAGTCTTGAATGAAGTGCTCTAACACACTTCAAGGCCCTGATCCAATTGGATTGTTGCGCCAACGATTATTATTATTATTGTCAATTTGGATTCTGGGTAGTGTTGTTATTCGAGCTCGGAACACCATGCCAACGAGATAGTGATCGGAGTCTATATTGGCCCCCCTATATGTTCTGACATTCATCGGGGCTGAGATATCTGGGACAGGTTTCGTTCTACTGCCTCGTAGAAGGTATCCTTCTCCGACTCTGCAGTCTCCTCTGTAGGGGCGTGAACGTTTATGAGGCTTATATTTCTAAACTTGCCTCGCAAGCGCAGAGTGCGTAGCCGTTCGCTTATGTTTTCAAAGCCGATAACAGTTGGAGATTGCATTGCACTTAGAGTTCTTCCTAAGTTTTTCCTTTCTTCCACGAATCTCGGGCAATGGAAGAATATTTGCACTGGTTTCTGAGGAACACCATCCAGCTCCGTGGAGCCAAGTCTTAACGACACTGATTGGTTCGCGTGAACACAACTCAGCAATTTTGAGATGAATTGCTACTACTACCAGTGCTATGTAGTCGGTGTAACTCAGCTCCCTGGTCACTTCCGGAGTCTGAAGATTAAGTGTATCACTGTATATGATGTTTCAAAGTAGTGGACCGAGTACAGAGCCCTATAGAAGATCCGCGGAGATAATGTACTCCTGAGGTCCATAATTGGTGCCATACCAAATATCGTTCTTGTAAGTAGTAGGAATACCAATCGTCGCCAGTAAATTCTGTATAAGATGCGAATTGGCCGAGTTGAAAGCATTCTTCATGTCCCTTTCCGTGAATTGCATTCTCGACCAAGCCAGTTACCGGTTTGATTGCATTAATGGTTGATCTGGGACCTCATTGGCTTTCAACTACCGGGAGCAATCTATCGTAAATTATCCAACCGTGTAATGTCTGCATGTCCAGAAGATATGTGGGTAAGTAGGACGATGACACACTCGGAAATTGAGTAGCCTTAGGCAGCAGTACCAGCTTCTGGAACTATATCCATAGGCATGCACACTCCAAATAGATCAGCGAACGTGTCCAGTTTGCAATTCATGCCGGCTTCAGGCCCTTATTGGGTATGTGCTCCAACCTACAACTCTTTGAACCGTCCACCTGGCTTGGTAGCAGGATGATCGAAGACTGAACGCCAGTAGTTAGGTCTTCTGGAATGTGTATTTCCTAGGCCTGGACACGTTACATGCTTTGACAATGCGTTGTGTTACGTGAAGCGCTCTTTCCGTAGAGGCGCCTGCTTTAAGTTGGTTTAGCAACATGTCTACGGAGGTCTGCTTATACAGAGCAAACTTGACGTTTATCTCGATTTCCTGAGGCCTGAGGAATTCATTGAAAAACTTCGAAACAGGCAAACACTTTCGGATGAGGAAGGTATGGTTTCATTTGATATTAAAGCTCTCTTCCGTAGTATACCAGTAACGGAGGCACTGGCATACTTAAAGGAACAACTAATTAATATCGACGAATCATCGTGGAAATGGAGAGGGAAAATACGACTATATATGAAGTTGGCTACCCTTTGTATGAGTGAAAGCCACTTCATGCTCAGGAATGGATACTTCAAAACCATAGGGGGCGTCAACATGGGTAATCCACTATCACCATTTATCAGCGACATTTTTATGGAGCGAATAGAGGAACATATAGAGCAACTTGGTATTTTACCAAGATTCTGGGCTAGATATATTGACGACATTTTTGCAATTGGGAAACGAAGCCAGCTTAAAACCATACTCAACAAATTGAATACGGTCCACAAGAGTATTACATTCACCATGGAAGTCGAATATAACCACCAACTACCTTTCTTGGACTTACTCATCATCAACAATAGAGGAAAAATCGAATTCGATATTTACCGAAAACCAATATCCACGCAGAAAACCATCTGAGCAATATCACAACACTCCTTCTCACAAAAAATGGCACCGTACAACGCAATGCTCCATCGCATGCTAACCACGCCTTTATCAGAGGAGCGTTTAAACAATGAGAAACGCCATATCATTGAAACTGCAGAAAACAATGGATTCAACAGGAAGACCATAGAAAGAATAAACAGTAAAAAAATGACGAAAATGGAAAGGAATAACCTGACGAAATTTTTCACGCAGGCAGGACCGTCTAAAAAACGTCGAGTTCTTATCATCCATTCCCAAATTAGCTACCAGGTGAAAAACATCCTAAGGAAACGTGACATCGAAGTGATATCTACCAGGAGACAACATCAACTGAAGACACGATTAGGAAGCATCAAGGACCCCAAGGAAGATAGCGAAAAAAGTGGACCAATTGCGAAAAATCATATAAAGGGCAAACTAGTAGATCAATAACAACGAGGTTCAACGAACATACAAGAGAAGCAAATTCTGGCGAAAGCAAAAAGCAGACCAACACATGTCCTCAAATCATTGGTAGCTAGACACATGATCGAGGAGAAACATACAATAACGGAGGATAACCCAAGGGTAATTAAGGAGGTTAATGACTTCCCCAAATTGGACGCATTAGAGAGTTTCATCATCCACAAGATAAGATAGGAAAAAAGAATTAACAGTGATTTAGGAAATGTCAACAGTTGGCTTTTTGGATTAATTAGGTAATAAAGTTGACAATCAATTAAGGTCTGGATTTAGGTACTTAAGAATAAGCTGGACCATAAGCAATTCAGACAAAACCTCACTGAGGAAGAGGCCAACTGGTCCTCGAAATACCGGTATATGAGGAATAAAAAACTCACTATCCGGCATTAAAAAATAAAATCTGTGTTTTTTTTTTCATTCTTCCATAATTCAAAGAAAATTGCTTGGTGATCGCTGTGGTTGTACCCCGGGCTGACGCGCCAAGATATAATAATAATAATAATCGCTGACGCAACAATCCATATTGGGTCAGGGTCTTGAAGTGTGTTAGAGTACTTCATTCAAGATCGTAACGGAACACTACAGGATTACAGTACTCGTCAAGATATACAACACGTAAATGTAGGGTTCACAAACCCAAACCCCATTTTTCGAAATGTATTTGCATCACCTTCTTTGGCCAGAACTGTATCCAACTGCACACATATACATTATTTTTGACCATACAATGCCACTGCCTGCCTGATTTATGGTACACTGTATGGTTTGGCGATCACGCGCCCGTATCTCCACCAGTCTCATCTGCGACCCATATATCACTGCCAGGGTTCTGTAATGGTCACTTATAATAATAATTTCCACCGTTCCACGATTCGTAGCAAGTATTTGAATCAACCCCAGTGAAAGCCTTTCTAAATTCCGGACATTTGCTACTTCCGGCAAAACGTCTGTTATCCCTTTCCCTTTCCTTTGCACCTCCTTTGGAAATATGTCCCTTTTTTCCAGGTCTCCTTAATCATTGATATCGGTCAATGCTGCTAGTGCATGCTTTCGAGGAGTATCCAAACATCAGGCATTTGTTTTGATGAGAGCTGTTCTTTCAAACGGCATCCATTCCGAACTTTTTCGGTCAACCACAGCTTCTGCGTTGTGTCACTTGCGGCCGTTTTGAGTACCGCCATGGGTTTTTCGCTCTAACTCTAAATAATTCATTCACTTGCCAAGATTGACCGAGGATCGTAGTCGATGCGAAACGACCAAAAAGTAGGCCGAAACAGCCAAAATAGATAGTGATTTGAAACCCTCACAACAGATAAGGCCTTTGACCAAATAAATTGGCACAATCCATCAAGATGACCCCGCTTCTGAACGGGGCAAAGAAGGAGACGAGGAAGAAGTCTTAATTTTTGAAGTTGGTTTAAAGAAGAGGAGCGAAGTGCCAACAGGTATACTCCTTGGATGTATAGTTTAGAAGACACCCGAAGATATTGTGATGGATTAAAGTAAGTGGTTTAAGCGGCAAAATCCAACTCATTCAGACAAATTCGATTATTGTATTTTATTATTTTGCCTGTCTGAAGCGTAATATATGTAGAGAGCAAAATAAAAGAGTTTATTGCTCCAATTATTTATTATTCTCGAAGTTACATATCTAGATATTTCAACATACTTTTGCTTATCTGCAGTAGGCAACGTATTTCATAATTTAAACTCCCACATTGCGGTCTCCGCTCTGTATTCATTTTGTTTCCTTAGCTCCTGTAAACCCTATCGTAAAGATGTGATTCGGATCAGTAGTTTTTCTTTATCAACTGGCATCATTTTCTAGTCTCTTGGGGCATTATGTACTTTTAGGGGGTATATTTGGCTTTTATGTATAACAGGATTGAAAAACATCATTGCTGCAAATATTACAAATTGTGTACCGTCCTGCAGCAAATGTCTGCACAAGGGGAGTTTGACTTCCTGATTTTTATTCGGTCCACTGTTTTCCTACTAAAAGAGCATTCCAAACAATGCAATAACATCAACTTTGCTGACTTTCCCAAGTTCGCAGTCCAATGGAATCTAAACTTGATTTTAATTTACTTCTTTCGAAGAAACATTGGCTTAAATTCCCAGATACTCATGTAATCCGTTCCCATGGGTCGTTGACCATAATACCATACAAAACTTGGCGAATGTTTATCTCATAGAATTGGAGTAGCAAAGCTTCTTTCGTTTTTCCAAGTACCACCACCACAGGATGTGAAAAATGAGTTCACAAACACTAAGTTTGCTGCTTCCTTTCTAGATGTCATTTAAGTTATAAGAGTAGAGCGTCTACCATACATACTCGTCTGTATGTTTGAATGTCATAGAGCAGTCACTACTTCAGGATCCCTGCACTATGCATCCATCCGATATACCGCATTTGTGTGCAGGATGCATCCGGGCTTGAAAGTCTACGACTTACACCATGTAAGAGTCATATATGTGTTCTTATGTGGTAGTCGTCGTCGTCTATTATCCTCAAAAGCGAAATGATTTTAACTAACACCAAGTGACGCTCTTTATTACTTGTCTGACGAACGTCTAGGACGAAATAGCGTGCAAGAACGTTAAAAACTGAAAATATTGTTTACAGTGTTGGGTTCCATATATTCTGTGCGTAGGAACTTCAGGGACATGGTTATTCGAGGTAGAATATTTTGAATGGAAACTTCTCCAGCAGATATTGATATTTGAGTTGTTGGTACCAAACTTAAATCTCCAAATCAGCTTCATTTTGATCCATTTTCACAGAAAAAAATCCTCATAAAAAATAGGGTCAATGTTCTTATCTTAAGTTTGTCATTGATACACCTTGAACACTTTAATAGTTCTTCGTTTCTTGGAAATCTTAGAATCCTAATTTTGAGCAATTAACCCCCAGATATTAGCACTTTTTATCGTTCGTGCGCTTTTTGCTTTTGGGTTTTGTGACTTAAGGACATCTTTTAAGGTCATAAAGTGTTTAGACTTCTCGTTAAAGAAAGAAGACCTGCCCGCGGAATCTTTGTCTTAATTCGTGTTGAAGTCGGAGAGCTTTGTTATAGATAGATTATAGAATCTCCTCCTAAGACTGATTACATAGGTAGTATCGTAATAGACGTGATGCTTAAGAACTTGTCGGTGTCTGGTGATTATACTTTTCATTTATTCCGACCAAGCTTGCCTTTTCGAAGTAAAATTTGGAAATCATAAAATATATTTGGTGAGCTTTAGAATAACATGATGCATGTTTTTCAAAAATACGATTCGTCATCTTTCCAAATGTCAACAGTTTCTTGTGATATTTTCATGTGAATGCCAAATTCAGAATAATCTCGATCACCGAAGCAGATTTACAGTGATAACTTCTTGCTGCTAATGAAGTTTATCCTGGATCAATCAACACCAAACAACATCAAAATGAGATTTATTATACATCCGCGTATATAGTAAGAAACCTCGTGGGGAAAGCCCTAAGTCCGCATCCACTTGATGCCGGACCGGACCAAATGGAGAGCTACTTGCTTCCACACTTTTTGGTTCACGGACCCCTCTTTTTGAGTTCAAAACCCAACGTCAAAGAAGTAAAAGAGGAACGAAGATGGCTACGGTTTCGTACCAGGGCAGAGGCAACTCATCAGATGCTGCCTCACCTCTGCCCTGGGAGCAGCTTCTGTCAAGCTTTGGTCCGAACTGTGGGCGGATTTACGTTCAATATAATTCGCACCCTTGTCGAATTTTCCGAATTATAAAATGGAGCGTATCATATCTGTGAGCCGCGTCGGTCACGCAGGCGCTGCACACCCTAGCGCCACTAAACGGTATTATTATTATTATTCTGTTAAGGGAAAGTCGCACCGCGTCCTTGAAGAACTATTGTGCCTCTTTTACTGGTTATAGTGTACCTATTGATCATAGTATCTCAAGCAGGCCTGTAACCGTTAGGAACTTTAGTATGTTCCCCACTTCCAGACGTTTCAGCTTTGCATCTGGTATTAAGTGTTCTCCCAGATGTATCGACCTACTTTGCACAAGTGCCGGACACTGTCCCAGGACGTGCATAGAGGTTTCGTCCTCCTCCTCACAAAACCTGCAGGCAGTGTCCGTAGATATCCCTAGCTTCCTTAGGTGATAGTTCAGCCCACAATGACCAGTGACAATTCCCACCATGATTTGGAGGTTCTTTTTGGTGAGGTTTTAGCAATTCTTTGTACGCATGGGTTCGTATCCTCCAATAAGCACCCTGGACTGGTCCATCCCTGGTAGGCCCGCCCAATATAGTTCCCTCAACCGTTTCTCTTCGTTTCTTAGATTCATAGCCATGAAACCGTTTCCGATTCCACAGAAGGGTTCTGGCCCGTGTAAAGGCATCCCTGCTCCCTTCTTGGCTAGTTCATCCGCTGCCTCGTTGCCTTCCAACCCAGCATGGCCTGGAACCCAAAGTATCCAGACCTTGTTGGACGAGCCGAGTGTATTCAGTCTCTCAAGGCATTCCCATACCAGTTTAGAGTTCACGTGGTTGGACCTAAGTGCCTTGATCGCTGCTTGGCTATCGGTGAGAATAGCTATGTTCTGCCCCCTGTAGTTCCTTTGTAAGTAATCAGTTGCTGGTTTAAGCCGTATGTCGCAGCCACGCTCTCCCAGTTTGCCTTGTTACTCCAACGTGTTTCAAACTTCTTATCGAAGTGAAACCTCGTTGTCATGTTGTCCCTCGGTATCAGTAATTCGGGATACCGCCTAGAAAGGATATCAATCTTCCTTCGATTTAGGCAGCTCCCCGCCTCACTCATACTACCGGCCATCCTGAATATTGATCTCCTTGCCTGCATCTGTATGTGCAGATGGAGTGGGGTTAGTTCCAGAAGGACCTCCAGGGATGCCGTTAGGCATGTCCTCATTGCCCCACTGATACACACGCAAGCCAGCCAGCTTATGTAATTCCCTGGCTTGTGTGCTGAGTTGGGTTCTTTCTGCCCAGATTACCGCTCCATAGGTAATCATTGGCCTTACTATTGCAGTATATATCCAAAGTAGTATCTTCGGGCTGCAACCCCATTTTTTTCCTGCTATGGATCTGCCAGTCATCAGAGCCCTCGTAGCTTTCCGACAAGTGTTTCAGACATGTGTCTTCCAGAGTAATTTTTGGTCCAGCGTAATTCCCAAATATTTGACCTCTGTTTCTCGTTTCACCTCCATATCATGTAATGTTATGGCTTTCAGGTGATCCAGCTTACGCCTCCTAGTGAATGGTACTATGGTGGTTTTGATTGGGTTGATTCGCAGTCCCACCTTCCCCCCCCCCCCCCCCCCCCCCCAACCTTAATCCAGTTTGGATTCTATCACATAGGGTGTCTTCATATTTGCCCCTACAGATTAAAACAATGTCGTCCGCATAGCCCTGGACTTGTATTCCAGTATTAGTTAACACGTCCAGGAGTTCATCCACTACCATACTCCACATCAGCGGCGATAGTACTCCACCCTGTGGACAGCCTTGAGTGGTATTCATGATAATAGAATTTGTACCTGTTTGTACCTCTATTTGTCTGCTTTCTAGCATTTTGCCCATCCAGAGTGCCAGGGTGTTTCCCACTCCTTTGCGGCTCAGGGCATCCTGTATCTCTGTGTGCGATGTGTTGTTGAATGCTCTTTCGATATCCAAAAACGCGCACAGTGCAATTCTTACTAAACGGTAAGTCATGTTTATCTTCTTTCAATTGGTCTCACACGCCAGTGCTTCCTCCCAGACCGATGTCGGGTATAATAATGTATAGTGAACCACTCCGGCCACAATTAATCATTGCTGCATCTTTGGCTTCCAATGCTAGGCATCATCTGTGCAAACGATATGCTCGTATTTGTCGTTTTTTCTCAAGGATGGTTCAAATGTCCTTTGAAATTGATCTTCGCATCAATAATCGCCCCCAGATACTTTATAACCGGTTTTGAAGTGATGATGTGTTTGAAATAATTAGACGCTTTTTTACTTTTTCGCTAGTGTTATTAATTCTATTCGCATATATAACGATATTTCGGGAACCGATTGTTCCCTTCAACATGGATACTAATTGCATTCCTTTTCCTCCGTTGGGTAAAGAAGACCGCCTCTGACTTTTGTTCCACAAGGTCAATCTGAACCAGTCACGTTTTTATCAAGCTAATGGTTTCATGAGCGTACACTTCAACATTTTCAGGTTGTTTTGCGACTACAACCACGGCTAGAACATCTGCGTAACCAATTATCGTGGTCTCCGTTGGCACATGAAGCACGAGGATCCCATTGTACATTACCTGTGGTACTGCTGCTGTCACTTTGGACTGTTTAGGACCCCCATCCGTATCGTACCAAAGTGTCAAATACCCATTTTAGTCAATGATCTTTTTATCCACTCCCAGCTTACTGAATTGAGCGCACTTTTAACGTCCTTGCAACTACAGTACAGCATTTATTAGGCGACATCACGTCTCCAGTCAACTCCAAAACCAGGTCCACGGCGGCGATTGTTGAATGAGCTTGACGAAATCCAAATCGTCGCTTCGATAAGCCCCTATTCTATGATAGGGAGAAGTCTATTGTAGATAATTCTTTCGATCGTCTTTCTT
Source organism: Hermetia illucens (assembly GCF_905115235.1). Lineage (NCBI taxonomy): Eukaryota > Metazoa > Arthropoda > Insecta > Diptera > Stratiomyidae > Hermetia > Hermetia illucens. The sequence continues at coordinate 40,624,970 of NC_051851.1, forward strand.
ACCGTGTCGATGAGGCATATCGGGCGGTATGTTGATGGATGTCATGAACTTCTGTAGCAAAACTGATTTTTGCTTCCTCGACCGAGAGGGAAAAACTCCCACCCCTATGCCCGCTTCAATTACGCTGATAAACCAGTCGGGTCTGGTTTTAACAGTCAGTTTAACAGTTCTATTGAGAACAGGATCCAGCTTTATTATCACCGATTCTCTGGAAAATTTCCTCAAGTTCCTTACCGCAAATTTGGTGTAGATGTTGAACGCTTGTTTATATTTTATCCGGGGGGAAGAACGCCATCACTATATCGAGCAGAAGATGCGGGCTGGTTAATTCTAATGTTTACCCTCTCATCTTCTTCATAGCAACTCTACACGCTGTTTCCCAGGGGTTTTCTTTTTGTGGCTCACGCAAAGTTTCATGAAGCATTCTCGCTTGCTACTGGTATAGCCTGCTTAACTTTACCTCGAAGGTTCGCTATACTTCCTGTTTCTCGTCGAAGTCTGATCTACCTCTAGATCGTTGGCAGATTCTTCTTGCTCGGAAACATGCAGCCCGCAAGCCCGCGATTTCTTCATTCCACCAATAGACTCGTCGCCTCAACATGGCAACGTGGCATGTTCTCATTACGCGTCTCATTGTTTGCACTATTTTTGCTGAAGCCGCACCACTGGTATTGTGACTTCCCAATAGCATCTCCAATGCATTCCCTTCAAACTTTTTCACGGGCCAACCCTGGTTATCAACTTTATAGAAACGCACATCGCCGCCTGGCCTTTTTTCGATCTGGCGGAAAATTCCCTGGTAGTCGCTATGAGTATAATCCTCACAAATAAACCAAACCATTCTCCTCGCTAATCTGGTACGCGCATATGTCAAATCAATTACTGAGCCCGACCCTGTCCCGCGAAAGCTTCGAGCAAAATACGTCTTCCACAACCTACGCACTGAAATCACCTGCTATGATTTTGTAGTTTCCTCTTCTTGAATTCGAGACCAGCATACCTAATATTTCCTCAAATTTTGTTATCATCGGGCTTGGTGGAGCATAGCAACTATACGAGTATGTATATACCAGCTATTTTTGTTCAGATAAATCCAACTTCCGGAAACTTCATCAGTTCTTGGATGGTTAATTTCCGCACGACCATATTGCCGCTTTTTCAGTTACATCTGTAGCCCAGGCATTACACCTATTGTTGTGATAAAGCTTACTGGTTATAGCCGTTTCGGTTTCCTTCTCATAAATGGTCTGTGAGAGTAGGTACTTCGCAGTGGTTGAGGTTGATTTGCATCAACCGCATTTCCGCATGAACACATAACTTGCCGCATCCATCTCCTAAACACTGGGCACCTACTGCTGCCTGCGGCGTGTCGACAGCTGACGCCCTCTTTCCCTTCCAAAGCATACATTCAAGGTTAACCTTCCACTACCTGAATATGTGACCTTCTCCTCCACACTTTGTGTACCTTCTGGGCCTGTCACAGTCATTATGGCATTCTTGAGGGACATCTGCTCTCTGGCAAGCGACCTAACCTATTTTTACTTTATGATGCACCAGCAGTTTGAACGCTGCTTAAACCGGTAAGCTTATAGATGCTGCTTACATGCCTCCATATGTCCTAAGGACTCTGATCGCGGACTCTTGCAAACGAAGGAATCTGAACTGTTAGGGCATTACGGATATCCTCATTGGTTGTAACTTCATCAATGTCTCTATATTGTATTAAAATCTGCTGCTTTTTGGCCCGTACTTTTGCTTTTTTCCTTGAAGATTTTTTACATTTTACTGAGGAAATTTTCAAACTGTGTTACCAGGAGATTTCTGCAGTTACAGCATCAAATCTCTTTTTGAGGACGGCTGACTCGGCTGACCCTTTTGCGAGGGTCCGAATCGGGTTTGATCTTCCTGAGGATATCGGCGTATGTGATATTACCTCTTTTAGAGATGATAATTAATCAGGGCTGTAATTTTCTTTTACGTGTTGCGCTTTTCCTATGCTAATCTTGGTCCATGTTTCCCCGGACCGCGGCACTGCCTTCGAGGGAGCCTGCTTGCCCACTCCCAAAAGCCGCCGGTACTGGGGTTCCGAGCTCCTGCATTGTAAGTTTTACTGTTCTTTCTTCTGCCATATTGGTTGTTTGTTCTGTGTGCCCTTCCCATAGCGTTTTTTGTCCACGGATGGGAGTTTTTCCACGCAAGCACATCTCCAAAAGTCTATAAGTGTATGTTCATACGCATCTGCCGAGGATTCCCTTGTCCTTCCTGGCCTTTCTGTCTGCCTGTCTGTCAGGTGCTCAGAGGTGGCGGCGAGGAAGACGGGGCGGCAATCTTATCGGCTGAACCAAAACCAAGTGGCCGAGGAGAACCTCCTTAGTGGTGGCACCGGGAGACGCTGTATTCACTTTGGCTTGCCGGCCGTGATGCAGTAGGCGAATGTTCCAAAGGCCTAATTAGGGCGATCAGACCCGAGTCTGCACGGGGACTCATCTGAAGTGGCAATTGGTCACGAAACCTTACCAGGGATATACTGGTACCATGGGAACCAGGATAGCCCCTGGACTCACATACTTCGGGAGAATTCCTGTTGTATGTGAGTACAGCTCGGTTGTTTGGGGATGGCCCTCTAGTGAGAGCTTCATGGGGGTTGTGGTTATACTCAAGCGAGAAGAGTCCTTCGGGCTTCGGCGTGGTGTTGCGTTTCAACACGGGTGCCGTACTCCTTAGTTCGGTAGACATTTAGGTAGGTCTTGCATCCACCAGTATGAATGCTAAGCCATGCACTTGGTATAGACTGGTACCGTTGTTGCTTGTCACAGCGGGACTCTGATTGTGGTCACAAAATCAATCTGTGTCTTAAGAAGACCGTGAGATTAAGTTTCCACGACAGGTATCTACGTAAAACCCTCAAGGACTCACTGAATGTATACCACGCGCACTTTTCTCAGAAGCGATTATACGCATTGACATGAAACTCGGTAAAAAGGTTGGAATTGTAAGTCCCCACACATGTGGTGAATTACCTTCCGTTACGTTGAACTTAATGGGGGTCCCCATACACCATAAGAGGGATGCAATATTTGTTTTTCATAGAATATAGCGATGTGGGGTATCAAATGATAGGTCTTTATTAGTGCTTTCCGAACTAAGTATTAGTTTTCGCATTGGTTGCAAATATAGGAGTGCGGGGTTCCGAAAAGAGTCAACTACTTTAAGAACCCGTTCTCTGAGACTACCTACTCGAAAAATCTGAAAAAATGGTGGTGGTGTATCTAGCCTCCAAAATACTCTTCGATATCTGCTCAAGTTATGTTAATAATTGTACGTTAGTATATTTTGACAATTGATTACAAACCCTCCTTAAGTTCATCGTATCGTCGTCCGTATAATAGATTTATATAATATGAAGCAAAATAATGGAAAGTTTGGTGGAAATGCTACTCTTATAACAAAGTTATAGTAGGTCAAAGTTCCCTTAATCACATCGAATTACAACTCCTTAGGAGATGTCAGTATTACATCGATTCAGTATCCCGTATTTTCCACGTGTATAGACTACGAGCTATATATAAATGGAACAGTCGTGTACCCGAAATATTCTTGCAAAAAAATCAATAAAACCTTTCATTCCTCTGGTTTGTAGTGAATAGGTTACTAAAAGAAGGAAAGATTCAATTTATTGTGATGCAGATCTTACAATAGTGTAGTCAATGATGGAAATAGACAAACGTTGATTTGGGGCGACATTGCTTTCTCAGCGCAAACATTGTTTGTCGTGGTGTTATGTTATGTCATCAATTCTAATTACCATTGCCCTTTCAGTACTTTAACAGTTATTTATTTTTACAGAGTTATCACATCAAACACCGGCCATTACGGCAATTTCTCCAGAACAAATAAGAGATATCGGGTCATCAGTAACACTGAACTGCACTATTGAAAATGCCAGCAGGTATGCAGTCTCTTGGGCAAAGCGACATCGCGACCAACCATCGGATAGTGTGGCTTTAACATTCCGCACCCAGTTGACCATCAACGATCCACGCTTCGAAGTCAATGAAACAATGAATGGAACTACGATGATATACTCGCTAACTATAAATAAAATTGAAGCCACCGATATGGGAACGTACGAATGTCAAGTCATCATATCCTTCCAGCAGAAAAACACCTCCACTGTGAATCTGCTCGTTAAACATCCTCCAGTTATCTCGCTATCAGAGACTACAACAAGTGTGAACGTTGCCGAGGGGCTTCCGACCCAGCTTTCCTGTGCGGCAAGTGGATATCCGCTGCCAACCATCAGTTGGACTCGGGAATACAATGCCATCATGCCTCACGGAGGACACAGCTATAGGTGAGTGGGAAGCGGGAGCCTCAAATCCGTGCTTGATTTAATGAAACCAACAAGGCCATCTTTCACTAGTTCGCCCTAGGGTTGTCATAAACCATGGAGCACACAAGGGACTTGTTAAACAAATGTTCAAGGAAGGAGATTTTTTCCATTTTATTGAGTTTAATTATGCTATGTTGCAGGATTTGAGACAAGGGGCAAAATGCGCTTTGCTGGAGGACGTAAATTACTCCAGAACGCTAATTTGTTTGGTACATGTCAAAAATTCTGGTAAAATCAATGGATGAGAGAGAAGATCTTGATGTTGCCTTTGTCCTGGCTTCTCTATGTGCACATCTAGTCAGCAATCCCATGCCCACTTTTAGAATTATATTAAACTTACGCAATGAGATGCATGCGACAAAAATATTCCACCAAATCCACTAAATTTTGATATTCCAGAGGAAAAGTTCTTAAACTCGACAAAGCTCATCGCGAGGACCGAGGCACATATTATTGTATTGCAGACAATGGTGTCGGCAAGCCGGATAAGAAGATGGTTTCATTAGAGGTGGAATTCCCTCCCAGGATTACAGCTCCCAGACCGAAAGTTGCACAGGCAATTGATTATGACGTCGAGTTGGAGTGCAAAGTGGAAGCGTATCCTGCACCAGCCATAGTTTGGTACCGAAATGGCGCGACGTTAACGAGCAATAGTCATTACAGGTAGGTGCACATATACAATTGGTGTGGAGCTACAGTTCCTTCTGATACCATAGTCCTTTTTTATTGTTGCAGAATAACTAATATAGCGACTGCATTCGAGATTACTAATTCCGTGGTTCGAGTAATTACCATCGATAAGGATAGCTACGGAGACTACTACTGTAATGCGACGAACAAAATGGGTCACGACGTAGCTAGAATTAATTTGTTCGGTAAGCGATATGTGGAACTAAGTAGGGTGGTGCTTCGTAGCTCAATTGCGCTTTGATTCTATCTAATATGATTTTTTTGTAGTTTGAAGTAGAAAGGCGATTTTATTGATTTCAGCCGACGATAAGGATGAAAAATATTCGAATCCCTTTGGCTATGAAGTGTAGAGTATTACTTTCGACACTATTTCTGTCTATTAGGGAAGAATATCTGAAAATGTTTGCACGGAGGGAGACCACCAAATGAGAGGCTGAAATATTTGTTCTAGTTTAAATGCAATTTCTTAGTTTCTACTATTGATCCCTGTTTGCTGGGCAGCATCTTCTAATAGAGCCCGCAAATTTCAACAATTCTTCTTTTGTTCTATGATAGTTAAGACGCTTGTGTGGCCATCGCTTACTTCTTGCTGTGAAATTGATATTCTCTCAGATTACTCATTCTTCTTGATAACCTTTTAGATAGTGAGCTCATAAAAGTATGTCTTTTATAGAAAAATTCAACTTTTTTGAAGTGATCCTAAAAACGCTGGCTGGTATTATCCTTCAATGAAGTATAGCTTCTCAACCATACCTACGCGCCATTGTTCTTGGTTTCCAAAGTTGTGCTGCAGTTTTCTCTAGGACTTTCCGAGAAGCCCACACTTCTCCGCTAGTGTTCGTGTTTCTAGAGTAATCTCAATCGACCTAATAAATATAATTCCGGTGCGTCCATTACTTCTTGATTTTGTGGTTGCACAGTCATGCAGTGAGGGCCCTTTTTCTTTGTAACCGTGTGCTGTCGAAATGGAGGCAAAGCATTATCCTGGTATAATTTTTCAATAACTCCTCAAAAGTTCACAGGACTCTAAATAGTGGACACATACCGGTCGCATGTACGGTTGTGTGCATGCCTTTATTAATGGTAATGCGAAACGGAACTACTAATCTATAATACCCTGTGGTAGACCCGATGGCACGAAGTTGAAAAATAACTAAATGGAACTAGGAAGTATTGATATTATGCAAAATAATGAAATAAACGCTTTTCAAAGATCCGCCCTTCGAATGGATCTCTGTGCCTACCGTCGACGTGACCTCTCTTCTCTGGCCTTCTGACACTCAAAGAGCAGACAGCACTTTCTCAGATAATTCCCCAATAGGAACAGGAGGTAGCCTGATACTTGGAATGAATTTACTAGTGAGTCTGGAAAATCTTTTTATCTTGCACAAGTGAAGGCAAGTTTGGCATCAAGTGTTACGACAGGCGCATCCATCGAAATAGACGGCTGTGTGACTCTGCTCGATGAACCGCATCCATAGCTTTCATAACAATATCTATCGTGGATTCCCCTGCTTTAAAGCCGAACTACCTTTGAAATAAATTTCCGGCACGTATCGGTTCGGTGAATGCATTCCTTCCAAGGACAAGGAAAAATGCTCCCTACAGGCAAGCGTTGAATGTCTCAAGCTGTAGGTCTGGACAACCAATTTATGTACATCGACCAGATCTGGCACTCGCTTATTTTTCTTTGAGAGGAGTGCCTCTTCTAGTTCCTTCATGGTGAAATCGTCGCCCTTCGCGCCCCGGATATCAATAGAAACAGAATACATAGAGATTTACGCCCGTACAATGCGGTCCATCTGTTCGGCCCTGTTCCCGGTCCCCGCAAAACCCCATGAGTCTCCCTAGATCTTCAACAACCTCTTCAACTAGCTCCTGCTAGCAGTGAGATTAGCTTTTACTTATAACGCAGGACATGGAAGCTTGGCGGGCTATTTACATATCAAATTAATAACTGAATTCATGACAGTGTCAACCGCAGTCCATCCATTACCTGAAGTCTTGGTTCTGCCTGTTTCAAGAGCTTCGGTGAATCCTTCGATCACCTTTGTAAAAAGAGCGCGAGTCTGGTTTACGCCAAGGGACAACTACGAAAGTGACATATTGATGACCGGATGCCGAGGAGTTTTCAAGAACTCATCGCCCATTTATCGACAGCACCAGTAATTCCGATGCGAAGGTTACGTGGGGAATGGTTTCTTTGTAGCCCGGGTGCAGGAACGTTAACGTGGAACCGGTGTTCAAAGCTATAAGCCTCATTCTCGTCATCTTTTCAAGGATCTGTTCACTCCGGATTTATTCAAGTGTCTTAGCATTAAAAGCAACCACAACACACTACGTCCTGCTTGGGTCGAAAGATCGGCATCATCTCACTCGATGAAAAACGTTACCATTAAACATCGAATCTAGGTCTGAATCCTAAGTCGGACGTTGGTGTCGGCTGAACTGTTATATGCTAGTTTCTATTGAGGACATGCTGTATTTTAAGGCGATAAAGAAACGAAAAGAAAAATGCAACCGCGATGACCGGCCTTTTGATCGTTTACCATTCACTTCGACGCAAATTTTTCCACATCGATCGGTTCACCTCACATCGATCACGGATATCCCCATTTCCGATGTGATACCCCACTGGTTCAACACAACAGCTTTGTCTCCATTATCGTGAAACGCCGCTCATTGTCTTTTATAGTCGGCCAGCATTCAAAACCATAGAGAGCGACAGAGCGGACGGCACTGCGGGGAATTCTCGATTTGAGACGTTTGTTGATAGGTCGAGCACAAAGAACACCAGTTGTAGAACACAACTTCATCCAGGTTGTGTAATGCGTGAAGAAATTTTATAACGCAATTAACTATTCACTGATAGCTCTTAGATCTCAGTAGGCCATTGTTGCTGGCAGTGATAATGTCTGTTTTGTTGGAGTCGGTCGTTAAAAATGATGTTTTGTTCGCAGACTCAATTTTTGAACAAGTTCTTCGCCATCACTTTGTTATGAGACGCTAGAAAAACATAATCTGCATAAAGCAGTGTTTAAAGCACTGGACGTTAATCATCATCATCAAAGGCGCAACAACCGGTATCCGGTTTAGGCCTGCCTTAATAAGGAGCTCCAGACATCCCAGTTTTGCGCCGAGGTCCACCAATTCGATATCCCTAAAAGCTGTCTGGCGTTCTGGCCTACGCCATCGCTCCATCTCAGGTAGGGTCTGCCTCGTCTTCTATTTCTACCATAGATATTGCCCACCGTAACCTATTGAGCCGGATTTTATCCACAACCTGATGGTCGTGGTATCGCTCATAGATTTCATCGTTATGTAGGCTACGGTATCGTCTATCCTAATGTAGGGGGCCAAAAATTCTTCAAAGGATTCTTCTCTCGAACGCGGCAAAGAGTTCGCACTTTTTTTTGCTAAGAACCCAAGTCTCCAAGAAATACATACACATAAATGGCTGCCAACAACCGTGCGCGGATTTTATCATCGTAGCTGTAGTCGGTTGTGATTTTCGACCCTAGATAGGAGAAATTGTCAACAGTCTTAAAGTTGTGGTCTCCTATCTTTATTCGTCCCATTTGACCAATGCGGTTAGATGTTGTTCGTTGGTTGGTTTTTGGTGCTGAAGTTGCCACCATATACTTTGTCTTCCCTTCATTAATGTGCAGCCCAAGATCTCGCGCCGCCTGCTCGATTTGGATGAAGGTAGTTTGTACGTCTTGGGTGGCTTTTCCCATGATGTCGATATGGTCAGCATAGGCCAGTAGTTGGGTGGACTTAAAGGAGATCGTACCCCTCGCATTTACCTCAGCATCTCGGATCACTTTCTTCAGGGCCAAGTTAAGGAGGGCGCATAATAGGGCATCCCCTTGTCGTAGCCTCCTGTTGATGTTGAATGGTCTTGAGAGTGATCCTACTGCGTTTATCTGGCCTCGCACATTGGTCAGCGTCAGCCTAGTCGGTCTTATCAATTTCGGCGGGATACCGAATTCTCTCATGGCCGTGTAGACTTTTATCCTCGCTATTCTATCATAATAATAATAATAATCGTTGGCGCAACAATCCATGTTGGATCAGGGCCTTGAAGTGTGTTAGAGTACATCATTCACTAGGAGGCAATGTGGTCAGCATTGCGCTCGCCCGAGATTATTACCCTGATTTGACTCAGGTACTCATTCACAGCTGAGTCGACTGGTATCCGACGTCAAATTACGATACAAATTCCACTGCCACCAGTGAGATTTGAACCGCGACCTTCCGTACGACAGCCTTGCGCTCTAACCACTCAGCTATCCGGACACCATATCTATCTATCATAGGCTGCTTTAAAGTCGATGAATCGATGGTGCAACTGGTGTCTATATTCCAACAGTTTTTCCATCGCTTGTCGCACAGAGAAAATCTGTTGTTGCTTTGCCTGGAGTGAAGCCTCTTTGATATGGGCCAATGATGTTCTGGGCGTATGGGGCTATCCGGCCTAGCAAGATAGCGGAGAATATCTTATCGATGGTACTTAGCAATGTAATACCTCTATAATTGCTGCACTGCGTGATATTGCCCTTTTTATATATGGGACAATACTTCTTTCTTTCGCTGTCCCACACCTTGAGCACAAGTTGGTGAACCACTTGGTGTAATTGGTCGCCTTCATATTTAACCAATTCGGCTGTAATTCCACCGGCTTCTGTCGACTTATGATTTTTAAACCGATGAATCGCACGGACTGTTTCTTCTAGACTTGGTGGTGGCAGTATTTGTCCGTCGTCTTCAGTTGGCGGGACCTCCAATTCGCCGATGTTCTGGTTGTTCAAAGTACTCAACCCAACACTCCAATATGCCCATTCTGTCGGAAGATTTCTCACAGATTTCTCTCTTTGTCTCGGCAGGGTGAACTTGGTAAAACTTCCGCGCCTGGTGCGGTTGCTCCCTATACTTTTCGAGTTCACAGACCTGTTGGTTCTCCCAGGCTTCCTTTTTCCGTCTGTGAAGTCGCTTCTCTGCTCGCCGCACCCCTTTCCCCGGGTGGCCCGCCCTTTGAGAATGCAACATTACTCGGTATGCAGCATTCTTCCGTTCCATTGCTAGCTCACATTCATCGTCAAACTAGCCGTTCCGACTCATTTTGGGGCTGCGGCCAAGTATTCAGTATATATCAGTAAAGTAATTGGTGCATAAGCCTAATTTGCATCAATTTAAACACCCCTTTCTGCCAAAACAGCGGAGTCTACTGAGGTGGCATCCCTTCAGAAAACTGACAAAAAGAATATATCTAGCATCAGTACAGTATCCTGATTTCACCGTAACCTTAAGATGTTTGTTTGTGTTTACGTACCTATATATCATTTAGGTTTTAATTTGAAACATATTTTCAAAATTTACTTCAAAATTTTTATTTATGTTTTATTTTTGCCTCTTTGGATTCATTTCTATTTTATTTTATTAGAATCAGTTTTGCCAATTTTGTCGCCGAATGCCAGCAGTAAATAAATACTGAACAAGGTAAGGTTAACTTGATAAAGTATTTGAGCTTTTCTATTTATCCATAACACGTTTTCTCTATTTTAAATAAACTGAATAATTTTTCTTCACTCTCTTTCTGTAGAAACGAAATCGCCCGACATCAACTTCTCGGGATTAATATGGATTAAAAACGGTTCACCACGTTCTACGTTCGATAAACGATTACTCGCATTAATTGCAATAATTTTCAGATTAATTTTATTGATAACAATATAAAACTTTCTTTGTCATTTTATACTTTACCGGAGTGAATTATACGAATACTAAAATGTAAGAAGATAAGAATAAAATGGTTAGGTTAAGCCAAAATCATATCTACACGTTGTTGATGGTAAGATTCTCACAAAGTTTAAGAATGAATGTTGTAATGGAGGAAAAATATGATATAAACGCAAACGAAAAATCGGCATGTTATGAAATTGTGACCATTAGAAAAGCGCAAGCATTTTTTACGAACTTAATGTTAAGTATGCCTAATTGTAAGATTTTATGGAAATCATTTTACCAAACAAATTGAGATTTTTGAATATCATGTTTTGAAATTTATTATGAACTCTTTTGATATTTGAGAAAATTTATTAAAATATACTACTAAATTGCGATACATAGTTTTTTATTGAGTTCTTTAATTATATCTGTTCATACATTTTTGCTTTGGAAGTGGACCTGGAAAATAAATCTAAAAGTGTAGACTTTTCACTTTTTTTGATAATCTGGTACCTATGAAGCAAAAATGCTAGCGACGATAATCCTTCCGAATGATTGGCGCTTCAGGTATAAACGGTTTTGATGTCTTTTAAATAAAATACTATCAGAGATGAAAACCGATTATTTTTCAAGATGGGGGGAGGCGTTCAGGATAATCTTTATAGATAGCCAGTTCGAAAATGTCCTCTTTCATACGAACTGGGCATGGTTGGGTGGAAAAAATGGCGACGTCTTATCGGAAAATAGTCGATTTGCGCCTTAGTATTTCCATTAATAAAATTAAAAGAATGAAATAACGATGGGACTGTCGATACCATATTACGTTTTCGGGCTACCAAATTGTAGGAGTTTATAGCCTAAGGTAATACTTAGTAATGCACCACCGCACAGCTCAGATATCAATATTGTCTCCACCGTTAGATCGATATTGTTTCCAGCGTTAGAGCACAAGGTTGTCGTACGGAAGGTGGCGGTACAAATCTGGTGGTAGTGGGATTTGTATCGTGATTTAACGTCGGATACCAGTCGACTCAGCTGTGAATGAGTACCTGAGTCAAATCAGGGTAATAAACTCGGGCGAGCGCAATTATGACCACATTACCTCCTATAGGAGGATACTGTTGATCCAGTTGGATTGTTACGCCGACGATTATTACCAATACTTAGCATGAAGACACGGATTTTTATGTACGGCTAAGTACGGCTAGTTTGCTTACGTAGTGATGTCATTTCATAGAAAGCATTGACATGGAACTATCTCAACTTGATGTTCATGTTGTTTGACTAAAACACTGAAGGAAAATTGAGCTCCGTCAATGCGTCGAACGATATCAAGTTTAGTACCAACGTGGAAAGAAATTACGTTTTCTAACGGTTTGTTGAAATATGTTTTAGCTGCCTCCAAGAGTTCCCGAACAACTTGCACTTCCCCACCGCTCCCTCGCCCCAATGTTCTAAGCCATGTGTTTCTAGGGCGATCCAGCCGTCGACAATTTTGGAATAATAGATTGGATGTTATCGCCAGCAATAGATTTGCTGCCATTTTCAACGGGTGACCTATTCACAGCCATTTTTGCCTTCACATCAATACGAGTATGAGCATCTGGTTGATACGCGGACTAAGCCCTTCATTCCAAATTACATTAGTTTAGAGTACCCCGATTACGCGACGCAGACAAGTATCGATGAAGGTTTGAAACTGTCGAGTAACAATGGCGGTCATTTTCCATGTAGGACCTTTATGATTCCTATATAGCAGTTCAGAAAGAACATTAACACGGAACATTCTTAAGTTGATGTTGGTTGAGGATGCTGGCAGTCCTAAGTCCGCACCCACTTAGTGAAGGACCAAACCACTTGGGGAGCAACTTACTCCCTCTTTTATAGTTCCCGGACTCCTCTTTTTTGAGTTAAATCCAAGTTTACAAAAAAAAGGCAAAAAGTTGACTGATGGTTTCGTCCAGGGCAGAGGCAACTCATCAGACGCTGCCTCACCTCTGCCCTGGGAGCAGCGTGACCGAAAGTAGCGATAGATGGAAAATGGTCCACAGAAATATAATTGCAAACACGCAATGGGTGCGAATTATATTTAAGTGAAATCCGTCATCAATCAAGACCTAAACCAGGCCGATGTAAATAAATAATATTTTTTGTTGAGGATGCTGGGAGTCCTAAGTCCACACCCACTGCACCCACGTCGTAGGCATCGCTATGCCAATAAGCTTGGCATGAATTTTGCGGATGTTACCGAAGAGGAAGTTCGACGAGCCATAAACAGCTCGAAGAACTGGTGGGGCCCAGGTCTGGATCAGGTGCAGAATTTCTGGTAAAGAAATTTACCAACGTACACAGTCGGTTGGCATGCAGAGGTCATGAGTCGGCCGGAGGAATTTCCACCTTTCCTCACTGCGGGGATTACCTACCTTATCCCTAAGAAGGACATGGTGCAGGACCCCGCAGACACAAGACCGATCACTTGCTTACCAACCCTCTACAAGTTCATAACGTTCATTATTAGTGGAATGGTCAATGCACACCTCGAGACCAACAACATTCTGTCCGAGGAGCAGAAGGGCTACCGAGTTGGGTCAAGGGGTTGCAAAGAGGAACTCATGATCGACTCGGTAGTTGAAGGACAAGCAACTGGAGGCCAAAGAAACGTCTTTAATTGCTATATCGAGTATGCTGCTACTGAATGATGTTAAAGGACAGTGTTTTGCAATAAAGTATGGCCTACGTGCTAAGTGCGAACTGACACACTTGATGTACTTAGGTGACACCAAGCTGTATGCTCGTACTGAGGACCATCTTCGAAGTCTTTTGCGAATAATAGACATGTTCAGTCGTGATATTCGAATGAAGTTTGGATTAGACAAATGTCGAATCTAAGCCATCCGCAAAGGTCATTACGAGCCGCATGCCGGACATAGCTTTGGTGACCTCCACATCGAAGCTATGACCGAGACAGACTTCTACAAGTACTTAGGAATTCTGCAAGGAACGCATGCTCGAATTGGTGATCTGAAGTATGCTTTGCTATCCGAATTCCTACGACGTCTAAAGCTGGTGCTGAAATCGCATCTCTTTGGGAAGAATAAAATAAGCGCGGTGAATGTACTCCCTTCACTGGCTTATGCATTCGAAATATTGCCGTGGATGAAGACCGATCTGGAAAACGTCCAGCGGTAGATACGGACAACTATGTCCAAATTCCGAATGCATCATCCAAACTCTACCGTGGAACGGGTGAACCTCCCTCGTGACATCGGAGGTAGCGGCGTGGATGACGTGGCGGCACAGCATCATCGCCAAGTCGACTCGTTGCACGCTTATTTTTACAGGCGAGTCCCTTGCATGCGGCTGTCTGTAAGGCAGACTGTGGACTGACTTCACTTAACTTGAAGGATCGATCTTTCAATCCTCTGAGTGGGGTGAAGTCGGACGAAGAGCGGATCGATGAATGGAAGTCGAAGGCAATGCACGGTAAACACGTGAATTGTTAAAAGAGGAACGAAGACGGCTACGGTTTCTTACCAGGGCAGAGGCAAATCCTCAGACGCTGCCTGACCTCTGCCCTGGGAGTAGCACAACCGAAGCGGCTTGCAGGTGTTGTACGCTTCCTTTTATAATTCGTAAAACACAACAAGAGTACCAATTATATTCAGGGTAAATACGCCCAGTTCGGACCAAAACTTGGCCTGTGTGAGACAATTTCTTTTTAGGGATTGAGGAGCCCTAAGTCCTGCGGATTCTGGGAGGAAAATTGATTTGATTTTGGGAAGAAGAGAGTGGTACGCCACATTGTCAAGAGATTTCGCGTCTCGGGAAACTTTCTTTCTCGACTGAAATTTTCATTTTATTATAGTTTTCGGGTAAATTTTTAGTTCAATAACAAAAATTAATAAAATATGAGTACCAAAGTATTGTTTGTGTGTTCAAACTGCTTCTCAAGGCACGGGGTTATCGGTAGGTCTACAACTCTGCAAGGACCTTTGCGGGCGAGGCGGTGGACAACAGGAGTCCTCCAAGAACTAGGGTCTCTGACTTAAGGATATTTTTCAAATAAACTGAAGTTGTGTTGCAAAAATATAATAATACATAATTCGAATGAAGTTTGGATAAAAAAAAGACGAATATTGGCATGTCGAAATTTCGTCACCGTTTGTCGTGGAATTCGTCCAATCGCTTACGTTTAAAGTAGTTTCTTTGCCTCCCGAATTTCCGCTTCGTACATTTGTTTGTTACTAGGTGGATCCCAGTGGATTTTTTTGGCAAGAGGAGAGTTGGAAATTCTGAAAGGAAGCTGGCGACCGGGAGGAGTTTTAGTGGATAGTTTTCGATGTTGTGACGACGGGCGATCTTTTCTACTTTATAGTTACCAATATGTGTTCTAAAATGACGTCAATCAAGTTTTGTACATGGTCGTGAGGGTAGGATGAAAAGCGAAAGAAAACATAGTCTGCCAAGAGGACGTGACAAACGAACGGCAAAACGTTTGTCAAAGAGGAGCTTGCTTTGTTGCCGCTGATGTGAATTTCTCGCTGGAAACATCTTGCAGTGATTTGGTGGTGAAGTTCTCGCTGGAAACATCTTGCAGTGATTTGGTGGTGAAGTTCTAGTTTCGTGAAGCTACGAGGACACCTTCCCCATCGAGTTTGCAAAATGTAGAGAATATCGCATTTGTAGCCTCCAAGAATTTCGGTGCGTCGCTGGGACGACTCAGGAAAGAACACAAGGAAACGAAAAAAAAGTATTCCGGTATGTTTTTGCCTTCAGTCCAATACTTTATTATATTTATATATACATATATTTTCCGTCTTTTTCTAGACAAGTAATTTCCTTCATAAAATAACACATACAGGCCACGCCGAGCTCAGAGTTCCCAAGGTGAGAGATTTTTTTTTTCTTTCATTTTTTTTGTATTTTTCTTTTTTCTTGGTTATTCCTATTGTAATTTTAATTAATTACTTTTCTCCCGATTTCTTTTTTTATAATATAAGATAATATGAATTCCACTTAAATTTTTTTTTATTTAAGGACTTCCTCCTTTTCTTCTCCTTCTTGACTCCGCAAAACCTTACTAGGGACATCCTCCAAATAATGGCCTAAGGATGTGAAGGATGTCAGGGAACTTTAGGGGCCGCGCCTCAATAACCATCAGAGGCAGAAGAAGCAAAGATCGAGAGTGTGATCCGTCGTGAATCTTCCCTCTCGATCACGGCATTCGGGTCCGGTGGTTTACAGCTCTACGCGCGTTTTTTTTTTTTATTATTTTTCCGGGTTTAGCTTGCGTTCTGGTTTATTTCGTTAGGCCGACGCGAATTCCTTTGTTCCTGTCCCATTTTGAGATCCGATGCGGACCCACGTATCGGTATAGACACATTAATTTTGTACTAATGACACCTGAGGGATCAAAGCGCTCAAAGGACTCCCCCCCCCCCCCACATTTCCGAGCTGGCTAGCACACAGGCGTGCAAGAACGTGCCAATCAAACACTTTGATGGAGCTTCAGTATTTGCGGGCGGACCTTCACGGTCAATTTCACCAACTTTTTAGATTACTGGGATAGCTCTTCCCTCTAGGTCTTCGGCCACTCAGGATTGTCGTTTGGTCAGGCTATTCCCTTAGGTTAATTACAACTTGAGGGATCGGAGTGTCTGAAGGATTCCCCCCACATTCCCGAGTCGGGCTAGCATAAAGACCTATAAGCACGTGTCGACGGAACACTTCGATGGAGCGTCAATATTTGTTGGCGGACCTTGACGGACAATTTCGCCATCTTTCTGAGGTTTTGGGATAGCTCTCTAGTCTTGGTCGCCTCCGGCCACTCAGGATGGCTTTCTGAGCATCGGCAATTCAATTTGTCATTACAATGTAAGAACGTAACTGATCGTATATTTTACGAGTCGATGGAAAATGACCCCCAGGAGCACCACGAAAAATATGAAGAACTCAATCATCAGGGGCAACAAACCGCCTTTGACATAGTCCAAATGAGGGATGCAGTCACACATAACCAGGATAATTTTAGGTAAATTTTCATTGAGTCCTAGAGCTGATGCGATTCTTAGTAAAGAAAAGTAGGGGACAATGCAGCTAACCAAAAGTCAATTTGACTCCAATTAAGGGATTATGGTCACCGATGTTGTATAAGGATTTGGGCAAATGTTCATGATAAGAAAAATCTCTCATTACAGCATTTCAACCTCCAACGACGAATAACAGATCATAACTGTAGGCGAAAGCAGAAGGAAATGTCCATTTTATTTTATAAAAATAATAAAAACAAGCTTTTACTATATTAGAAAGATCCTTTAATGTTACTATGCAATTTAGTATATTTACAATGTTAGTGTACTACAAATAAACAAATTCGCAGAAATCATCGTTGATTATAATAAAAGAGCCGTAAATAACTAAGAAGAAGAGCTTCAAGTACAAATAACAATCTGACTCCGAATGAAAATCGAATCTAAAGACAACAATTTTTCGTAATTTTCGAAAATTAAAAAAAAAACAATTTTCCCCTAAACACCCGTGTGATATGAAAATTTATATAAATATGAGAAAAAACCGAAGGCGCCAAATTATGTTTGTTTTTCATGTCTTACTTTTCGCGTTTGGTATGCAAATACCTACAATCATGTTGATTAACAAAAACAATATTTGTTTGCGCAACTAGAGGCTACACTAATGATATGAATATGTTTCAATGTTGTGCAACATTGCAATTTACATTTAAAAAATAAGTACACATAAATATAAATTAACCCTTAGACACATCCCGCTCGTACTAAGCAGATGCATTATTATTGGCAGTGCGTAAATGCTAAGTATATGTATGTATATGAGTTAAAATAATTGACTACGCTTAGAACTAATGGAGGTTTTCTTTAATTTTATATTATATTATTTATTCACTTTCCTTTATTTCGTCTTTAAAGGATTTTAAATATGTTATAACTTATCTCAACGGATTTCTACACTAGCGAAAGAGAAACTTATACGCTCACTGCGAAATGTTTTTGTGTAACACATTGTTGTTTTCAATATTTGAGTTTGTTTCATGGAAATGTAAATTTAAATAACAATAAATAGAGTCATAACAAAAACTAAATAATATAAAACAAAATTGATTCAGATGGGACTTAAGATAGCTTTAATGTATTTATATTTTGAGTATAAAGTCAAATCAAAATGGGATCATCAATCTTAGTCGATCTGTGTACATATTTAACCGGAACGGGTTCGTTCGATGTGTGATTGTTTGAAGCAGTTTAAAATTAAATAATAATAACCAACCTTTCTACGATTATAACAATTAAATCAATGATTTCATTATCAGTTAACTACAAACTGCATTCAGGTTTCTGTCCATGCTCACGTTGCTACTCTCCACAGGCAGCTTTGTATTGTTATTATTATTGTTGCTGTAGTTGTTGTTATTGGTACTGGTATTATTGTTGTTGTTGTTATTCATAAGGTTCTGTTCAAGGATCGAATGTTTCAGCTTGAGGAGTGCAGCTTTAGCCTCGTTTTCCGCCTCCTCATTGTCACGCAGTTCTATTGGTCTGTCCTCGCGCTCCTCCTGTCTCCTGTCCTCAGGTTCGTTGTGGGCTGCCGGGGGTTGTTGTGAAGGTGCTCCTGTGCCGGGTTCCTGTTTGATATTCTGTACTAAGTTCAAAGCCTCTTCTCTCACTAATTCTGGCAATTTAATTCGGAAGTTGTCGTTTATCGGGTTCATTGGATGGTTGATGGGGGGCGATTGCTGTTGTCTTTGTTCCAGAGCTTCCAATTCCTTATTCCGTTTTTCCCGTAGTATATCCTGGTTGTACTGCATCAACATTTTACGTTTCGCAAAGTACTTGGGATGTTTGCGTCCGTCCAGGATTTTGTTACTACTATTCGTCTGTTGAATGGAGTATTTCTCAGGACCAATGTTATTGTTGTTATTATTCGCGTTGTTCATGAAGGCTTCGTTCATTGCGGATTTGGATCGGATGTGATCACGGAATGTGAGGAAGTTGGGGCTTGGTATTGGGGTAGTGTTTCCGGCTGTATTCAAGTTAACTGCGTTACTGTTGTTGTTATTATTGTTGACATTCTGTCCATTGGCGGCATTACTATTTGCGTTCATGTTTCCACTGTTGTTGTTGCCATAAATTGATGAAGATGCTGGATGTGAATTCTGGGAGGGTGTTGAACTGCGGTATCTGTTGATGCTTTCCTCGGTTGGTCTTGGTATTCGAAGGTCCTGTTCAGTGTCTGTTGTACTCTGAAAAAAATATTAAAATGTTTCCATTAATGTTTTAGATTATTCAAGTATTCAAATTTCTTGTGTAATCAAATCAATTAAGTTTCTTATGCTCTTCAATTTTTATATCAACAACATTTATTACATGTGCGAATCTATTTGCTTAATAGCATGATT
This sequence comes from Hermetia illucens, assembly GCF_905115235.1. Classification (NCBI taxonomy): domain Eukaryota; kingdom Metazoa; phylum Arthropoda; class Insecta; order Diptera; family Stratiomyidae; genus Hermetia; species Hermetia illucens. The sequence continues at coordinate 40,644,211 of NC_051851.1, forward strand.
TTTTTAAAGAATATTTTAAAGGTCTGTCCCACAGCCGAGAGAAAGGCAATGTTAATATTTTAAATACATAGAAAAACTCATGATCGAGTAACTGAGTGAAAACTCAGAAATTCTTATATGTTTTTTCGGTGGTCGATTTTTGCATGTCTAATTATCAACCTCTAAAACAACATTCCATCTACATGCTTGCAAATTAGCACCATATTTTTTTGAACGACCTATACATGATATGTCGAAGAAGTGGATTAGAGTAATTAACAGTTTTTACCGATGAGATATGCTAGATAAATCTACTATCTTGGCAAATGCAATTGATTTTTTTCCCCATATTTAAAATGACAAAGTAGGTACATATACGAGTGGGGTCAATAATTTCGCTGAATGGCGTCTAAGGATTATTCTTGCTTTTCAATATATGCTTCCATGATCCTAATATATTTTGCCCATCTTTAATAAGTTTATTTATTCCTTTTGAAAAATAATTTCTTTTTGTGTCTAAAGTAAACAGAAATTGGGTCCCTTACTTCATTGTGGTTCGAACATTTCTTTCGACGAATTCCTGTTTTTAATTTTCGGGAACAAAGAATAATCGCTTGAAGCTGAATCAAGACTATATGGAGGGTGATCTTGTAGTTCGAATTATAATTTTGGAACGGGAGCATACCTATGGCCCATTTTTGCGGCTTTTTTTCCTTCAGGGGAATTTTAATTTTTCAAGTAGTCCAATATAGTGTTCCGAGGTTATAGAGACATCTTTTTCTTTACAGTTGATAAATATAATTCTTTGTTTTCATTGCAATGGTTCAAAAACTTACAGCAACACGCAACTTGTCACTATTTCTGAAGGCATCTTCCAATATGAAATTTTCAACTTTTTCAATATTTTCTGCAAAGGAAGCCTTCAAAGGACACCGCCATCCTCCGCTGGAATCGTTCTCTAAAGAACCTCTACCTGGCTTGAAACCATTATACCATCTGTAAACCTTGGCTTTCCTTGGGTTAGAGTCCCTGCAAACAAATGACTTCTTTCCCAAAATGGTTCTAGGAGGGTATCCCCGATTTTCCCCGTACAAGCCCTTTTCTTTTATATATTTTATATGGTCGCTGATCATTCACTGAATAATTACGCTATTTGCAGACAATCTGCCATTTATTATTTCAATGAGTCCCTTCATTAGTAATATACTATTTTTAATGTTATTTGTCATGTTGAGCAGGGGTGTGTTTCGGGCCTAGACACCGTATTCTGCCAGTTTCCTGCTTTAGATTTTTCGGTCGGGTACTTTTGAGGATGGATCCGTGATAGAAATGATCACAAACTCCCCGCTTTTGCATCAAAAGTCAGAAGCAACCATTGGAAAATACTAATCGAGATTTTTAATTTAATATATTGGGAGGCAAAAAATTAACTCCATTTTTCATATTGAATTTAAGGGGGGAATCGCAATTTTCAGCTTTCCACACCCTCAATTCTAAATTTTAAAATTCTTCTACTTCTTTATTTTAAACATCCCAAACATTATTTTCAAAGCAACTAAACCCATATCTGCATGCCATTTCTGTCAGAGCGTGCTGCCAGAGTTTTAGTAAAAATTCTCTGTTATCCAGCTGCTATATGGTATAGTATTATCAATTTAACTTAAGCGTCATGACATTCACTTGCGACTTGATACCGCACCTAATTTTCAACTCGCGCTTAAAGCAGACAACCCCAACAATCTCACGTAGAGAAATTATTTTCACCAATAGGTGCTTGGCTTTCAAAATATAACATACCCCATCTCAAGTGGCGTTTTTGTTCTGCCTTAGCCCTTGTTTCACTCGGTGGCGAATTCGGTTCATCTAGCGCAAGATCGCAACTTTTCTCGATCATGAGCTTGGTTGGGGTTGAAAAGGGAAGCTTTTAGATTACCACATAGTGTTTCAAGTCATTGCTGTTTCCGTCGGTCTTTGGGTCGATTCAAGTTCTAGATGGCCAAGAAGACTACACAGGAGGAGCAAATCAAGTTTCTAGGAGGTACGGGGTAGAGGGGGTAGGTACGAGGTAGCTAATTTTGTCAGTGCCCTTTGCGGTTCATCTATTGGTATGTCGGTTTGACGATGTTCCATGTAGTAAGCCATAAACAACTGTTCTAGCAATCACGTCGCTACAGCCCAATGCACTACATTGCATACACGGCACTAATGCCAGAATGAAATTTTTCACGCGCAAATGATCGAAGAACATTAAAATTTGCAATGCTTTTCTTCCATCGTTCAAATTCAAGCAATGGGTCGGGAGAAAAATCTCCTTTGCGTAGTTTCTTGGTACAGACCATTCTTAGTTAACAAGTACTCATCAGCACGGATAAGATGACGATAACATCGAAGATGCCTTTCTCACAGTTTTTTTCCACGATGAGTGCATCCCCCTCGAATATATCCTACTACTGTCTTCAATATAATGCCCTACTGCCGTTACTGTCCGAAATCGGTCCTCCTAAAATCTCCATTCCTATCGGTCGAATAACTGCGTTCTGCAATACCATTGCGCTTTTAACCAGGCTTATAAGATTTTACTTGTTAAACAATCGTTCCACACTGAGGATACGATATGAGTGACTCTCCGTTTGAGAACTTAACTTTCGATAGCATTGAATACCTGCCGGCTCTTTAACCTGGTTCATTCCATATGCCTCACTGTCGTCACACGGGATTGACGGTTTTATATATTGTTAACTTAGTTCCTCTTGCAATGTAAGTATTCAATTTTGCAAAAAAAGGGCATAGAAAGTTTTGTTTACAAGCATAATCTTTTTTTTCCATTTTGTTGTTATCTTTTGTGATTGTTTCCCCTGAGTAAATAAAACCATCGGCTTATTCAAAACTGAACTCCTTTAATGGGCTTTAGAAAGAGAATCTTTTGAGGATAACTTTTAGCTGTGCCGGCATACCCACTTTGTGACACTTAGGTTTACTGACATTTCCCGGACATTTATGGAATGTTAATTAGCATTGGGAGCAGCAAATCCCCTGTTTAAATTTAGCTAGCAAAAAAGTAATTAAGCGCACGTTGACAGACATTTCTGCGGACCTTTGCGGTCGCTATTCACCACTCTCCTACGGGAGGCATAAATTTGTGAATTTGTCCTCATGATTGACAAGAGCAAACTCTCTTTTTCTTTTGGTCACCCCAGTCTTCTAGTTTATCAGGAATTTCATTGTGTTGCACCATTGTTTACGCATTTAGGTATCATTTAGTACTGCAGTTACCCAAGGTGTTTGAAGTTTTAAAAAAATATGCCCACGACATATTAGGTTCTCCAACGGAGTGTGTGGTATCAACATTTGACATTCATGCCATTTTGTTGTGCCATCAGCAGGTGTCGAACGCGCACTCGTGATAAACTGAAAAGCTGTGTTGTTGTGTTCAAAATGTCGAAATTTAGATCAAATAAGGAGCGTCCTCGACAAGAATAATTTTTTTTTTCATTTTAAAAAAACTTGCTGCTGAATCGGAACGATTACTTCGAAATGTCTGTGGTAAACGTGGTCGATCACAAGATAAGCATAGACGATGGTTTTGGCGTTTCAAAAGTGGTAACTTCTATGTTGTAGACAAGGAGCGCGGAAAAAGGACCAAAAGATACGAAGATATGGAATTGCAGGGATTCTTGAACGACCCATCTTCACGAAAACATTCCTCAACGCAATTGAGCATAAGTCAATACGTTGTATCCCTATGCCTAATATCGTTGCCATTTACTCCTTCGTGGAATATAGCGCGTCAACATCGTATACACGCTATCGTTCGCTAAAATACGCTTCAGCTCCCTCAGCACTTCCCATGTACGAGTATAAAAAAGATGAATAAGATCAGCAGATGGATCCCACATAAGCTGAATGAGATGCAGATGGAGATGGAGAGCGGCAAAAACACGTGTGAAATTTAGCTCGCATGATACAAAAGAAAGTTCCTTCATCTTATCGATATTGGCGATGAAAAGTGGACTCCTTTTGAGAATGATAAGTGGCAATTAGGGTCCTTTCCTTTCCTTTCCATCCACATCGACCGCAAGGCCGAATCGCTTTGATAGAAAGGCGATGCTCTGTACTGGGACCAGAATGGTGTTGCCTATTATGACCTGCTAAAGCTCGGCGAGAGTATTAATATTAGCCACTACCAATAGCAATTAACTGATTTGAACTGTTCGCTGCTGGAAAAATGACTAGAATGCAAAAAGAGGCTGCACAAGCTCATTCTTCATCATAAAAATGCTCCATTAGTTGGTTTGGGTTGTAGGAAGATGTAAAAAAGTGGCACGATGAATGGTTTGCGGAAAAGGAGGAAGGTTATAACTGGCGTGGTATCCACAATTATCCCAGCAGATGGAGAAACTATGCAACTAATAATGGGAAATACTTTGACCCTTTTAACCGTTCTTCCAAAATGAGCATGCCTCTTTGGAACAAAAATCCGTACTTTATAGTTGCCACCTGGTAAATGGAGCACCGCTCCAAAAATCAGGACCAGGACTGCAAAGGTCAATAACTTCTGAGAACATTTATGTTAGAATAACTCCAGTAGTGTCCGGTTCTTGAAAACGAAGTGAATGTGTGAGATTTGATAATAACCCTTTCGACCACAAGTCTGGATTTAGGCAACTCTAGCAGTAACTGTGAAAAGCTGTCAAATTTCGAGTAGAGTTGACTAACCAGCAAGGACTTCTAATTGGATCGACCATATGGTGATCAGTAGTAGACTTAGAGGTTGACGCATTGGTCTTGAAAAAAAAAATCATTTGAAGGTCGCCCAATGCACCTTGCGTATCCGGTTTGCGTTTGCAGGGTAGTTACAATCTTTGAGGAGTTTGAAGGCTAAAGGTCTGTTTCTTGTTGTTACCGGCTGCGTTTTCTATGCTGGCTTGCATGGAGGGTATGAAGGAATTCAATGGACCTTGTAAACTTTCCTCAAGCATCTTTGCGAAGTTGATTACATTTGTTTGTTTCTTCGCTAAGTCATGGACTTTCGCCAATTGGTTCTGCATTTGGAGTTTTCCAGTTGGGGCATCGTAAATATATATATACTCAAAGACCGTGCCTCAGTACATTTGAGAAAGAAGGTGAATCAAACGAAACAACTGGCTGTTTTTATTTGTCGCGTTGTCCTTATCTTTCCATTCTGCGAAGGATGTAACCTGTTGTGTTTTAAGGTTCACAGTCATTATTCGCTGGATTTCTACTTAGATTTTAACTGTACACACGTGGTTGCCAAAAGTTAACCCCGAGATGGGTCTTTTGGCTATACTTAGAGTATACGCTCGTTCCATTATAAGGGATTAGCATTGGATTGACGCTGTATAGGTTAATGAGATTAGACTATCGGGGTATGCACTGTGAAATTGTCCAATAGAGTGGACTCATTTTGATCCCAATGTAGTGTGAATGAACACCGTTTTAAGTAATGTAAATATATACCACTATTAAAACCATTGCATTCTAGAAAGGTTCCGAAATAAATGCTCCCTTCTGCGGTGCTTTTTAACACTCTGTTAGGGAAGTTCTCCAGATGAATATCGTCGTTTTTTCAAATATGGCATTGATAAAATTGAATTTCAAAATTTCAAAATGTATTATAGCAATGTCCAATATTCAAAATCTTGGAAGGCTTCTTATTTACAAACAAAAAACAAGTCGGGAAACCGGAAGCTGGATGCTTCAGGTACGAAAGGTTTTGTGTATTTCTTAGTACGTAGCACGTAATATATCCATATATTATGTGAGAGTATCCACTTTCGGGTGATATTGACATTCATAATCTTCAATTTTCAAAGAAGCAACAAATTTGAGGTATTATAACTTTGTTAGTAATAGTGCGATTTCCACCAAACTTGGCAAGATCATGCTCTATATCATAGCCTATATCACTGCAAAATTTCATGGTACTAGGATGAACTTAAGGGGGGTTTCTAACCAATTACAAAAAAATGTAGTAATATACTATTATTAACTTTATTTAAACAGATATCGGCATGGAAGGTATTTCGGAGTCCAGGCACCATATAGTGGCAGCCTCCTGATTTTTTTCAAATTTTTCGGTTTGGCAGTTTCTGAGAATGGCCCCCTTAAAGAAGTGATCACTTTCAACCCCCCGCGCTCCCCACCCTTCCAACGAATGTCAAAACCAAGAACGGCTTTGAAAAGTACTAATCGAGACCTTTAATTTGATACCCCGTATGACTATATTTGATGAAAAAAAATGTTACACCCCCCTTTTGCATGTATGGGGACCTCCCCTTAAATTCGACGTAAAAGAATGTAATTCACTGTATGCGTGAGCGTTCACAGTTCCCACCTTTCTACCAAATTTGGTGTCAATCGCTATAACCGTCTCCGAGAAAAATGCGTGTGACGGACAGACAGACAGACAGACAGACGGACAGACAGACAGACAGTAAACCGATTTTAATAAGGTTTTGTGTTTACACAAAACCTTAAAAAACGGCGGTTGACGCTGCACAACTGATCAATAAAATAAACTATCTTAATTATTTTTTGAAACGAATAGTGTTTTTTATCGTTTTTAAGAAGTTGTTCTTCGTCCTTCGCTATTGTAACTAAAAAGTCCGTAGGATTTATTTCGACATCCTTTTCATACTTAGACTTTATTCGCATTAAAATTTCTTGTCTTGGGTCTCAAAGTACACGCTGGAAATATACTTCCCACTAATCGTGCTATAAATCGATACGCATGCCAACCATAAAATTAGGAGAAAAACGCCCGAAAGAATTCAAAAAAATAATTGGACTAATTTAATTTGCAACAAAAAACGGAAACAATTTCCTTTTGCTTTATTAAAAATTGTTAATCCTTGCTAATATGTATATTGCGCAACTATTTGTCGCCTTCCCCAGTGTTCGAATTTTATTTGAGAAAAATGAATATAAATATATACCACGTTAAAGTATTTAAGATCCCGCTCATTATTGATTTCATTTAAGAGCAATATGGGTGGGTGAACATGCTTATTCCTTTGTCAATCAGACACACCTTTCATATCCCCTTCTGTTGCGGCTAGTAGCATTGCCATAATGGCGAACCCAGGTAACAATAATCTTCTTTTACACGTTAATTTATCTATAAATGAAACTATGATACCTACCTCTGTGTGAAGTCCCTTAATTCGCATAGCCTCGGCAACTTTCAAAAAGTTCGGTAAATCTTCATATTTTACATTGACCTGGAAGAACAACACAGATCATTTTCAAAGGTCTTACTACCATTTTTCCAGCTCTTACCTGACCGCTATACATGAAGTCAAGCAAACCCTGCATATGGTTGCAATCGACATCAGTCATGAAAAGGATTGGGTGACTACATGGGTGATCCAAGAATATTTTCTGAAAATATGGACTACAAACAGAGAGAACCTAAAAAATATTTAGAAGAAAATAGAAACAAAAAACATTAATTAAATATAGATCACAAGCGAACAGGACTATATAATTCTCACTAATTTGTGTGCTTTGAATATTTTTCCTCCAGCTGCAATTGTTACGTCGACCATTTTCTCATCTTTCTGTAAACTGTGAAATCCTTTGCACATGTTGCCGTGAAAATTGTTCCAAGATAGCAAGTACTAAAAGTGAAATTGAAATGGAAGATAAAGTACGATTAGTAACAATTTTCCATAAACTAGATTTTATTTTATCAATATAATTTTTGTAATCAGAAAAAATAAGAATACTTATTTGCATAGGATCATTTGCTTCCACAAACTCCCCTCTGATTTAAGTTTGGATTTTGATTGATATGAAAGTAGGAGTTGCTACGCTACACTTCCCAGGGAGCCCTGGACCCGTGCTTGGAAAAATTCGGGGATGCTTTAAGCAAATCGAAAGACTGAATTTCGGAACTGCTGACAAGTTCATGTGAATGTCCGGTGAGAGTTTCATTCTCCAATATATGTAGATAAATTTGTTTGAAATTGGTTCTAAGCAACCTTAATAGTTTCAAAAATCTTACCTGATCAATTGTATGATGTTCGGGTGGAGAAGGATTTCCTTGGTGCGGTGGCGGTACATTGTACTCTGACTGTGATTGAGGTATTTCTGGTTTTCGTCTGTGTACTTCCTCTGCGTTCATTACATGCTTCTTGGGCTCATCTGCTACACTACTATAGTCGCTTACTGGAGTCTCACGTCCCATATCATCGTAACTCTCACTTTCACTTTTCATCTTTTGCTGCTGCTTGACCTGTACCAATTCTGAGATGTCCATTAATGAACCTTGGGTTGCTGCTGCTATGGCTGATGATATTATTGGATCGTCTTCGAAAACGCTGTCGTCTATTGTCTCCTTCAATGTTTTCGTCGATGAGAATAATCTTAATGTGGGATCATTGACTTGATCGCTAAAATAAACATCCATAAGAGTGAAGAAGGGCCATTCACGTCGTTTTGGTTCCTCTGATAGTTTAATAGCCTGGAATTGAAGAAAGCAGAGATTGGATAGTTAGAATAAATCGAAGTAGTAATTTAGATGGAATGGGATTTAAAATGATTTGAGTTTGAACATGTTTTAAAAGTTGCACGTCATAAATATCTGGTAAATTTTAGAAACAGTAGAAAGTTGCAGAATTCATCTCTCTTAGTTATCGGACATTGTGGTGTTTTAGTTAGGTGCGTCAGATAAAATTTACTTACTTAAAAAAAGCAAATCCTGGCAAAATGATCTATTGAATGTGTAGCATCATATAATATATAGACAGCTAACTGCACATCCAAACCCCAACTCGAGAAGGGCGATCAGACCTGAGCCTGCAATGGGACTCATATAAAGTGGTCCTTGCCACGAAGCCTTACCGAAGGTTATCTGGAACCATGGGAACCGGGATGACCCTCTGAGCATACGTTTCAGCAGAATCCTTGGGGGATGTGTTCTCAGTTTAGCTATTTGCATTTGGTCCCCTTTTGTTAGTTTCATGGTGGTTGTGGTTTTGCCCATATCGTTGGTAAAGCTCCTTGTTGAGTTGCGTTGTACCACACGGGCACCGCACCTCTTAGTTGCGGCAAAGTTGTAAGGTAGTGTATGTGTGGTCTCCAAATCAATCCGTATCCGAAGAGGACCGTGTGATTACACTTATACGACAGGTACTCACATTAAACCCCCCCCCCCCCCAAATGGAAAGCACTATTTATGCATTGCTTGGTTTCCCAATTTTGAGGAAGTTATAAAAAAAATTAAAAAATAAGAGAGAATGGCGAAAGTGTCTGTGATTAAGGACTAAAAAGAACAAGAGAACATGTCTTTGATATCTGTAAGGAGGGTCGTAAAGGAATCGGAAATCCGAAGCCCAACGCTTCAGGTATAAAATGTTTTGTTGATTCTTTATGTAAGAATATTTGCGTACACGATGGTTTCGTTTATATATTATATATTTCGTAGTGTAGGTTGAATATACTCGATATTCAATTCGATGTGATACTGACATTTATTTTTTGGGAAGTAATAATTTCTCGCGAAAGAGGCTACTTTTTACCTACTGTAACTTTGTTAATAATAGTAGGACTTCTACCAAAGCTGACCGAAGATACGATTCATGGAGAGAGCTGCACCAGCGAATATTGCGTGTTGATGGCCCTGGATGTGAAAAATGCATTTTAATTCGATGCTGCAGGAATCTCTGGCGAAAATTGGTATTCTCGTAGCTATTGTTACCAGTTATTTACAAGGAGATGATGAACCGAAGGAGTCTCTGCTGATGTCCCACAAGGCTCTAGTCTAACACTTAGCGCTCTTCATCATCAAGTGCCGTAAAACAAATTATGCAAATATTCAAATTGGAAATTAAAGGGATTGGTTTTAATAAGTAATTCCTGGGTACGTCAGTATGTTTTGAAGGTTTCCACTGCCTCAACACAAAAACGACAGACAGCCAACCGATTTTAATAAGATTTTGTTTTTAATAACAAGTCCTACTTTGGAGAGCATCACTAAAACATTTACTCTGTCTAAGTGAAAACGTTTTATCCGCTGAACCAAAGGAGCTGATGTGGGGACAAAGAGCAACGTTTTGGCTGTGATTATCAGTGAACCAGAGATTTGTGTAGATAGGATTTATCTTATCAATATTTTCATTACATTCCATTAGTATCGCCTTGGATTCAATGTATTCCACTTGCTGCTTGCTAACTATTTTGTGCAGATAGGCAATTCCAAAGAAGTTTACATTATAATTAGTTTTGACAGTTGGTTTTGTGTCCGGATAGCTCAGTGGTTAAAGCACTTGGCCCTCGTACTGAAGGTCGCGATTCAAATCTCTGTGGTAGCAGTGGGATTTGTATCGTGACTTGACGGCAGATACCAGTCGACTCTGCTGTGAATGAGTAACTGAGTCAAATAATAATCACGGGCGAGCGTAATACCGACCACATTGCCTCCTTCAGGCTACTGTAATCCTGTAGTGTACCGTCATTGTCTTGAATGAAGTGCTCTAACGCACATCAAGGTCCTGAACCAATTGGATTGTCGTGCCAAAGATGATTATTGTTCGACACGAACTATCGGAACAATTCAATAGAATGAGACATTTTCATTCATTCATTCATATTCATCATTTTTTTTTCTTACATTAATCTTCATTACAACAACGTTTTTAATATGAATTCAAATGTCCAAGTCCATCCCCTCGAAGAAGGTACTTGGAAGTTCAGTTGAAATGTAAAGATAAAGATAAATAATATGATTTAGATAGTGTTCGGCACTTTCATAGTTTACCAAGGTGCTCCGGCCTACCTTGGAGTCACCTAAGACGTTTATCGAGTTTTCCCCATCCCAAAGCATAGCATTTTTCCCCTTCCTAAAGCATAGCATTTTTCTGATTCATTTTACCCGAAATTCGTAGTTTTTCTGCTTTCTATCTGAATTCATTACCAATAAACTTTGCTCTGAAATATTAATTTTTTAAAAATTCTGCTTAATCCTTCGCTTGCTAATAATTTCATTAGTTCTTTATTGGTTGCGCTATTGCTATTATGGAACAGCTGGATACACAGTTTTTACAATGCGAGTAAAACCTAATTTTATTGTGCTGCCAACAGTTAAACGCCAGAATCGATGGTTGGAATTAATGGAGAGTAACGACGAATTTAGGGAATTCAGTATGGTTCGCCGGGTCAATTGTCTTTTTGAGCAATTTTTGCACAATTGTTAAGCTTTTTTCACTTTTAGGGAAATTGACTTTCTCTTGTAAACTCAAGTGAAAAAGTCAATGTAAGTTTTTAGAAAAAAGTGTCATTTTATTTTAACAATCGGTATAACGATCGCGGCCGACGAGAATGTCTTTTCAATTACAGAATGAGAAAATTTTGAAGAAGGTCCACCAAGGAAATTGGACTTCATTTCGCCATTTGAAATGAATCGTTCGGTGCTGTTCCAGTTTACAATAGTAGAAAGGTGATCTTGCAGAAGTCGACTCTTTGGCTTCGATAAAAGTAATAATAAATGCTATCTAAGCTCAGATCTACCTTACCAACAGGATGTATCAAGCATCATCGATACTGCGGTTACTTTATTTAAATAATGAACACTAATTCTATTGGTATTCAGATTCAACAGGACCAGTAGGTTCAATTCCAACTTTCAAAAGGAGATAGAAAACTGAGTATATTGGGAGTGGCTATGCGCAGAGATGGTCACTGCTTCCAGCTGAATGTAGTGAAAAGGACAATTGTTATCGCATTTTACTAAATGGTGGTACATTTCCTAATGCGCATATCATGCTTCAAAAAATCATTAAATCGAATCTGAATTGCGTTAAGATCAGAAGAAGAAGAACATCGATCTCATTTATGTTCTTTGTATACGCAACTCATGTCCGAATAACAAAGGCATTGGTAACTTCTAGAAGAACTGCACCTGGCTGAAATTTAGACCTTTCTAACGAGCTTTTCCAGAAGTTATGCAAGGAACAGTGGATGCAATGCCGTTCCTACAGCTCGGAAGGCAAGGATAGTACTGTTGTGATAGTCTAGTAGGGTTTCAAATATCGTTAAAAGGCAAGTTTTCCGTCATGAATAATTTGTATTGATCAAAACTACTGAGAAACGACATTTCCTTTTAGTTGGGTCATGTCCAGGTTAACTGGAATCCAGTAGGTTGCGTCATGATAATGCTGCAGAATTGGATATTATTAAATTGATTTTGCACTATCATTGACTTAAACTCACTACTTCATCTAGCCTGTGATTACCTAGTTAGCTACGCAGGTGGATGACCTTCTATCGTCCTTTCAGGGATTGAAATTTGAATATTGAAGGAAAGGTTGAATCAGTTCACCCATTGAGTTTACAATACAAGTATATCCGAATGGCTTGATGGCATCATCAAAAGTTAATTCAACGATACCATATGTCAATGAAAATGCTGAATTCCTAGTTGACAAAAATGCCACTTTTGTAAGGTTAAAGCAGGCGAGCCACGTGATTGTAGAGGTGGAGGAGCGGAGGTATATAACCCATGGGGTAGGAAATTTACGTTCAAAAGTGGAGTCTGCTAACACTGTATCTCACCTTCAGTATTGTTACTTCCTTATTAAACACAAGCGGGACTATTTTAAATACAATTTTCATCGAAAACAAAGCAAATAGCTTCTCCGGATTTTGCAATTCCAACCATGAAATCCTTTAATTTCTTCACTGAATTAATTAATTCATATCCTAACTAAAAGTAGTTCACTTCTCCTCTTATCAGTTACACTCAAAAAAAGATGTAATCATAAAGTAATACCTAGCGACGTAAAACAGTATGGTTTCCTTCTATTTAGCATCTTAAAGCGGTGGACTAAATATGTATAAGGTATCATTATTTGTTCTTAACATCCCAAGCCTGGGCTTACTTTTACAATGTTCTCTAGCTACGAATTAAACTACCGTTGTTATAAATGGATCATGAACGTAGTTAGAAGTGCAATTCAAATTGTTTGCAACGTGATTGTTTGCAAATTCAGATAGAATTACCAGAGAAACCTTAATGCAATAAAGATTATTTGAACAAATTTACTGCAAATAGAAGAATTAATTTTCTGTTGATATACTGTTCCTCTTTATGCGCATATATGATATTCTGAATGCTGGTTTTGCCTAGAAATAAGATCGTTTAATGATGGTTCTTATCTAGTAGAAATATAGGCAATATAAAATATCTTGTGAAACTTTGCGGTAAATTCAAAGAAACTACATCTTGGAAGAGTATTGAACTAATATAATAAATATGTTACATCTGTCATTAAATTGTCACTGTTTAGTCTTAGAATCAATAGAAAGGGAATTATCTTTTATTAACCAAATGAATTTATATTTTGTTCTAATTTTGAAAATAATATAGTTTTATGAATTAGTTCGGGAAGACACCTAAGAACCTAATAACGTAACAACAAGCTTCACCGTAAAACCAACGATATTGGAGGAAAATTGGCAAGTCTTCAACTTGAACTAAATTAGATATTCAAAAGGTTATTTTACGGAGCGAACAGAATGATTTTATGTAAAACCTCAGCGGTTCAATATCGATATATGGTAAGTAATAGCAGTGAGAGGAGAGTGCTAACCAAACAATTATTTCCAGATGCCTGTATGGTATGAAAAAGATGAAGACAAATGAGTGCCAGGGAAAACGATGTGGAAAGACGAAAAACCAGTTGTACAATTTTGCTTCAATAATATAAACGAATGTCCTTGTCGTTTCGAATTGTTAAAGGATATCTAAAATCAAATAAAAAAAAAACAAAAAAACATGCAAAACGATAACTGCAAGCCACAATGGTCAAAAACCAATTATGTAACCGGTTATTGAAGGAAAAAGTAGGTTAATAATCAGGTCAAGGAAATTTTATTCTACGATATGTGTCGGCCATAAGTTGCGAAGCAAGCTCAGGAAAAGTTGCAAACCGTGGACGGGGAAATATAGCTCCTTCGCCTCAAAGATAAAAAGTTCTCTTAACGAAGTATCTGAGATTTGCCACAGAAATGGGGGTGGGACGTCATAGCTGTCAACAGTATGATGATTGATTTATTGTTATGTCTATATTCTATCCAGATGAAATGAATACTCAAAATCCAGGAAAAAATGAGTGTCCTACTTGTTGAGGGATGCGCCAAATTATTAATTCGTAATTATTTCATCTGCAACATATTTAATGAGCCATTGAACGATTTTTTAAAATTTTATTTTATTCTAGGCATATATCAATATTTCGACACCATAACCTCTTTTGTTGAGTGTGTTTTACAAACTTTCTTAGAATTTGAGGAATCAAGTAAAAAAAATAATGTTTTAACTCGGAAATTGGGCAAACATAAAGTTAAAAAAAACATCACAAATTAAGGTCATTTCGCTGACATATGTTAAAAATTGTATATAATCTCGCAATAATCCAAACGTTAAACAAATCGCGGCATCTTTATAAAAGTATTAAATCTGATTCTAGCAGTATACTACCTCAACCTTTACTATTCGCTCTTTTAGTCATAGCAATACCCGAATTTCTCAAAAGTGGATTCCATATAATTGGCATTGAATTTATAATTTCACAATAAACCTTCATTGACGGGTTTTTGCAATTGAAACTGGTTTTGTAAGAATTGGCAAATTACATATTTAGGTTAGAGAAGCCATGAGAAATGTGCTAATTTACCTTCTCACATTCAATATATTTTCAAAGTGATAACTAAAGCAAGCTTTTAACATCAACCTGCCTCAAGAGAGTGTTAAAATGACTGAATATGCGTGTACAGTACCTATATTGAAACAAACCTATATATATATATTTATTATATTTATATTTTTGCAAAAAGTACCACATAAAAATAAGTTGGCCATTCCAAAGGTTAGCAAATGTGGCTTATTTTAAAAACCAATGTATGTCAGAATAATTATGACGTCTTATTTCGTAGAAACATGCAACAAATTTTGGAAGCAAAAGAACTCTTTAGGAGGTATTTAGTAACAGAGGTAGTGCTTTATTATTGTGAAAACTATGCTAAATGTGTTTTACTGTTGCAAATATGATATTATACAAATACGGAGTCGAAAAATGAATTTCTCCTGAAATAAAAATACCCGACTGTCAATTTTTATGTTCACTTGTCTTAATTAGGAGTAAATGTAGCTCTTGCACCCATATTCTTTGATTCTAGAATGTGCCATTAAATAAAAGCTTTTAGCTCTGAAAAATACATTCTCCTATTTACTAAATTAGAACATTTAAAAATATATTAATTCAAAAAATAAACTTTTTAAATTTTGTTTTGTAAAGATACATATGATTAAGGCTTTAGGGATTGAGGGAGTTCTTAGGTCACATCCACTTGATTACAAGCCGGACCAATTAGGAAGAAAATTTCCCATTTTTGTGGTGCACGAACCCCCCTTTTTGTGCTAAGCGCCCAAGTTTTCACAAAAGGCGCCTTTGACCTTAAGTATTTCAATTAAAATTTCCAGCAGTATTATTTTCTTTAGATAGAAATCATCCTCGGGCGCGAGTCCTCGGTGGTTTGCCTTTCGCGGCTAGGTATTTGTAGGCTGTTTGAAAAGTTTTCGGTTCCAATAAGAAGTTGGCAGTACTCCAAAATCACAAAGATTTACCTCCCAGCGCATTGTTCCACATTTTAGAATACAGAAAAATCATTGTGCATGTTCAGCAATCTACCATAAATGCGCGATGAAAATTCGGCGCAAAAGATTTGGTGTCAGTGCCGTGTGTGTGATGCAGTGCATTGGTGGGCGGAAACATGGTCGCGAGCGTCTCATGTGCTTCTTCGCCACTTGATTTGTTCCTCCTGTATACAGTGTTATAGCAGTACTCGTAAACGAAAGTTAAGGGATACACCTATTAGCATATGCTCTGATAGGTACTCCTCAAATTTTCAACGGCTTTGTACGCAGAGTTGTTTTTTTAGCAATCTCTTTAGCGAGTAGATGCAATGTTATTGTGTAAATGAAGAAAATCGAGTATCGAACCGTTACAAAATGTTTGCTTTTGGAAAGCGTTGCACCTACTCGACAACAACAACGCAGTTGAAACGGTGAACTGGAAAGAGGCTATCGCCTTTAGGCAAGTCCAGAACCAGAATATATGAATATCCACATAGTCTAAATTTTCAATGAAACTATGCTTCAATTTCGTTATCATCATATTGAATGGTCTTTGGATTGGGTGCGGGAGTCATACGGTCTCTTAGGATTCACCAGTATATTCCATGTGGAAGTACTGGCGATATTTGAAGCCTGTTGACGGCTACGCCATGATCTGAGCCCCAAGCGCAACATAGCCATTCTGACCTCCAGCTAAGCGGTTATTAAGACCTTGCACCCAATGGAGATATCATCCAGGCTGGTAAGGCAGTGCAAGAATGCGCTCAGTATTAGGAATTTTTATAATTAGGGGTGAATGAGCGGGCTGAAGGACTGGCCAGGCGGGACTCTACTTTTGGCGGTCCCTCGGTGGACGCAGTCTGTGTTTAAGGTGGAATCTACTCACAGAGATTAGCAGCCGATGGCGAAGGCTCATCACCAAGTCAAGGAGGATTTGGATTGCCAATAACCAGACTCGTCAGACTAAATATTCCCTATGGTTCGCATTGAGTAAGCTGCGGAGAAGAGGGAGAGACCTAGGCTTCAGACATTAGGCCAACCATTTTTAAGGACCTCAAAGAAGTCTATAGTTTCCTTCGTAAATGCTACAGGCTGGTTCTGAATATCCAACCCGACTGAATTATGCCTCTTTGCTCCCTCCATAGCAGTCATAATCTGAGGAGTTTATCGTAGCAAAATCGGGCCCTACAGAGCTAATTGCTGAAGTTGAAGTGAAGTGATGAATGTTGAAATGAAATACTGTGAGGCTATATAAAAAATTAGACATAAATTTGAAGAAAAGCTGTAATGTGTCATTATTAGCTCGTAAACTTTTCAGGCAGGTTTCAGGTCAATATCAATTCTAGGTACTCCGCCGGGCGTTGCCATTAGTTCCTGTATGTATATAATTGATCGCTTTCTGCTGAACGCTAATTTCTTAGCGAGCTGGAAGTGTGCTCCAAATACTCTTATCCCTAAAAGGAACCGAAAATTCTCTTCTTCCTGATAGTTACAGGTCTAACTCCATCCTCCCCTCCTTCGCTTGAATCTTTGAGCGGGCCGTTAAGCTAATCATCGTCGAGCACTGTGATAGGAAGAATACTACCCAAGACTTCCAGTTCGCCAATCGAACAGGTCACGAGATTTATCGCAAGAGCCTACAATAGCCTGTATTCCTGATATAAGGTCCGTATACTACGTGTAATGATAACACTGATTAGTTTATAAACTCAATAACAAATTAAATTTCCATCCAGAGGTGCAAGTTCATCTTTAGCTTTGTAGATGACTGGTAGTTTCAAGCGCTCCTCTCTCCTCATACCAGCTTTGCTGGATTCCCACAAGGATCTGTCCCTTCTGCATCCCTTTCCTCGATCCATGTAGTGGATATTCCCAAAAACATTCCAATCAAGATCCTCCAATATACTTATGACCTGATAATTTACACTCACACCAAAGATATAGTATGCGTGGAAACCCGTCTGAATTTATATTAAAACAAGCTTTACCGATACCTTTCTAAGTGGAAACTAGCACTCCGAGAATGACCTCTTTCGCCAAGAACCTGTCTCTCAACATCAGTTCGATTCCTAATTCCTAATGTTAAACAAGTTGCATATTTAGGCGCCATTATCAGCTCCAACTGATTCAACATCCTTTACAGTAACAAGGCACTAGACCTTTTAAACGGCGCTTGGAAACCACAATACCTTGATTGAAATAATAAAAACTTGTTGTTTCTTATTCGTTGGTGTGGGTATTTATTCTTGCAAATACCGATATTTCGGGAACCACTTGTTCCCTTCATCAGTGACAACAAGTTTGAAGCTTGAAAAACTTGTTTGCACTGATGAAGGGAACAAGTGGTTCCCGAAATATCGGTATTTGCAAGAATAAATACCCACACCAACGAATAAGAAACAACAAGTTTTTATTATTTCAATTAATTAATCGTTGGAAACACCGCATAATTTCACTCTGACAAATACCTTATCCTTCGGTTCCATAAACCTAATTCATAAAAGGTCATAATTATTAGTTAATTAGATCTTTGAACACTTTTGGATTCCTCTTCTGGACGGATATCTCCCTTAGACATATAGAAAGGCTACGCCACTGTATCTGGATACTCTAAAATAACGGTATCCAATATAATCCTAAACGAAATTTCCCGCGTCATCAATTTTGATTAGATACGTGACCTGGGGGAAGGGGGTTCTCGAGTTACAGCGCTTATGTTACTTCTATAAAATGATTTTATTGGCTAAAAATGGAAATCGACATCAGAATAGTGCAAGACCTGAACGGAATCATATTCGGTTTCCCTCAGAAGTTTTGCAATTTGTTTTCGAGTTCGCAACGCTGCTATTGTCAAGCACGCCTTTGCCTCTATGATCCCCAAAGGTGGCATGTGCATGGGAAGCAATAGTAAGTAACATACTAGGAGTACTCTAAAATAGTCCTGGAAGACGCACCGAATTGGAGGAGACGGGACACTACCTTGGGTAGTGCGACTGGTTCGGTGAGTGGGGATAATGGAAAGATATTGTGCATTCGAAATTGGAGTTCACCAGTTAAGTACTTTATAAAATTCACTGATTCTCTCATTTTAGTTTCCATGCGGAGCATGCTGCTGCTACAAACAAGGCCCAACAGCAATAACATGGTTCCCTCAAAACAATTAATCATCAATTCTTCATTTTTATTTAGCAGATGTCAAGTATCTATAATATCTAACTAACTAGGAGGGTCTATCTGTACCCTTATGGAAGATAACTTATTCCGGATATAAAAGTTCATTGTTTGCTGAATGGAGGTGACATCAGTTTTTCAATTTATTTGCCGGTTAGGACCCACGTTGGGCGCAATTTTTAGAAAACACAACCGTTCTTACTCATAGCGAATGAAACTTCGGGACTCCTCTTGCTAAATTTTCAATGTCAAAACACTCTCAACCCATGAGATTTCATGATGACGCAAAGGTCAACTCCTAAATAAGAATTCCTACACAACCTGTGCAACACAGTGCATTTATGAAGGAAACAAACATCAGACAAGTGGTACGCCGTAACATGCCCAAATCAAACAAAAGAGAGTCTCAACAATCTAATCTTCCGTCATTTGGAATTAAGGAACAGCATGAATACGTACCATTGAGGTCAAAATGAGTATAGCATGGAGAGACTTCCTCAGTGTTTCTATCAATAGCTCACACCTATTTCTGCCTTCATCCCGCCGAAAAAGAAAGAATATAAACATGTTCAAGTGACAGATACAAAAGATTTTTATTTCATTAGAAGCTTGAAATCCCAGGAATTTCTGAAAGGCAATCCCAAGATGAACGAGATAATCACAGGTAAGATGGGCACGAGAGATAGGAACGCTTGCTTTAAAGGGAAAAGGGAATATGAAGTCAAGTGCAGGTGCAGCCTAGCTGTGTTGCAGGTTTTAGATAATGGCCTTCCCGTAAAGCTCATCAAGAAAGATTTGAGCTTAGATAAGGTTATTCATGTTTGCTTGGTAGGTCCTCCTACTTTTATGTGAGCTAAGACCGTTTTTTCGTTGCGTTTTAAAAGAAAATGCCCCAATGATGCCTAGGCAACTAAACCTAAAAAACAAATGTTTTGTCTAAACTCTCCTTATGAAAATAGTTTCCCTTTTGTACTCTGTGTTGTTGATATTATTTTGCTTCACATAATGTTATGCATTTTTTTTCAATTTCTTATCCTTTTTCTGGTCGTTTATAAAAATATTATGAAAATGAAAGCTTCCCTAACTCTAATAACTCTCCGGATTCGGCCAAACTATTATCTGGATCCGGGATAACTTCGAGGCATCATAAATAAGGCTCATGTGTATAAGGCGTAAAAGGAACTCTAGTATACAAAAACACTCCACATTTTCGAGCCCAGTAATACAGAAGCAGCAGAGGGCAGATACTTCAGGGGGGATGCTGTCGGACCTGCACGGTAAAATTTCGCTGCTTCTACTGCTTTTGGGATACCTCTGTCTTCTTGGTTAATTACAGTCAAATAGGAGAGAGATAGGACAGACATTCTTGCCATCTTAATTAACTACGTTCATTGGCACTTGCCACGAATCTCTTTTCTTTGCTAAGGGTGCTATGCTAAAAGCAAGAGGTTGCTTAGTGTTAAAATATAATATATCAACCAGTTCTTTGCATTTTTGACAAATATAAGGTAAAGATTTTTCTACTAAACTACTTAGGAAATTCTCTTTCTTCACAAAGTTAGCTCCAATAATAACTTAAATTTGATAAGTTGAAACTGAAGTTTGTTAAGATTTCGCGCCTCACAGTGACAGAATAGACATAACTAGAAGAAACAAACTGGAAGCAACACCAAGAACTGGAACGATGATTTTTTTAAAAGTTGTCCATAACTGAAAATTGAATCAACTTCAATACTCAGGACTGCTAGACATGATCGAATTCCTTTTGACCTCTGATCCTTTAGAAGTTCTTATTGTGTAATGATTTTTTGTCCGGCTGGTATAGGGTTATTACTGTGGAGAAAGAGAAGTGAATACAAGGACTATATGCATTGTGGCAAAAAATACACATTTCCAACCAGGACACCAATTTTAATATCCAGAGTGGAAAAAACCCTTTCGTCGTCCAAAACTGTATGGAGCAAATATGTATCTCAGCCGAGCAAGTAATGATTCTTCGAAATTGCCTATTTTATGATAGTAGATAAAGTTTGTAGTAGTTGTCGATGCTTTTTCTGGATAAACAGCACGTGCTTCATAAATAGATAAATTAATCAACTATGCAATGAAATTCGCAAACCCGGACTCCTTTCTCTCCAGACTAGGCAAAGAATTCATTGTTTTCCTGACGGGATGATACACCAGATCGGCTACACTGCCTTCATTTGATTGCAGTCGTTTCAAACATGACGATGATTTTTTATTGTATTATAACTAAAAATTTGAACATGCGAAAGTGGACGTAAAACTGACACCCAAAATTTTGAATAACGAATAAAAGGACACGAGAACGTTCCATTACAAAAAACTCTTAGAAATGTGTGAACCATGGTTTCTAAGTTAGCATTTGCATTAGTTCAAGTCCAAAATTGTACACCCTAGGATCATCCGGTTAAGGCACGTCTGAGGAAGTGCAGGATAAAAACCATGCTGGCTACCTTTTCTTCCATAAGTACCTATTGGAACTACTGTGCCCAGGCGTTCTGCAAAATGCCGAAAAGGGTGCAATAAATCGCATCGAAACTTTATCACAGCCACACGCTAGTTCACAACGTCTTGGATATCTCACACCTAGTTAGTTTCCAGGACTTCCTTCAGTGCTCCACCAGGCCTACCAGGGCACTGCTAACACTCAGAACATTGCCTCCAGAAATGTATCACTATATGAACTTGATCGGATCGCCTATAAAACGCACTTTGTTCATGTTTCCTCGGTTTTTGTCTAGGTTCACTGAAGGAGTAGTGAATATAGGAGTTCGGTGACGTGAATGAATTCTTTGAAAAACGTGTCTTCTGTTTCTTATTTAATTAAGATCTCTTCTTACAAGTATAAACAGTGCCAACCTGTGCAATGCTTTGCCACGCTGGGGATCCCCTTCGTCTAAATAATATACAACATATTCGGTATTCGAGTATTGTTGCGCAAGAGTTAGCGTTAGTTGGATTGAATTTACACGTCAATTATTTACATAATCAGCATTTATACATAATAAGTCTTACTTTGGGGTCAGAAGCCCGATAGATGACTGCCCCTGACGCACGAGCTTCAATTCGTTCCTGGCCAAAAGCTTGGTCTGGTAGTACGTCAATTATAGCAGTCATCTGGAAGTGTAGTCCGTTTTCTTATTTGAAGCCTTTTCATAGGCGATCTATGTGAAAAGTCTCCAACAATTTCTGTTTATTTCTTCCTTTGTAGATTTAAGAATCCTTACTTACTCCTTACTAGCGTATATGAGCATCTAGTATTCGGCTAACTTAGAAACTGTTGTGGATAGTGCGCACTCTTACCGGAAATGACACAGAGAGCCCCAAGTCTATTCGATTTCAACCGCTTGAATAGAAATTCAATAATTTTCTATTACTCACGCAGGCACGAGTATCGGAAAATTCCAAAAAATTAAACGATCTCGATCAAGAAGCTTTAAATTGCCTCTTACAAATCATGACCGGACTTCAACCTTTCTCAATTAGATGCCGCAATGTGAAGGATCATTAGTCAAGTTATATCTTTGTTTGCCACTATACATTCTTATTGTTCATACCTTCAAAATCAGCGAAAATATTTTATAATCTATTGGTGGCAATAGCTCCATCAACAGCAGTTTATCTCATCAATAACATATTAAAACATTTTGGAGATGGAAAGTTTAAGAAGCCAAACACATTTGAACCATGCCATAACCTTGTCACAGTTTCTGAACTCCAAAACTTTTAGTATCCGTGATCATCGCCACTACTACCTTACGTACCTGTATATTTTTTCTTTCTACCTTGCCATCATCAACTTTAACACAAACACAAAGCAACTGGCATAGTATGAGCTTACCAGCGAGACCATTAATTTATTTCAAGAGAGTTCTTCAGAAAAGATACGTCATGCAGAAAAAAAATACGCAAAATACTGAACCCGAGTATATGAAGTATGCATGTAGATGGATGGCTACGATACGCGATTGTAGAAAGAAAATAATAAGATACAAAAAAAAAACTTGAAATGCCTGTCATGCGCCAATGTGGGAGAAAGTGATTCTTGCGGTGAAATCCCAGACTGGGTCAATTCAACGGAACTCGGTAAATGTGCGAATGCGAACGATCAACTTTTCAGTTTCATTTTTCATAGAAACTAATTTTTTTGTGGCTGAAGCTTGTTAGCTCCCCTACATGGGTTTTTTGACGGTAAAAGATACATTTTTGCATCTGCTGGCTTTTGGCTTTCTGTTTCACCAAGAGATCAAGTATGAGATGAATTGCTTACATTTTAACACCGTGAGGGATGAGTCACTGATCTTATTACAATATTCCTGCATTTTTTGTGATGGGCATATGGAAATAAGTAGCTAAATGTAACATAAATTGAAAGTATCTTTTTCAAATCTTATAATCTGAAGCAAAGCAAAATACCTCTCAAAGCCAGCTGATCTGTAAATAAGGGGCTTTCAAAAATACTGCTTGCAACGTACAATAATTTCGGAGGAAAAACGCTCAAAGTACTTTATATCTCTGAATCATGTATCTTTGATGAACAACACAACCTTGAAATCTTTTACTTCCATAGATCAAATCTGCCGTCTGCATAATGATCATCATAAGTACATCGAAATTCATGGAATTGAGCGAAGTTATTCAGTTCGAAATTTACGCAAATGAACCATTCCATCCGACAGATTCCAGATTATTGCAATGTCTGGTTTACCGTATCTACATTTTTTTCGCATTACAAAATTTTCCCTTGAGATCAGATTTAGAAGTGTATGCAAAATGTGGGTTCTTGTGCATCGGTTATAATTATAATAGTATCAGACTCCAAAGTGGTCAATGGAAAAGATGATAGTCTCACAAATCAGTTCATGGAAAAGTGAAATTCGTAATCCAAAATGGGGAAACACAAATTTTTTCGCTCAATCTACCGCAAAAAGTTTATTCTTCATTAGAACTTCCACAGGAATGAGACTGACAAGAACCAAATTCATGATGAGATGAATAAGGTTAAGATAAGAGGGTAGAGCTCCATGTTTTGCTAATAACCTAAATAACTTTAAAGTATCACTTCACTTCAAATTCAAGGGGAATTCAGTAATTGAGTAAGGATCATAAAGGTCCATGATATCAAAAAAGTAGCAACTTAAATGTGTACCACAGAAGTCGTGTATATAAAAAAATAAACTCCTTGATGTGTGAACGACTTTTTTCCGGGCTGACATGTAGACGGTAAGAAAAAGTTGTGGTAGTAACTATAATACTAAAAATACACTTCAGGTCACTTTCTCACCCACGCCCTAGAAGTAGTAATTTAAGTTGGGAGTACTAGACTATGTATGCCAAGTATATGCTTAACATGTATACCCGTGGATATGAGGCCTATGTAAAACGTTTGCCACTCTCAAAAATTAGCAGCCTGTCGGAAGGAAGTATCGAACCCACAGTATTCTCTCCCGCGATTTGAGGTATAAATCACAGTCAATAAGAAAATCCAAGAAGGAAGTTAACCGCAAATAGAGGGCCGGAAGCTCATTTACAGAGGTCTGCCTACCTCATCCAAACTAGATACAACCTCAACCAATTGAGTCCCGTACGACGCAGTATTGGCAGAGCTTTAATTCCAAACACCTACCCCACATTAACTCTATTGAAATCCTTCAAATCTTTTGAAACCACCCTAATCTCCTTCGAATCTCAATCGACTTCGGTTTTCGTCGCCTCGTTTTACTGTCCCAACTAATCCCTCGAAACTCACGACTTTCTCCGCATCAAGTTCTTCTGCGCGTTTCAACATCGCGCACCCGGTAAACAATGATCCCTGATCATCGGTGGAGATCTCAATGCTAGACACCCGTCCTGGTTCGATGCACGGTCGAACCAGAACGGGGACCAGCTCTACCAAAATCCTCTAAATCCCGATAGCCTACCTCCATCCTCTCATCCTCCGCCAAGATATTCGAGGGGATCATTAAAGTCATCATCGACGAGCACTGCGACTCCAATCATTCACTCCCACAATTCCAATTCACCAACCGACCCAAATACTCGGTTGAGCGTGCACTCCTCGTGCTCAAAATGGACGTCCTCCTCGGCCTCAACCGGAATGCACCGACCATAGCCTGTCTCCTTGATATAAAGAAGGCTTTCGACTCCGTATGGTAATATGGACTCGCATACAAGCTTTTCGAAGTCCTCCAGTTCCATCCGCACCTTTGCAAGCTAATTCTTAGGTTTCTTGATGGACGGAAATCCGAAGTCCAACTCCGTGAACACCTCTCTTCTCCATATTCTAGGCCGGCTGGCTACCCTCTTCTTCCTATTCACTGCAGACATGCCCAAACCAACTCCACACCCAAATCCAATCCTCCAATACGCGGATGACCTCATCCTCTACACCTCTACCAGAAATATCCCAGCCGGTGAAGCCGCCTGAATTTCTATTTGGACGAGCTCTACCGGTATTTCACCCGCTAGAAACTATCCCTAAACCCGCAAAAGTCCGAGACCATCGTATTCTGCAGTAACGCTAAGATGACACCGAAAATGAGGAGCGACATATGAACCCTATCCTTGAAGATCCACAATGACACAATCCCAACCGTAAAGGAAGTCACCTACCTTGGGGTGGCAGTGAATTCCCGTCTATCCCACCTCCCACATATCACGAGGGCACTAAGCCTAATCCTAAAATACAGCAGCCTAACAACTCAGAAAGTCAACCTGTTTTGCTACTAGCAGTTCATCCGTCCCCTCCTCATTTTCGGCTTCATCTTCTGGTCCGACACTTCCCCTCACCAATTCGAACGACTCCGTCTCAAAGAGCGCTGAATCCTACACCACTGTCAAATGCCCCACATCGACGCCGTCCTAGCCCGTCATGCCCTCAAATTCTTCGACAAATGCCTATCCCATCCAAATCCACTTATCTCCCAGGTAATGCAGATCGAGATCGTCAAAGAGAATTTTCTATGAACTCATCTGTTCCCTCAGATCCTCTTATCTCTTCAGTCCCGAAACCTCCTTTTCGACGCCGACGTTAGAGTGATCTTCTACAACGGCATCTACTCCTCATCCTAGTTTTCAAAACCCACCCATCCTTAGCGCCACTCCTAGCTTCCTTTCCCAAACTCCTCCCATATGCTCCCTATCCCAGCCCACATCCTAGCTCCTTCCTCCGCCCGCCCGTTTTTATGTAAAAATCAACGAGTTGAGAGGAATTTGCATAAACTAAAGCCCAGACTACACAGGTGCCTCAGAACTAACTAAAGGTTCAACAAATTCTCATTGGCTGCAGTTAGTCTCAAGTAAATAATTGTTGCATCGCATGAATTCCTGTTGGGTCAGATTTGTCAGCGGAGAATGTAGGTCATTGCAACGTATTGAAGAATAGTCAGTTCCCGAAATACGGTATCTACAAATAATAATAATTATTTTAGGCAAAACGAAAAAAATATCCTTTTCCTCCAAATTTGAAATATTGGCTAATAAAAGTTACTCCAAACTTCAACTGAGAACTTCAAAATATTCTGTTATTAGCAAGCCATTTAGGCTTCATGCCCTTATGTAGCCAATATCTCCAAAAACTAAATAAGACGTAACATTTCAAAACGCCAGGTCGTTTCTTGTCAAGTCATTTTACTCTTTTAAGGAGATAAAACGAGCCCTCGACACTTCTGCCAACTATGACATTAAGATTGGGCTTGGGGATCTTAGTAGCGATATAGGTAATGAACTTGTCCTCAGGAGATACATTGGCAGCCGTGTCGAGAAAAATTGTCATCTGATTTCGTGGTTGTCTCCAGGCAGGATCACTTCCATCCGATTAACCACATGTTGATCGAATGCCTTCGTCTTTCGAACTTGATGAATGTGAGGACATATAGTGAAGGGGACGGAAGTATTGAGTCTCATCAGTCTCTTGCAGTTCTGAGATTAAGGTTAAGGTTTAGGTTAAATGATACAGGAGACACAGATGCGAAGAATGTGGAGAATTATATTGAATGCAGTAATCACAAATGAAACGACTTTCCCTGGGGATATTACAGCTGGTAATACTTCGTTCTTTATCAATACTATGACCGTGACCACATTTGATCAGAGTAGCTAGCAATCGGAGAGAATGCTTTGATCATGATTGCTAGCCAGGTCCTGAACGAAAAAAAGGTGATATCAAGTTACATACCACACGAATTACCGACAACACAAATGGAAAAAACAAACACCGATTGATCTGCGAAATCAGTAAATGCAGGGTTCCTCTCGTGATACGGGAATTTGATCTCCATTCCAATAGGCATATTAGAGCGACGGGCATTGTACTTTGATGAATTGCTTAACAGTCAGCTTGCTGACCTGGAGATCCCTCCACCTTTAATCAATGCAATACAATATCACCACCAACCACTGAAGAAACCAATTTGAGATCCAAAAATTAAAAAATCACAAACCTAGATACAACCGTGTATCAGCAGAAAGTTGAAAGAATGGGACAACGAGTCACTACCTGATGATTGATACGAGGGCATCATTTACTTCTTAAAAGGAGATACATATTACCGACCTAGTAATTATAGAGGTATTACGTTGTTGAGTACCGTCAATAAGACACTCCTCGTTACCTCGATTAAAAGCATAGCCTCATACGCTCAGGATATCATTGGTCTACATCGAACCTCTCAGGCTTCATCCTTCAGCGTATGCTTGCAGTTACTTAGCTACAATGATTCTCCAGTCTAACCACTCCCGCATCTATGTTTCACAGTCAGCCAGTATTACAGATCCTGTGTACTATATGTGAAATTTTATCTTCGGGACGTTATTAGTTTCAGAATCGGCAGGACCGAGTAGCTTATTCATCTACAAATTTTGTCCTCTCTCAGGCCAGCTCTAAGATATATGAAACTGTCCGTATTCTCCGGGTCCGTATGCTATTAGTGTCCCACATGTCTCAATAAAGCATTGAAACAAGTCGGAATACCGGAAGTTTTGTGTTCGTCTTATGTGAGCCACCCTCTATACACGTTTTTCGCTTCATATATAGCTAAGAATGCAAAATATTCCGTCATATATTGTTAAACAAAATATGCATATATACATACATAATAAAGCCATAAATATTGTGGTCAAAATTGATCTGACGCATTTTCAAGCATTTCAACTTTACTCTGAGCATGAAAGCATACACACACCTCCATCTTATTGAGCACTACCTGCAAATTTCATAAGTATATACATATACGCACACGTGCCTGTCTCCAGTATTCAAATTACTTAAAGAAATCTTAAAAAAAAGCGAAAGTGTCTCCATGGACCCGACCGTTTATATAAATTCACTTTATACATATGATGACAACGTCATACACGTTCTACTGCCCAATAAATTTAAGTGAAATGCAATACTTTGACTTTCAATAATAGTTAGATTGCCTACAAACTTTCCAGAATTATATCCTATATTATCGCCTAACCTGGTGCCAGGATTTGTACTTCTAAGATGAACTTAAGGGTGGTTTTCGCGTAAGTTTCTAAAATATGGTAATATAATAATACAACTTTATTTGTACAGATATCGGAACAGGATATATTTTGAGGACTAGATTTCATATAGGTGCATCATTGTAATTTTTTTCAGATTTTTGGGTAGGCTAGGTTCTGAGAACGAGGCCTGTTTCACTTTCAATATCGGAAATAAGATCTGTTATATCACGAATAAGATCAGTTTCGGTACCCCCTTTCATTTGATACTTCACATGACCATACTCTGTGGAAAAAATTTTAGGCCCCTCCCCCCTTTCGCCTGTTTGGGTGTGACAAACAGGCGGACAGACAGATGGATGGACAAACGGATAGAGAGGCATGGAACTGATTTAAATAAGTTTGATTTCACTTGAAACCTTAAAAAGTAGGAGCGAAACCATTTCTTTGCTTTAAACTAAAGTTCTATGCAATTTTTACTTGGATAGTCACTTTGGAGGGCAACACAACAACACAGAATTGCTCCTTCGACAATTTTGTCATCCATACCATTTTCGAAGGCATTCCAAGGCGAACTATTATGTAACACAATGCGTTACGATCTGTGCCGGGTCAACGCCCGATGACAGCATCATGCAGGTATCTGTTTTACAGAGAACAATTAAGGGGCTTAGTTCCAAAAATCACATGTCCCAAAAAGGTTTTTTTTCTTCAGGAAACTGATTCCCAACACTATTGTGACTATTGAATGTACAGCCGAATTTGAAGGCCAATTTCACTCTGAAGGAGAGCCGTACGGAAAAAGGGTTTTACCCCGTTCGATGCAGCTTGAAAAGACTATCCAGTACCATGGTTAACTCATTTTCGAAAATTTTGGAACATGTGATCTTAAAAACTAGACCACTCAATTGATCAGTTGTAAACAGTCCAGCTCTGAAGCGACCTTGGTGTTCAACAATAATCTTTTCCATATTCGGAGACACACAGAGAAATCAATATGGTTCGACACACGAAATACATTACGTCGAAATGGTCGAAATGGCAACAGCTCAACAACCATAAAGCCCACTGCAAGGCAAGTGAAAACTGCCAATTATTCTGAATCTTTGCATTGGTATCGAGCAAGGATCAATAAATACAAAAAATATTGTCAGAAAGCTAAGTGGAAAACAAAGGGTTGCCAGAAGTCCCATAGTGGCGAAATCTCGTAAAATTTACACACTAAGAAGAACCTCTGACAATTTACGTTCCTGTCGTTAACGTGTAGAATAAATACCAACCACAGGACATAAGGAAAACTCGGAGAGATTGAAAGAATTCGGAGATACAACTTGTGGGAAGCTTAAGTCGTAACGAAAATTGGAGGGCACGAAATTCAAAACCATTTTTTGACACACCACGCAGTGCTCAGGGGCCGATTGCAGTTTTTTTAACGCACATATTCTATAGCATTTCTTAGAGATTCATAAAGAACTCAAGGAATAGAAGGGGTCGACAATTTGTTTAAAAAAAAACTTGTGGTGCAGAAATAAATTTCGAATGTTGTTAATTCGACTGACGGATACCACCACCGGTGTTCTCCGTGGCGAAGTAGGCCTTTGCCAACTATTTTTGACAGAATAGGCAAAATTCCTATAGTGGTGGCCCCGAACCGACCCCGAAGAACTCGCAGCAAATAATTCCGGGCTGTTTGTTGCGTGCCGCTCGTAGCGAGGACGGCGAAGGTTGGCTAAACCGTGCGCCTGTAGGAGCCAGAACGCAGCGCCGCGATTGCGGCTTCTATTGTGCAATTGCAAGGAGTCTGCCAAGGACGCCCCGTATCAGCGCGACTGGAATCATTGTTCAGACCGTTGAGCCGCCAGCCTCTAAGAAGCGGGAGCTGACTTCGACGACGTCGCCGCAGGGAGCTGAAGCCGTCGTCAAGAATCAATCGCAAGTTACAACTACTGCTGCGGATAAAGAGCAACAGCATCAACAGTTCGCATCGGAGGCATTGAGTGCGGGCACTCCATCGTTCCCGGCGCGAAATTCCTATAAATTTATACATTATTACATTTAAGTAAAAAAAAACTTAAATTATGCTTAATACTTAGTTGCATGACCTTTATTTTTAATAACGGCCTTACACCAATCGGTCAGTGAGTCAACGAACCGTTTGCAACGGTCCACGGGGATAGCACACCACGATTCTTGTACCGCGGGCCAAAGCCCTTTGTTGTTGTAGGGTTTTGCAATACTATGGTGGAGGTCTGGCGATTGCGCTGGCCACTTCAACACCTCCACCCTATTGTCTTGGAACCACTTCTATGCCTTTCTGCTCGTGTGTTTTTTGCCGTTGTCTTCCTCAAAGACCCATTTTATCAGCATTTCGCCAGAGGCATAACGCAGCATGATGTTTTCCAGAATATGTAGACATAAACATTTTGGTCCATCGTTGATTTTATCCAATATATTGGGCCTACACCATAGTACGAAAAGTAAGCCCACACCATAATGCTTGAGCCACCGTGCTTAACTGTACAACAGTATATTTGGAGTCAAAGGCAGAATGAGGTGGGCGTCTTACGTAGCTATGGGACCCTTTGCCTCCATACAAAACAATCTTGGGCTTATCAGACTATAAAATGTTTCTCCATTTCTCGGTCTCCCAACTTAAATGGGTTTTGGCGAACTGTAAACGTGTTGTTACTTGCCTTTTACTGAGCAGAGGGACTTTTCTCGTCCTTTGAGCTTTCAAATTATTCTTTCTTAATCTACGGCGAATAATTTGAACCACAGGTGCCACATCATGTTTGTCTTTTAACTAGATTGCCGTCATGAAAGCGTTCCTCTTGCTACAACGGGCTAACCGCCTCATTAATAAAGGGGACATTGCTCGCTTCCTACTTCGAGTTTCAGGCCTACTTTCGAATTTGGATGCATTTTTGTACTTTCCTATACTTTTTCCTTCCTTAATAATGTTTTTTTATGATTTCCCTTTTCTCTGGGATGCAGTGGTTTCCACGTCCCACCATTATAATAATATTTTATTTTTTGATTCAAAACTGATCAAAATCAATAAAACATTCGTACTTTTTCATTAAAAATATATTTTATGTTAGGTTTGGAGGTTGCCTAGCCTATAGGAAATGGTCTCACAATACCCTCCATATATCTGCTCAAATAGAGCTAATAATAGTATATTACTATGTTTTTTTAGAAACTGTTTGGAAACACCCCTTAAAATCCTAGAATCAGAAAATGTTGCAGTTGTAGAGACAACTATACCAGGTTGTTCAATAAGTTTTGCGGTTCGATAAGGAAAACTCAATTTTATGGTTTGAAATACACTTTATTGTTCAGTATAGTCTCACATCAATACACCGGTTCCGAAGAAGATTCCAATTTATGAATTCCATCCCTGAAGTGCGAATCTAGAAGGGCTGAAAAATGCGCTTCCACAGCTGTTATGACCTCAACATTTAATGAAAAACGCTTTCCATGCATGCATCTTTGAGGGTTGGAAATAGATGGAAGTCGCTAGGGGGAAATACGGTGGATGATCCAGCAATTAGAACTTGAATTCATGGATTTTATCCATTGTCAAAACGTTCCTGTGACACGGTGCATTTTCCTGATGAAAAATAATTTTTTTCTCCTGCAAACCTGGTTTTTTCACGATTTTTTTCCTTCAACCGGTTTAAAAGATTACATTAATATTCAGAATTTGTTGTTTTACCAGTTTGAAAGTAATCCACAAACAAAATTCTTTTTGCATCCCAAAAAACTGATGCCAACACCTTCTTGGCCGATTTCTGGACACGAACTCGTTTCGGAGCCGAAGAACCAGGTTCACTCCACTCTTTGCCTCTTGTTTTGATTCAGGATCATGGTGACACACCCAAGTCTCATCCATAGTGATGATTCGACCCACAAAATGCACTTTATCCCTTCGAAAACGCTCCAAATGTTGCTGAGAAAGTCGCATTTGAATGTGTTTTTGCTCCATTGTTAGCGAATGCGGCACCCATTATGCACACAGCTTTTTGAAACTTCAGTCAAAATATTGCTTACACTGCCTAATTAGATGCCTTGGGCTTCTACTAAATTTCTTTCAGTCACTCGATGATTTCCCAATACGATATCCTGCATTTTTTCTACGATTATTGGTGTTGTTGCTGTTTTTGCATATCCTTGACGTGTATCATCTTCAAAGTTTGTACGACCACGTCTAAATTCAGCAATCATCTTTCTACTGTACTAATTGAAGGTAAAGAGTCCCTATATACTTTCAATATCCGTTCATAAATTTCCTTTGCTTTAAAAACTTCAAAAAATAAAAATTCAATCATTGCACGATACTTGATTTTTTCTATTGTAAACAATACTGTGACACGTCGATACTAAATGGCTTGTAAACAAAGAATTAATTGACAGATTGAAATGAAACATACGTTCATATGAAGAGTGTACCAACATAACAAAAAAAAAATTAGGCTAGTAGCAACGCTCTCTCTTGTCAAACCGCAAAACTTAATGAACAACCTAGTATTTAACAGAGCATCCCTATGAGGTTTGGTTAAAATCCTATCATAACTGATGAAATTATAGTAGGTCATTGAATATTAGTATCACACAACTAAATAGTTGGTGAAATCCACTAAGAAATAATTTCAAGAAGATATATCCATGTTAGTATTTTTAGGAGTATATGGGTGCCTGAAAATATTATACTTCCAATCCTTGGGAGCTTAAGATCACTTTTTCAATTTCAATGCTTAAGAATATTTTTGTTTTTGAATCTATTTTTAATTTGGACAACTATGATTTCTTTATTCACAGATGGATCGGTTTCTAATTAAAAATACTGAGGGTTTGATATTCTGCCTAGCTGAGAAAAGTAAAACCTTATTGCCATAGTTTCACTGGGAAGAAGTTTCGGTTACTGCATCAGAAAAGCATATAATCACAGCCTTCTTCCCTAAAAATAAAAATCAATGATAAAAATAAGAAAACACACTCTAGTTTCTTATAAACTTTCCCTCTAACCAAAGAAAATACCATCTATCATTTAAACTATAATATAAAGCAGAAGGTCCACATGATTCAACATTCACATCCATAAGTGCAAAATCAACAAGCATTACAAAAACTAGAATAGAAATGAGGGAAGATAAATCATCTTTGCCTTTTAATAAAGCTATGTAATCTGACAATGTATGAAAGCAGAGTTATATACTGACTGAGTGCCTTCTTGCAAGCTCACTAAGCCTAACTGCACTTTAGAGTAATTATATCAGCAACTTTCATTTTTAATTCGAATTCTTCATGCTTATGCAAAAAAATGATTATCGTACTTCTTTACTATTATTAGTACAGACTTTGTAATATATGTGGATGTATAAATAATTTGTAGAGAGGTTAATTTACGGAACTAATAACCCGTATTTGAAATTTGCTCCCGGGAAAAGTGCTTTCTGTGTTGGACCCATGAAATGTGAAGACTATCATGGATCGTTGAATTTTTCCATCATCATGAAATATGGTTCTGATTAAGTGTTTTCCTAAAACATGAATAAATTATGTTTAATTAAACCCAGACTGTAACTTTCTTGGTTATTAGTGGTGGGAAATTACAATCTTTGGGAGCAGAAGATGATTTAGATAATTTAGTTTGAGATTTTCCTAATTTTGACAAAAGATATTTTGATGTTAGCAAGGGTTATGGTGATGACTTTCTATTTTTATCTAATCCTAGCATACTCCGGAATATTCTAGACTTATTTTCCCTTCAACAATCAACTGAGGAAAGCAGTCACCTCCTGCCTCCACCCCATCGTCATCACAATCTCTTCAAGAAACATCTACACATTTCAAGTACTTTTCCAAAGAGCAAGAAGTAATGGGTTATTGACTGACTGAAGAAATCAGAAAATGCTGGAGATTGCAAGGTAACGCAAGGCGAAAACAAGCGGTATGCAAGCATACCAAGTATAATTTTACACATTTAAAAATGCTTTCATATGTTCGTACATACAAACGTTTACCTGCTGGAGAGAAAAGTGAAAGCTAAAGAAAAGAATCTGAGTAATAGTATCGGACGTAAACCAATAATACATACTCGTGTACAAGTATGTTGGCACATTCTTCTGTTGCTGAATCATAACAACTATCCAGCTTTGGAGGAATGGTACCAACGGGTAACATACTAAGTATAGTTGCGCGTTTCATGTCATCTTGGCTGCATGGTGACTGAAATCTTTCAGTTTTAGTTTTTTAGGAGCCATTCAACTGCCTCCGGAGAAATGTATCAAAATAAATTTTATAACCGTTTTCAGCTTTTTTCCACACGTTTTCCGAGAACTGGAAGTGGTTTAAAGTTTTGGGTTTTGGAGAATGTTACCTTATCTCCGATCACCGTCATGATTTGCAAACACCTACTTCCATTCTCTACACGTGCCTGAATTAATTTAACTGAAATAAAATATAACGTTATTTGTCAATCTAATTTACATCCATCACGCTTTCTTTACAACTGTGAAGCATCCATAATCTTCCTCGTGGATAATTAAATGTGATACCTCTGTCCAACTGTGGGAAAGAATTCATTGCAATTTTATATCCTTTTATCATATGCGTTAGTCTTCTATGAATACTCATCTTCATCCAGTAGTACCGAACGTGTTTTGGAACCGAAAAAAGGGAATGAAGGAGAATAATTCGAAAAACTATATGTCAATTACGTAATGAATACAATTTTTAACTATAGTTACCGTTTCAAATTATGCTAGATGCCTAGATTTATTCCAAAAGATTAGCAAACAACCCTATATCAAAATAGATTTATAACCGAAAGCTGAAGCAGATACTAAGAAGGCTAAGGAAATGTTGTTACTATTTCTTTGTAAATATTTTAGAGTTAAGCACTGTACTAATATCGTTATGTAATTATTATAATTCCAAGGAATTAATCTATTCAAACTGAACCATTTGAAACTTGGAAAAAAAGCAATAATTTGTCAACACAAATATCATTTACATCCTTTCTTGAACCTTCTTAACTACTAACTTGCTACGAATGTGATACCTACCGTTGCATTATACACACATATATTTTCAAATTTGAACGAGACTGAAGTAACTGGCAGAGATTTAATGTTCCCATCTATTATTCCCCCCTCAGGGTTCGTCAACGATCCTTAACGGGTCGCTTACGATATGGGGAGTGGCGTTCCCGAGGTGCCCGAGCAAGTAGTTTTTACCCCGTAGCTGGAATAATATCTGCGTCCTAGGTAGTAGCCTCGAGAAAGTTTCCCGGTGAAGAGCGAACTGCTAATGACCGATTCACGCCGGGACACAATGGGAGTCCCCGGAGCGGTCGACAACTCCGTCGATGGGGTGATGTGAGCCCAGCTCTGCCAAGGTGGTAGTTGTGGCGTGTATCAGGAACCAGCATTAGTAGACCGCGTTGTCCCGAGCGAGCGCCGATCCGTCCGTGAGTTCCGGGATCAACTAATCATAGGTTAGGCCTCAGGGAATTGGGGTAGTGGCTTTGTCCCCGAGGGTATACCCATTCCTGACTATTGCGGCCCTCTCCCTTGCGCACAATGAGCTGGTAAACAATTTGAATGGCGAACAAAAACAAATCAAACAAGGAGATAGTGGAAGTGGAGAGCTAGCTGCCTGCATCTATTCCCAGCACGAAAATGCGCCGCTCACCCCAGCGTCCAGCGAAGGACTGAAATACCCGACGAGACATCGGGACGTGCAGACGGAGAGAAAGGCTCGCAAAGTGATGCGGCACCTGCAACGGAGACAGGAACCCAGACCATACCCCACAGTGCTATAATTGCGGAAAAAGGCACAGTGGAAACTGCCGAAACTAACCAAATGGTTTCGAATATAAACCGAGTGGGAGGGCTGTGGAATACCGTGGCGTAAGCTGAAGAGGAATGACTTATTAAAAAATGCGTGGCAGTTGTGAAGCGCAAGCGATCTGAGAGTTCCTCCAGAAAAACCTCAGCAAAAGGGTAAAAAACGGGCAAATGCAACTGGAGGAGCTCCTGGACAGGATTGCATATTATAGGCGGACATGAAGAGTAAGAGAAAATCCGCAGGAAACAGAAGCGAACACGAAGAACGAAGCACCAAAAGAAAAGGTGGGAGACAAAGTAGGACTAGACCGCCAGCTATGCTTATTAAGTCGGCGGAAAGCAAGAGTTTTGCGAAAGTCCTCAGTGCAGTGAAATTCGCTACAAGATTAAACCCGAAGGTAACGGAGCAGAAGTGTCTTCCATTGGCAAAACGAAGGCTGGTGGAGTCCTAGTCGAACTAGGCCCGAAGACAATAAATAAAGTTACGTTCTGTGAAGCAGTTAAGAGGTTTCTGGGAGGTTTTCAGGCTGGAACCCACGTGTTCTCTGGAAATCCGTGACCTTGATTGCCTCACCGAAAAGAACAAGGTAGAAGAGGCCATCAAACGCGAATGTCCGGAGGTAACCAACGCCCGGATTGGTATCACCTCTGCGAACTCCCGTGGCCAAAAACTCGCTGCGGTGGAAATTGGCGAGGGAAGTATTCCAGACGTAATCTTCGCGTCGAAATCACTGGTGTCGCTGGTGGACGGGTGGCCAGTTCTGGAAGACTTTTCGGCAAGCGACCATCAATACATTGCCTTCGAAGTGGTGGAGACAAACTCTCGATATGCGCCACCTCGATGCTCTTTCTGTGCACGGAACGTCTCGAAAGTAAGCACCGGGAGGTCTGTCGAAACTCTTGGAACAGGTGGGGCCCCGCTGGAAATACTCCTGGGAGGAGCTGCAGCCGACACTGTCGTAAATTCAGTTATGAACCTGATAAAGACGGCCTGCGGAGCCTCCATCCCAGGAGTGCATCGAGACGTGGCAAACCTTGGAAATCGCAGAGCGCTGGAAGGAGTGTCACAGGCTCCGATGTTTACCACAACGACTAAGCGACCGGGAGGAGACATATAGCATAGTGACGGAGTACAAATCAGCCAAATGGACACTCCGCAGCGCAATAAACAAGAGCAAAGCTCGCTGCTGGCTGGATGTGGTCGACGAGGTGAATGGGGACCCGTGGGGACTCGGTTACAAACTGGTAACTCCGCACTTTCCCTACTCGTTGGAAGGTGGTGAGGCTTGCGCTGATCCACAAAGGGAAAGGCGACAGCGAGTTGCCGTCTTCATCCCGCCCACTATGTATGCTTGACACTACTGGAAAAGTGTTCGAAAGACTCATCAGAAGTAAACTCGCTGAAGTGATATGCGCAAAATGGAAAAGGAAGATGACCAACGGATAGCGTTTTTGGATCTAGCAATAATAAGAAACAACAATAAACTCGAGTTTGACATATACAGAAAGAAAACTCACGCACAGCGAACCATACCAAGGATATCGAAACACACATATGGGCACAAAATGGCGGCTTACTACAGTATGATACATCGGTTGCTAGTGACACCATTGACAGAAGAGCGATTCAAGGAAGAAATAGCTAACATAAAAGACACAGCGGTGAAAAATGAATATAGTAGGGAGGAAATAGACAGAATGCGTACGTAAAAAGCAAAATAGAATAAATAGGGACCAACTCACAACACTCTACAAACAACAAAAAACGGATAATGCTCCTATCAGAGCGAGCATTACATTTTCATCGCTAAGGAGCAAAATAAGGAATACGCTCTCAAAACACAACATCGAAACAGTAAGCACACTAACAGACAACAGAGGACTAAGGTAGGTTCAATCAAAGACAAATTGAAAAAAGAAGGGATGAGTGGAATCTATAAGGTCAACTGTCCACAATGTGAAAAAGTATACATTGGCAGACTAAAAGACTAGTGACCACTAGATTCGAGGAACACTCAAGAGAGTACAACAAACGAAAAAGCAACAACCCTCGAAACATCAAGTCAATGGTTGCAAGGCATATGGTGAAAGAAGGACATACCCTAACGATGGACAATGTGGATGTTATAAAGCGGGTGTGGAAACCTCACCTTGTAGATGCAGCAGAAAGCATATACATCATCAACGAAGGGAGGCCGGTAACCTTAAATCACGACGAAGGAAACTGTGCAACGACCTGGTAAAAAAAGCTATGCAGCAGGTAATAAAAAAAATAAAAAGACGTGGCAAATATGGGTAGGATCAGTAAATTAATTATAACGTAAATAGTAGAGCTAAAAAGCTTCGGTATAAATAGGGGTAGTTTAAGATAGGTTAACTAATTAGGTACTAGAACTGAGGAAGGAGGTACGTGTCTCCAAAGCAATTGTATGAATGTTTGTGTGTGTATATTTACAGAATAAGAAAAAACACCTATTTCTTTTCTCAACTTATATTAACTGTAAAAAAAAACATGGACATTAATTTCAACTTAATAAAGTTTTGTTCCAACTTTTTACCACAGGGGAAAGATGGAGCTGGGATTCTTTGAACAAAATCTGGGTGGCCCATCAATTTCCTGTCATTATTTGCTTTAATGGACCATGGTATTCGGTCTGGAAAAAATGTAATCGCTTCAATCTTTCCTGTTTTTTTTAATAACTTTGTACGTGTACTTGTAACTACAATTATTTCCGCCGTTTCATGTAGAGCCTCATTAATGTTCATTGACAATCGAGAGGGTTTCTCAAGAATTAGGAAGTTTAAATTGTAGCGTTGCTAATTACGTTCAGATACTTACGCCGAGCAAACTAGAAGTTGAGAGCCATCTTAACTGATTTCGTTACTTTGTTTTCTACCGAAATCGTCTTTCCTTAACTCAGATGCATGTAGGCTGAGGCGGCCCTAATTTCAGGGTTGAATCCGAAAAGTGCATATTGCATTTTCAAAAAGTATAAAACGGCTAATAGCGTCCTAGAGAACGCCATTGAACAATTATATGCTTGGGCCAAATACAACGGGTCAAATAATCATAGGAGATTGATGGGCAACTCAGATTTTTTTCAAAGAATCCCAGCTCCATCCCTATTCAGTGGTAAAAAGTTGGTATAAACCCTAATAGTAAAATATTGAAAAAATTCTTAATTTGTAATGTAAAATTCTGACTTTGGAATGGACAAGTCTGAACTTGAAGAAATTTCCGAAGTTCATTTGGAAAAGTCTGAACTCAAAATGCAAAATTAAGAAATTGACTTGGTAAAGTCTGAAGATAATTTGGAAAGGTTTCAGAAGGGTGGTTTGGAAAATTCTGAATTAAATGTGCAAAGCCTATAAATGTATATATTTTAATGGAGAAGGTTTTCACGTCATATATATACGTTACTGTAACTCACCCCTAGGTGGCGCTGCAAGGAAATGAGTTCCACATCGTTCAACCAATTTCAGTTTCACCTTTTCAACCGATCGGCTGAGATAACTTTCAATATAATATCAGTTCTGCTCTAATCTTATGTATTTATTGATGTTATATATACAAACATAGATAAATTAAAATATTTGCGGATTTTAAATTTTGAAAATTATGTAAAATGCTTCCCAAAAAAAATGAACATTGGAAATTCATCTACCCATGCACGCAATACTAGCCTGTTGATCTACTGAAATATCTGAAAAAGAAGGCACGTGACCGTTTGCTAACTTCATTTTCATATCTTATAGGTTACTAACATTTCTCCGGATTTTTAATGTGATGTTTATAGCTGAAACGTGCAGCTGTTAGAACAGGTTTGCCATTCAATATAAAGTGTTCCAATATGTTTTTAAAAGAGTTTCTATGTTAATTACGGAATCTAGAGAATTGCCAATCCAATCCAAAGCAACGCTACACTTTTCCAATACCACAGAGAAAAAAGTTCATTTCATTTCAAATCTTTTAGACATTGACGTGAAAGAACACCTAAAGGATCAGGAATATCGATGAAGCCGTAATCAGCAAAAGGAAACAAACATAACAAAGCGGTGAAGGTGGTCGATTTTAGAAAGGTGGAGAAAGGATAGTGTTGCTCGTGGAAGCGGTTATAGCTGGGACTTCTATCATTTGGTTGAGCTTGCATTTTTCCTCAAAGCAAATTTGACATAATCAATAATATTTATCTCGTCTCCGCTCTTCGAATCTCTTTCATTAAACCTCGTATATTTTTTACTACTTTTCGTGAGCGAAACAAGTATCATTCGGTTGATAATTTCTATTTTATTTTAGATGTTTTTTTCATTTTGTTATCCAGTTTTATTAACTGTAGTCTCTCCCTCTTGTGCCATGGAAAGCCCGTTTAGTTGTTCCTTTCTTGTTTTATTTTTGCACAATTACACTTCCCGTTCATTTCATTCAAAATCTGCCCTTTCCAATATTAATTTCAAAAAATTATCCTCAATACTTTCACAGCATACAACCACATATTTTATTAACATTTCATTTAGTATGCTATTACTGTCGTGCTATTGCTGGCATTAGGAGCAACTAGGCGGATAGTAGGCATATTGGCCAATAGGCTGATACTTAAAACCGGGGAGGCCGACTGCATTTGAGATTAATTTGC
Source organism: Hermetia illucens (assembly GCF_905115235.1). Classification (NCBI taxonomy): domain Eukaryota; kingdom Metazoa; phylum Arthropoda; class Insecta; order Diptera; family Stratiomyidae; genus Hermetia; species Hermetia illucens. The sequence goes on from NC_051851.1 coordinate 40,684,995, forward strand.
ATTCAGCCGAGAAGAAAACTTTCTTAGATTTACTTCTATATGGAAAAAGAGAGAGAGAATGCTTCCTATGAAACATAGAATAGTTAAGTGGGAGTCGCCGTTGTTTGTAGTACGTACAATAATAATTTATTAAAAGAAGAAAACCATATATTCCTAACTAGAATTTAGTTTTCCATTGGCACATATATCATACATATTTCGAGAGCGACTAGCTCCTATTCTCAAAGATTAGAAAAGTAGCATAGGTAAAATTATCTCTTTCAAGGCTAGTAACTTTCACCCAATGATGCAATGTTGGCTATTTAGAGTCAACAATTCCTTTCCCTTGTAGTCGCGATTGTTGTTCTCGAGATTTTGAAACACCACGTTAACCAAAAAAAAATAAGACGTAAGCCAAGAAGGTTACATAAAGAAGGAAGAAAATCCAGTGGCAAAAAGGGCAAGGAATGTCATTGTATACCTTTGGGGTAGGGATGAGGTAGCTAACTGATCCATGTGGTTAATGCATTGATGTGTCGGTGTCTCGATGGCGCTTGGATGGTTTACTTTGCCATAAACAGCAGTGTAATACCAAATGCCCGCAACCACGTGGGTGCACACCATAACATATTAGACCTTATGGGTGGAATTTTTATCTCTCTTGTATATGGTTCATCATGAAGTGGATGCGGACCCAGGACTCCCAGCATACTCATTGATGCTTGCGGTAGACATTACAAGGTTGAGGAGTTTTTCAGCACGGCGCTTAATCGTATAGTATTATAGTTTATATAGTTGCACCTTCCGCTAATGCTAAAAAGAAAATGCGGAATGTTCCTCTGAATATGGTGTAAGTGAAATAGTCTTGGCCATCATTTCACTCAAGGGGATTAGCCAAACTTTACAATCTACTCCGGGGAGCTTCCCATGTAACTCCTGCTGCTTCCACCTTTTCTAGAATTTTGAGAAACTAAGATCTTTCCCAAGAAGGGGAATCCTTTATCTGGAGAGCACTGTTTTACTACCAGCGCTCTTGGACTCGATGTCGATCGATGCATTAACAGTGCCAATTTCGACTTCGCTGTTTTGTACAAAGTGAAAATCAAAATATTCTAGAGTGAATAAGTTGAGGTTGCTCCCAATAATATCCTTTCCGTGTTCCTATATGCAAAAAGCGCATGGAAAGCTCCGAGCCTTCATTTGTCTCTGTTGTGTTAAGGGAGTAATCTGGCTTGACCAAATTCCTACTAGACAGCTATGTTGAAACACAGGTCATGAATTTGTAGATGTGTTGATTGGAAAACAGTAGTGACAATGGGAGTGCGATCTTTACCATGCACCGAAAAAGCAATCAACACAGCCCGCAAATTTCGGCTAAGAAGTTTCCGCTGGAGAGTTAGATAATTAAAAACAAAGTGCCCCGAAAGCTTTGTCCGAATTAAGCAGCAGCAACAGTTCAGCAGCTGAAAAATTTTGATGAAAACTATCCTTAGACCCCCTGGGCTCCTTCCAGTTAGGGTCAGGCACCAGAAGAATTTTTGTCCATACAACAGATAGAGCCAAATGGCGAAACCGATCACGACGAGCCGATCCCGCTTGTGAACGGGACAAAGGCTGAAGAAAAAGAAGAACACTAATATAATAAAAACCAGTAAAATGTTCTCCTGTTTATCTCGTTTTTCAGCTTAAATATATTTAGGCCAAGTAGAACTACATTCAGAAATAAGCTGATTTGACCAACTTGCTTTGGTAGGTATCAACTAGTTAAACTAATAAATATTTTCTTTTACAAAACTTTCACATACTTTAGAATTTCGAAATTTTTTAGCCCTTAAAACAGATTATATTTTGACACATGTCCAAGTATTTGAAAAGAGAGGCGGAAATTTTGACAAATGTGCAAACTTACCTTATATTCTTGTAACAGATTATTCCATTTCTTGATGATTTTGGATAGAGGTAATGGTACATTTAATTCACGCTCCACGACTCTGAAAAAAATCAAATCGAAAAATTAACATTGTTGATCTTTCCGGATTGATCCGATAATATTATTGAACTAAATTTTAGATATGGTTGGCGAGGGTTGAATGGTAACCGTATAAATATTAGATCAGTTTTTGACAGGACATTTTTCCACTACTTAACAAAAAATATGTACCACTATATTCGACAACATATTGTCATTTCTCTGGAGTATATTATAGACCAGATTTTTAAAACTAGTTTATGTAAGTATGCTAACCAACTAGCTAATATCGAAATCGATTAGTACCAGTTTCTAGTTAATTTTCATTAAAATTTTATTTTTGAATCTTTGTAGAAAAGAAAACCTTATTTAAATTGATTCACTCTGGGAGCCGTTGTCAACTTCACAAGGCAGGCAAGAACATTAAAGTTCAATTGAGGGGTCTAGTTGCAAAAGTCCGGCACCGTCATTTTTCAGGAAAATTTGATTCGCAACACATGCCAATGTCGATTCTAAAGCCGGTTTTGAAGGCCAATTTCACCCTAAAGGATAGCCGTATGGAAAAAAGTTTTCATACCATTCGATGGGACTTGAAATGAACTATCCAGTACCACGCTTAATTCAATTTCAACAATTTTTGAACAATTTTGGAAACCTTAAGAATTCGGCTCCCCAATTCTCCTTCAATATTCTTCTGCCACCGCATATCGCTTTACGGATCTTGTAAGAGCACTATATACTTTACTCTGTTTATAATACCCTTTCCTCGGTACGCATCCTTCTTTGCTCCGCCTCGCCCAATTCATTAAGAGTTATCTGACGGCTTTTTTCACTGCATTTCATACTTCCTCTGACCTTACCATTTGCGGGATTAGAGTTTCAACTCTCAACCCCCCACTTCATCTTAAAGGTTCTCGAGGGGTATACCGTTGCAACAATTTTCTGTGAGGCAGCCTCGCTATCGTTTGTGTTTTGATTGATTTTGCAGGGAACAATATTGAGGTAGCTGCTTTAGACAGCAATAATCTTCTTGGTTGTTTTGATTCATAAGTATTTGAATATAATTGCCTCTCTTTCCTTTTCGTTCACCGCCATTTTACTACTTTAACATATTTGATTGTAGGCTCTGATGAAATTGGACACTTTCCTTCTTTGATTTTGGAGACTCCTTTCTGCCATGTGGTTATCTAGTTCAAGCCGCATGGACAGTTCGGGCAAATTCGTGGGCTTTCGCTCTATAATCGCTATGTCCTCTACACATTTTACAACGGACGCCTTCCCAGGGGTTTGCATAATATTTCACAAATGGCAAATAATGTCACTAAACATTGTGGCATTCCAGTGCTTATGCTGTAAGGGTTTCGTTTCTATCGTACTATAGCTACTACTACGAGATGAGTAATTTCGCACAATTCTCAGTAGATAGGGCAGTGGGTTTATTTAATGCGAAGTTTCTATTATATGATCCCAGCTAATTGAATTAAAAGTGTTTCACATTAAGTTTGATGACTGCAATTTTATTCCCCCGTACTCCTTGGATGATATTTCTGCCGGGGTCCATGACCGTGCTGATTGCATCGACCGCGGACCGGCTGTCTGTCATACACACTTTTCTCGGAAACTATTATGCCTACTAGCATGAAATTTGATAGGAAGGGTAGAACTAACTAGGGGTCCCATGAATGCAGTATAGAACATCATATCGAAAAGTTTGGTGAAAATTATACTATTAATAGCAAAATTACAATCAAAGTTACTTTTTCCCGTGAAAAAGGGCATAAAATGTCAGTATTACATTGGAAAGAAATGTCGTACACTATGAGGTGCGTATAAATCCCTAAAAAATTTGCAAAGCCTTTCACAATAGAAATCCAAAAAGATCCTCATGCTATATGGCCGAGAGATGCCGAAGTATTGAGGGAACCCCATTGGTCACGATCCATCCCCACCTTCCCTTCTCGAATGCTATACATAAATCTCAAGTTTATTCGTTTCACGGAGGCATTCGGGCCGTTATTTTTTCTTTTCTGTCTTGGTTAAAATTTTCCTTCGCATTCTTTTTCAGGAACTTCTCGTGGATTTCCCCTGATTTTTTTTTCTTTTCGGAATCTTATGGATCTCGCAAACCATGTATAAGACACGTTAAGCTTTGTACATTACACAAGTTACATTTAAGTGTCCACAATGACCTCCCCTTTGAGCATATGCAAAAATAAACGCGATGATCAAAGGATGTTTGTTACTCGCTAAAGCCTCAGAAGTTGATGCAGCAGTTCCTGGAACTAACCCGTATATCATTTTAATAAATGAGCAGGAGCATTTGAATATCCCACATTAGGCGCTTTTTTTTAAAAATCGCAATACGGGAATCGACTGCTATAATCTTTAAGATTAAATATTCATCAAGGACCCTAGAAGGTTTTTTTGAAGTTCCTGGGCTAGCTAGTTTAAGAGTAGGACTAGTATCAGTTATTAGTGGCATCAAACAGGATTGAAATAATTGGAAGAACACTAAAGTCGGGACGGATACATACAATGCAGCTTAGGATTTAGATAGCAAGCATCCCTAACGCATCGACGAGTTTAGCGAATGTGAGAATTTAGTTGATATTTATTTGATTGTGGAGCTCCGACCTTTCTCTGTTGTTTTTCGGACCATATTATTAGCCCCTCGGAGGCTTTTCATCTGAAAAGCTTTAAAATAGAACAATCTGTATTTTTTATTGATCTTATTAAAGTTTATGAGAAAAAAAACAATAAACTATTAATTCCAAGTGAATTTCATGATTTGTTTTACAATCGTTTATGAGCTACTCACTATCACGATTAGAAATTGAGAGAAAATTCCTAAACTAGATTGGAATTTAGGTATAGGAAAACTGTAATTCAATACACGAGCACAATGGGCAAAAGAAAGCAAATAAAAACGTTCAAAAGACCACGAAACTAAAATCAAAGTGGTATTGTTTCTGAATGTGAAATCAATTGAACCATTCAAACAAATTCTTTTAATTAGACGTGCCCCATTGTACCTATGAAGGCCCGCGAGAAAAAGTAGTAATTACTTAATTTGCTCAGGTGTATTCACCCGTTATTTGTCCAACTATTCATCCATCTTACATCTGTCTATTCACCTAACCAAGTATCCATTCTCTTGCGGATACAGAAAGGCGTTGCATATCTTGTTTTATTTCTCTTCAGCTTCACTTTAGATACAGACATACAATATTCGCTTTTTTCGCTATCTTCACTTTTTCATACTATTTGACAAGCGGTTGTTGTTGTATTACATTCGTACACACTCAAATGCAGGTACATACTTAACTTTAGACATAGATACGGCTGAATAGATAGATTCGGCAGTGTAACACTTTCTCTTTTTAGTGACCTTGTATGGTGATCATTCTTGCGATTATAACAGGTTCATAACAAATTCGAAAATTTATTCTTCAAGACTTTCTCCAGGAAATGTAAAGCATTGGACGATGATGATGATAGCGATGATGACAGAGCCGGCGGTGTTGTTGATATTCATGGTGAAGGCATGTGTGCTATTTAAGAAGCATATTCAGATTAAGTAAATTTCATTTGAATAGGCAAATTGATTTGGCGAATTATACAAATTTGAATAATGGCTTAGCGCAGGAACTAATCACGTAATTTTCCGTTGATTGGACGGAATTTGGAATTGCATAATGGTCGGATGTATGCTTTTGTACATTTAAAATTGACAAATTGGCTAATTCGTATAGTTAAGCAGAAGTTCCATAAAAAAGAGGACAGCTTCCATCTTCATAAAAATCATATTTGAATTCTCAAAATTCACACTTTATTTTTAGCGAAGCTTTTAACCGTTTTCCAGCTCGGACTTGAAGGAGAAAAAATGAGAAGTACCAAACTGGACAGGAAACTAGGCGCCTTTAGTGCTAGCGGACTTTCTTTTTCTTTTTTACAATGTCTTGGACGAGGGAGTAACTGGTTCCCGAAATACAATCTCCACAAAAATGTTGAAATGTTCCGGCCGGAAAATGAAACATCTTTTACTCATATTCAAATTTTAATCGACATATTATTCAAAACGGCAGAAGTGCTGCCAACATTTCCGTTCATCTAGTAATACCATCTACCTCTACAAAATATTATACTACTAGAGATATAACACTAAAAGGCCATGCTGAACTTATTCCGTTGCTCAGGTATGATTATGAAATATTTGGGTGACAATTCTACGAAAAAGTTTTTTATCTCTGGATGAATAGATTGGAGCTCTAGGTCTGATAACTTAATCGTGTTTCTGAACAAAACTTCCTGTGGTAAAAATAGATTCTGTTGGTCACAATGACTGAATAGAAGAATATTTTTGCCCACAATATCCGCTCCGAAAAAGAAGTTTTATGCTAGCCATCTTTTCACGGAAAACTGGCGAGACATGGTATACATATGTTGTATATATAACCTTAACTAATGCAACTTCGCAAAGAGATACAGCGAACCCTTAGAAGATAGTTCATGAAATCGGATTTCAATGCATATCTTATGTTTGTAGGTGGAGATTGCCTGGGTGGTGCACCAGCTTTCACGGAGAGGTTGAAGAAGACTTTTCGGAGTAGCTTCTTAGGAGGTTTCATAAATATTAGACCGTTGAAGTTTCGTTCTTTTTGTAACGGTAGCTGCAACCCGATTTTCTCGCCGCCAGCTTTGGGAAGAATATCCCTTTGGGAGAATTACTAAGTTTTAAATATCCAATTTCTTAAGGAACAATAAAATTGCGGCGCCAGCATCATGAAATTCTTTCTTAGAGATTCTGCCCTGCCAACATAAGTAAAAATTTCTTTATTCAGCTGTGTCCTTGAAGCTCTTCCGAATAGACTTAACAGAGAGAGTATGTTAGACTACTCCGCACTAAAGATATTCGATTGCCCTGATATCTACAGTAAAAGTTTTTCATTCGGTTGACTCAGCTTAGGTAACATTTGGTGGCTAATGTGTTTCTATTTAGTACTACTACCACCGATTGTCCGAAAAAATTCGAACGGTGCCCCACTCGATAAACTCATCAAGCTGCACATTAATGGAGTGCACATTTACAACCATTATACTACACTCAGTACCAGAATCGTAAAATACCAAAGACAGTGTCGACCGCCTAGTCACCCTCTATGGTTCTGAGTGCTCACCGACTATTAAAGACAATCAGCACCGCCTTGCAATAATTGAGACGAAAACGTTGCGTTGGGGCAGTGACATATTAGATCATAATCACATCCGAATGGAAAGCATCTACGATCGATACGGAGCAGCACTCATCAGGGGAAAATTGTGAAGAAAGTTATCGGCATCCTGGGTGAAGCCCACGATGCATTTACGCCCAAACGAAAAAGTGACACCTACAGACTACCGAAAAATTTCATGAAATGAAAAGATTATTCAACTGTGCATCGAATGTTTGTGGGCAAGTAGTGAGCGTGACTCTGCTGTAAGGTAAATTTTCTTCTACTGCAAATCCTACAAGCAACTGCGCCGCTTGGCTGAACCTAGCCCCTTTCAAAGCTAAAGGCACTTCAAATCACCAAAAGGTAAGTGTACAATAAAGCATTATCCTGGGTGGAATACTGGCCACAGCTTTAAACGGCGCATTTAGAGCAAGGATTACTTTGTTTATATTTTAACAGTAAGTTCGAGGAACTTTTCCAAGGCAGGGGAAAAAGTAGTTCCGGGTGCCATTTCCATAAGGAGATAAACTACTTAGAGAGCAATCCCCGTATCGTATGATGTTCAAAACGTAGACAGGCGCGACTGCCCGATTTTCATCCCGCTCAATAAACGATGGATGCCATCAAGGCTAGTAGGAAATTTTAGTTAAGAGAATAAACCAGTAACCCTTGGTATAAACAATGCTTTCAACTTTACTCAGTGGAATACAACAAAGAGGACCCATACAGGCTGGCTATATTTGCATGTTAGCAACAAATAGGTAGGCGCAGCTGAGTATAAAGTATAAGATGGAGAGATTTTGTCCTAGATGCATGTGCTGCGTATAAAAACTTCGCGACAGGCTACACATGTTGACTGAGCCGAAGATATCACGACTGTGGTCATGAATGATATGTCCTATAAGAGTGAAGTATCGACGAAGCTAATCAAGGCTCGGCTGACATCGTGTAGGCTGAAGGCGCTGGACCATGAAACATGAATGTCCTGGGAGTTTAACCTGAGTACCTGCCGTGCAGGCATAATCGCATGATTCCTTTCCGGCACGAATTGATTTAGAGACTTGACTATAACACAGGGGCCGACTAAGCCGGATGAGCCAAAGCGACTCTTACATATTGCTAGCATTGGAGGACCCAAATCACAGAGAAAATTACTACTGCCGATATCGAGTACATATTCTATTCAAGGCTGGAATGAGAGAAAGCTTGAAAGCCAAAGGATATAGGCGAGAAATATCTTTAGTCTTCACATACATCACATACATCAGGGTATTAACCAAGGTTGCGATTAGGTACTTGAGGAATATTGGGACTCCATCCTTCGAATAGAAGCTACCAGAAATAGTGATGATCCTCAAAGCGAAGATGGGGCTCTAGTCGATTCTCTCGAAACTCTGTGAAAAATTGCTTCAAAGATTAAAGGATAATGCCGCAATACCAATTTGATTTTCGAAAAAAAAGCACGTTCTGGGAGAATAAGTACAGCGTTGCAGAAATAAGGAGAGCATTTGAAGAACGGCCGGCAGAGTCCATACACTTCTCCCTAGTGTTGAGTAATAATTACCACCTAATACCACTTCTTACGGAAAACGGAAATCGGAAGGAATATTGGATGAAGATTCGTGCTAAATCGAAGAAAACCTTGCGGAAACATTAGGCGTGACCAAGCCAGGCATTTCGGTTCGTTTGAAAGCATGATCCAAAAGGACGGAGAGCGAGTACCATACGAACCCCGAGAGATGTTAAAAGTAGTGTTTTTCCATATGCTGCTTCAACGACAGAAAAGAAAGGACTTTCTGCATAGCATCGTCACTGGCGATGAAAAGTGGATCCGCTGCGATTACCCCAACCAAAAACGACCATAAGGTTACTCCGGACATGCATTAACATTGACGGCAAAACCGAATATTCACGAAACGAAAACTGATGCTCTGAATTTGGTGAGGTCAGAAGTACGTTCTGTATTATGATCTTTTCCATTCGAAGAAAACCATCACGAGGGAGTGTTACCGACAAAAACTAATGAACCTGAGTCAAGCATTGAAGATAAAACGGTCAGAATATTTCAAAAGATATGACAAGGCCATTTTTCAATATGATAATGCTCGGTCACATGTTGCAAAAACCCATAAAGGAAACGTTGGACACGTTAAACTGGTGGGTGCTACCCCATTCACCACACAGCTGCTCCTTTTCCGATCAATGGCGCATGGCGTGACTGACCAACACCGTTGTTCTTACTAGGAAACCAAAAAATGGCTCGATTTTTGGATTACGTCAAAACACGCGGAATGATACCGGGAAAATAGGAAAAAGTAACGTCCTAATGATGGACAATATTTTGATTAATCGCGTTGCAACTTTTTTTTAAATAAAGGTTCAATTTTCACCTATTATTATATTTAGAATGGAAACAAACTAGATTGCATGGCAGGTAAGGAACATGCTACCTCGGTAAGAGCAATAATCTCAAAGTAATACTTAAGGGTAGTTCGTAGAGGATATGAGTAGGAGGAAAGCGAGGGCGATTTTAGTGGAGCTAGGAGCATCAGCACATTTTTTAACTATAAACACTTTCCGCCTCTTTCAAGTTGCTATTTATCGAAATTTTGGACCAGAAGTAGTTCAGGCAGCATCTGTATGGCAACAATATTTATATTTCAGAGAAAATCAATTTCAGCATGTTGATACTTTAACAGACGCATCGTCAAGGGAGATTAAAGGAATAATCGTGTTTTATTCTGATTAAAATTCAATAAAGGCACTTTGTGGAAATTTTTTTCCATCTCGTATACTCGGAAAAGAACAACAAGGAATATTTGAGTGTAATTATGCGGTGTTTCCAACGATTAGTTATTTGAAATAATAAAAACTTTGTTTTTTCTTATTCGCTGGTGTTGATATTTTTATTTTGGCAAATACCAATATAAAAAATATCAACACTAGCGAATAAGAAAAATTATCGATTAGCAAGGTAGCCTTATTAAAGTGAAATAGGGCAACATAGAGTCGCTTATTAATGCCCTATGTTTCATATAGAAGTGAACTGAAGACAATTTGATATTTTATAATATATAATACTGATTCCTCTAAATATAAGTGAGCATTTAATTTTCAAGAAAAAATTACAGTGGGTCAAACGCATAATCGGACAAAGAGTGCTCCATGGTTTAAACATGTTTATTTGTATTAAATTATAAGTTTTTTTCTCAAAATTTTTATGGGGCTTTTATATAATAAACTTATCTTTCAAGAGATTTATATAGCATAATACATTTTCGTTCAATATTATTATAAGTAAGCAAAATCAAAAAATCAAAAATCATGTCAAACGAATAATCGGACACACAGAAAAAACTGACCGAACTATCGGAAAAATTGTTTGTGGAAGTCACTTCACTGTTTACACGTTATAAAAATTTTTAAATTCAAAATAAGAGCAGAACTACTCAAGGAAAAGAATTAGCGATCGTAAAGTTAATAAAAACACTTCTTAACGGCAAATACATTGAAAGATATTGTCGAAAATGATTTGGAAAAGGGATGTTTGTGCAGAAATGGCTGATAATTTTCTTGAGAAATATGACTTTAATGGCAAAATAGCTGGTAAAACCCCTTATATAGTAGTAAAAAAAAGTTTCACGAATTTAGCTCCATAAAGAATAGATTAACAAGGATGACTTTGAGAAAACGGTAAATACCGGAAACTTGTGTAATTCAAATAATTTGTAACCTTTTCTAAGATACTACAGGTATTATTTACACAATTTAATCTGCAGAGTCCTGATGAGAAAAGATACGTATGGCGGAAACCTTATACAGCATTTAATCCACATAATATTCAGGCTACTATCAAGCATGGTAGAGAGTGAGTGATGGTATGGGAGCGTTTCTCCAGCGCCGAAATATGAAGTATTTTACCCCTAGACGGTCAAATGGAGAGATTCCAATATCTTTTCACTTTTTAAAGCAAAATGTGAGTGCAGAGGAGCTGAATATATTGGATAAATTCGCCTTCTATCAGAACGATGATCCCAGGGGCATTTCCTATCTTCCTAAAATGTAGCTCATCTATAACTGCCCGAAATTTCTGAAAACACCTTCGCAGTCACCAAATCTGAATGTTATTGAACACGTTTAGGAAGAATTGGCACGAAAATTAGAGAAATTAAGATTTAAAAATGTAGAGCAGTTTAAGGAGGATATTAAGCAGGAGTGAAATAATATTTCTCTAAAATGTGGTTCTCTAAAATTTCGAGCGCACGAGACAGTCGATACCCGACGCTTAGAAGTAGTGATAAAAGTAAAAGGCAATTTTTCAAAGTATAGAAATGAAGACTTGTTACCACTGATGAAGGGAACAAGTAGTTCCCGAAATATTATTTGCAAGAATAAATATCTCCACCAACGAAAATGAAACAACGAGTTTTTATTATTTCAGATTGAAATCCCAGTTTTGAAACGTTTGTTCGAATATTTGTTTGACTTAAATTTTTGTTTATGTTTTATTGTTAAGTTTTTTATAATAATAATAATAAAAGAAAGAATGACGCAACCAATTGGATCAAAGCCTTGAAGTATGTTAGAACACTTCATTCAATACTGTAACGGTACACTACAAGCTACAAATATATTATGTTATACACTTCTCTTGAAAGGTTTGTTCATTATCTAAAAGATACATATCAATTTTGAAAAAACAACTGACAAAAAATATGATCATTAGTCACTCTTTGGAAATATTAGTTGGGAGTTGAGAAAAGCTTATACCAAATTGCTTTTAACTTCCATTCTAAAAATATATCGTAGTTAATAGTAATAGTTATTCGTTTCATAATAGGGACACCAAAGTTTGCCTTTTCAAATAGATACTGCAGTTGCGTGCGTTTATTCACGTAGTCATATCACAGAAAGTACTACATACAGTTTAAAAGCAAAGCAACCGGTTTTCTATTTTTATATAAAAATACACAGTAATGACATAATAGCGGAGTTATTTTTATTAATAAACCGTTACCGAATTTTAACAAACAGAATAGAGAATCAAACGGAAAGTTCTAAGTTCATAATCAATATGATAATCTGAATCTAAAAATGAAAAAGAACTCAAAGCATCCAAACTGTTTACAATAGTTGAATATAACCAATTCGCTACCGTCAAACCATTCGAATAAGATTTATTGATACTAACCAAAAAAAAGTATCAATTGCATGACTGGAAGAAAGTGTACGTTGGGACTGATGGAGTAAAACATGAAAATATATATCTAATTATCTATTCCCCACTATAACCCTGCTGACGCCGAGACTACTTGACGAAATTTCAGGACACAGTGTCGTCGCGGATCCCAGATAATGCTGAAGCGCCGGTGAAACATTTGAAAGAAAATTAGAAGAAGTGCTGAACAGAAAATTATAACCATTTAGCGTGAGCTAGAATTATCTGCATAAAAAAACCTCGGAAATTCCATTTCAAGCACCTTTCATATGATTCACTGTTAATCCAATTTTTAAGTTTGAAGTAAATTGGGAAGAACGGCATCCAGAGAACCACCATAAAATACCAAAAAAAATTCCATAATGAAATTGATAATTAAAATTCATGTTATTATCAACGAAGCATGCATTCTCAAATAATAGGCATGCATTTCCTTTTTCTCTTTCAAATTAACAAGAAAATTAGAAGGCTAGCAATTAACTTTTATAATTTCCATTCCACACATCAAGTTAAATCTCATTTGGAACACCTTCCGCAAGAAGTATGTCAAGTCAATAAATTTTTTTGGGGGGCCTGATTTTCAATCTACTGAGCTTCCATATCTCTTATTTACATTTAACCATAATTGCTCGTAGCTGAATAGCTATGCAAACTGACTATTTAGTGCGAATTAGTCTAAAAACCGCTTTACTCGTCGATCGTACCGAATTATTGGGAGAAAAAGCGTTTCAGAGATGCTCAGCTCTCAATAAATCACTTGATGAAGATCCAAATTTAACAGAATCGAACACAATTTCTATCAAAAATCGGGTAAAATCTTTTTGTGCGTTTATTTTAGTTGAACACTGGAGAAAAAAGATAAATTTAAATTTCTTTTTTAACAACAACATGAAACAAACAATAACAGATACAGCTACGCCATATAATACGAATCTATGGCACATTCTTCATTATTTGGTCACAAGAAGATAATATAAGAAAAAGCGGCAATAAAAAGAAATTTTTTTTCCATGAGAATTAATTAAAATTAAGTTTACGGTACTCATTTGAAACTTAAAGAATATTTAATGGTTTGCCTTTAACGCTTTTCCCCAAGAGGAATAGATCGCGGCAATAAATTTATTAGTGTTTCAATTTGCTTTGAAATCAATCACAAAAAAGTGATAAAATTTCGGTTGAAATAAGGGAAATTTTAAGCTAATTTCAAGTTTATTTTCGATTTCTATTATGTTTTATACTTTGTTTAATTTTGTAAATGTCTGAAGGAATGAATTAAAAATTAAAAATACCCATTTCATAAGTGGAAGCCGTCGAAATCGATTTTATTATGTTGTTTGTTGTTATTTACGACTGTTATGAAAATTCCAATATTGCTAAGCATAGGAGCTGAATGAAGGGTGATAAACTCTTTTATTCGAAAAAATAAAAGATAGTTTTTTGGGTAAACACACATGTTAAAACTTACTCTTCATTTGGAGCCAGGCTTTTTCCATAATTAATGCAAGATTAGTAACAGTATGAAGGCAGTTAGTCGACACAAAAAAACTGAAAAAATCCCCCTTACAAAATTATCAATAAATTTAGGAAAGAGCCGACGGGAATATTGTAAAGTTTCATTCTTCTAAAGGCATCGAGATTATTTTAAAGGAGCTCAATCTCACTTAATTGGGAAGAATTATGAGTTTGAAAATTGCATTAGCTGATTTGATTCAAATATCAGAATAGTAGCCATAAACGAATACCTTTGTGAATTGAGGTTTTCTAAACATTATCCAGGTTGATGGGAAATTCGAACTATTCCAATTATTTTTAAAACTTTTCAACTGTGTAAAAGCCAATCATCACAAAAGGAATTCCACTCGACTTTAAATATCAATTTGTTGTTTGTTTTAAGATTCAAGGAGTTTGCCATCCCCTTGATGACAAACGGGACGGGATGTCTTGCGGTTTCGTCTAGGGCAGAGACAACTCATCAGATTCTGTCTCACCTCTGCTCTGCTAGTAGCGTGACCGAAAGTGGTACCCCCGCGTTTGATGAGTTGCCTCTGATGATTGTCCAAAGCCCTCAGAATCTCAGAAGTCGCGAATTTTTCCCAAAAAAGTAATTTATTAAATTTAATCTGAAAATCAGCTCTTTATTACATGGTACCTCTGCTACGTATGCAGCGGATTTACTTGAAATATTCTATCTAAATACAAAAAACAGAAGTAGGTAATTTAAATGTTAACTTTCTATGAACGATTTACATATTTATTGAAACGATCAAACTGCAGCACACATCATTTTGACGCAAGTTTAATAGCAAAAAAGGGATTTCACACAGTGCAGCAATTATAGAGGTACCGTCAAATTGCTGCGTACCATCTATAAGACATTCTCCGCTATCTTGCTAGTTCACACAGTTCCATACGCCCAAAACATCATTGACCCATACCATTACTCCAGGCAAATCAGAAACAAACCAGATTTTCTCTCTGCAACATGCGATGGAAAAACTGAATATAGCCATCAGTAACGTCGTTTTTTCATCGATATCAAGGCCCTTACGATAGCATAGCCAGAGTAAAACTGTACACGACCATGAGAAAATTCGGTATCCAAAGGAAACTGATAAGACTGACTAGACTAGACTAGACTAATGAGCGAGGCCAGATAAAAGCAGCAAGGTCCCCCTCGAGACCATTCAACATCAACAACGCGCGTCCTCTTTAATCTGGCCATGGGAAATTGATCCGCGATGCAGACGTTACTGTGAAGAGGCACTATTCTCTTCAATACCACCCATCTACAGGCTATGCTAACAATATTGGCATTATGGAAAGAACAACCCGAGATGTACAAACTGACTTTATCCAGATCGAGCAGTCGGGGCGATATCTTGGGCTGCATATTAAGATGAAGTGCAAGATGATAACGTCAGCACCAAAGAGCAAAGAGCCAACAACATAAAATAGCACTGATGAAATGACAACAATAAAGACAGGATACTACAACTTTGAGATCGTTGATAACGCTAACGATGATGATAATAGCAGTAAAGAAGAAATTAAAGTACTCTTCGAATAACGGTTTGCCTACTTGGTGTATAGTATGCTTTTCATGTGATTTCAAATGTAAAAGTCATATGGACTCAATGTGGGGACATATTATCCGTTTTCACGCGGCCTGCGGCACGATTTCCAGCTGATCGTGCAATATGTTTTCATAAAAGATCTCACTTAAGTCAAGAAGCGTACGAGAAAGAGGGCTTAAAATATGTGCCCCGGAAAATGTAACAACTCCCACTCTCCTCCTTTCTAACAAATATCAAAACTAAGATCGACATCGAAAAGAACTAATCAAGACTTTTCATTTGATACCCAACATGACTATATTCGGTGAAAAAAAAATTATACCCCCCTTTTGCATGTATGAGGACCCTCCTTATTCTCAACGTAGAAAGATATCACTCACTGCATATCTGGGTGTTTACAGTTTCCACCTTCTCACCAAATTTCGTGTCAATCGGTATAGCCGTTTCTGAGAAAAGTGCGTGTGACAGACAGACAGACATGCAAACAGACATTAAACCGATTTCAATGTTTCAATGTTGATGATGTTTGCAAAACAAAACCTTAAAAAGGTAAGGACACTTGCCTGGCAATGAAACCGTTCGTTACGTCTAAGGTCGCAATCAAATTCCGTGTACAAATGTTGAATATTCGGAGCAGCAAATTATGATGGTGCAATAGCAGAGGCGATTGGGGTGTCAGCTTCGCGACCTTCATCTCATGTCCCGGGATATGAGTCTTCCCCACAGCCATTGATATTTGCTATTTTTTAACGCAAAGGGATGGGTGCTGGAACTATGGTTCATCTGTTAAGAAAATACAGCAAATTGTGTCTTCCTTTCACCATATAACCCGAGCACTCTTAAGTCTTCCCTGCAATGATGATCCAAAAGTCGCAAAGGGTGAACAAGCCAATCGATGCAGTTAGTTATTGTTGAAATTACATATTACGAGAACAATTTGAGGTCCTCGTAAACATTTGAATCTTGATTTTGACTTGATTGAGGAGAACAGATTTTTAGAAGAAGGCCATATAATTACTCCCAAAATGATGGCAAAATATTATCAAGAACAGTCAAAGGTGCTTATACAATAAAAAATCATAGAAACGAATTAATTAAGAGGAAGTCGCAGAGAAGGTCGTGGGATTCCGGCGAACGCGAATTGAGTGATCTGATTATCACTCGACACAAAGAACGAAACTTACAGACAATATATCCAAAGTGCAACCAGAGTCAAAGCAAAAATGTATGACGAACTACAGCGAATTTCGAATAGAATAATTAGACATAAGAAATGGAAATATTTTGACGAGCAGTTGCTGAACATTAATTAATTAATTAACATCAGAGAAACATATAGACTAGTGAATACAGTTAAGAACGGTTATCAACCCCGGCCTCTGCAAGGACAAAGATGGAAACATCATCAGCGATGCTGGCGGCATCAGCTAGCGCTGGGTTTGAAGAGTTTCTGAATCCGACACCGGGCACCCCCATGCAAGCAGTCCAAATCAATGGCCAGTATTAGTGATCTTGGCCCCACAGCCCATTCCCCGACAGCAGAAGAAGTTGATTTCGTCGTGTAGTCACTGAAACCAAACAAAGCGCCGGGCGCGAACAAGATTCCAGCTGGCAGCTTCAGGCCGGGATGCTCCAAAACCGAAAAACATTTTACCGTTAAACTAATCCCGTAAAAGTGCTGGGAATATCACTTTGACGTGTACCAAATCTTTGTCGATTTTAAGCAGGCATACGACAGTATAGATCGTGGAGTACTGTATAGCATTATGCTGCAATTTGGCATACCAGCAAAACTAGTACGACTGACGAAGATGAGTATGACCAACTCTATCCCACAGGTCAGGCTCCAGAACAGGTTGACTGATCCTTTTTAAAACATGTACTGGTCAAACCAGCTGGGCGACGGACTATCGCCGACGCTGTTCAATCTAGCACTGGAATACGCTATCCGAGCAATGGGTACTAACACCAGCAGGACACTACTCATTAAGTAAATAGAGTTGTTAGCGTGTGCAGATGACATCAACATCATGTCTCGAAGGTTGACCGACGTAGAGGAACTTCTGGATACTCTTGACACCGCTGCGAAAGAAGTTGAACTACGCATCAATGAGGACAAAACGAAAATAATAATGCAATTAAGGAGGACGCCGGCTAATTCGTGCATCAAAGTAGGGGACCTCAACAGCTTTATATATCTGGGTAACAGCCTGTCAAAGGACGCCAATGAGACTAATGAGGTTGAGCGACGGATACTTTTTCTCGGTCCTTCCCATAATATAATCGAAGCATGGAAACACGAAGCTCCGCGTATAGCAAAACCATCATACGACCAGCGCTATGTTATGGGTGCGAAACCTGTACACTACCCCAAGAATCCGAAAATTTGGTAAACACATTCGAAAGGAAAGTTCTTCGGCGAATTTTTGGGGCAGTTCACGAGCGTATTGGCTGGCACATCCGGCACAACCATGAGTTGTACGAACTGTACGATGAGCTAGAAGTCTCAAAATTCGTTAAGCTACAACGCATTCAGTGGGCAGGGCATGTCCAACAAATGAGCGACGATCGCATTCCTAAAAAGATTATGAATGGACGACGTGTCGACTAAGTTAGGAGGGAAAGGATACCGTGGCATCAGCTCATCCAAGGGATTTTTTTGAGCTTTGTCATACTTATACTTCTTGGGCAAAACCAAATTCTCTCCTGTGAATTATTGTTTGAATCGGTTCTGACAAACATGTATAATACGTAATCATTCAAGGAATCCAAAACTATAAATGAAGCAAACGTGGGTTACTATCACCATTAGAAACGTTAATTCTTGCCAGTATTGAAGATACTGTTTTAATGATAAAATATGTGGTTTAATATGAAAAATACTCTTTAGATGTTGTAACTTAAGTTCTGAGGCTTTCTTTTCTTCATAGTAACACTAATACGTAAGCGAAATTCGTCAAGACTTTTCTACAGAAACCAACGTCACCATCTTTATTGAAATTGTTACTCATAATAAGATAAATAGAATACCTAAGAACTTGATTGAAGAACATTATTTTGCGGTTTGAATCTGACCGAGAACAAAGCTACAAAATTCATTTTAAGAAAATTCACCACACAATCACGTAGGCTGAATAACGTGGTTGCATTCCGGGCCAAATGATTTCACTTTAGTCAGGTGAATATAGAAAATAGTTCTGAATTAATGATAGAAACGAAATAAGGGAAATGAAAAATTCTGAGGGCCCTCTTATAAGATAATTTGTATAAGCAAGGATTCACACGCTTTCTTTCTTCGATCAATAAATCACCTCCTGGATTTTATCTATCAAATGTAATTGCTTAAACTAAGTTCCTTGGGTATATTCGGCCTTTTCCATCACATTTAGCACGAAAATGCGGTGCAAGATTTGAGACCCTGATAAAGCATCTGTCTCTTCACTTCCGCATCAGTATGAAGGCTATGCACGAGTGGATCAGCCAATATCAACGCCAGAAAATTCGGGTCCTTTATCATCAATCTATCTAATGATAGATACATATTTATTCTGTGTATTTTGTGCTGTATGAATGTATCAAATTTGCCATTTTTGCAGTAATTTGAATGTATACCATAAAACATATGAAAATATCCAGTTTTGTCACTGTTTCGCCGGAATGAAAATTTCTTTATATTATGAAGTATCTGGAATATATCATTCTAAAAACATATTGTATGGGCCATAATTACCATTATTAATTAGGACCGATTTGTTCTGACGAGTCAACGGGGTGTTCAGCCTCGTTCGGTTCGAATACCAGTCGTCATGGATGTTTGTGTTCCACTTTGTACTTAACGTGATGATTAGAGCTTATCACTAGCACAGCACTAAGTGTAATGACAATGAAACTGAAGCATAGACTGGGGTTTTGGTTTAATTGAAAAATAACCTGGGAGTTGACTTTTCTTATCCACGAGGGTAGAGCGGGATAGTAACTCTCCCACTGATTCAAGTTACGAGCACGCCCTTAAAAAATAATTGATTTTTTCTTAGCGTGTTTGTGTATTTAATTTAATTTGAGATGTTTTAATATTATAATTTAACTACGCTTTCTCATATGTATTATATGGCTCCATGATCAACAGCTTAAGGGCAGCTCCTTTCATTTAATTGCCTTTTGATGTTCTGGGTGAAATTCAAATATGAAAGTTAATGTTGCTCATTGCCTTGGTTCTTAGTTCTTAGCACCTGAAGAAATCATACGATTCACAGAGACAAAGAGAAAACGAACTACATCCTGGACACAGGCAAGAAAAATGGTATAAACAGTTGAAATGAATTGGAATTTTGTCGACAGGCGTCCGTTTAACAGTTATTAGCAGGTCCTGGGCTTGCCTTTTTGAAAACAACAAAAGGAGAAATGGAAACGAACGTTTGCAATTTTAATCCCTACCGATGACATCTCATCTCCACAAGTACGAAGCTTGAAGAGACCTACCAGTGGCAACCTTCAATCATACCTAAAAGACTACCGGCGTTCAAACCGCTCATGAAATCCTATTAGGAAAAGAAAAATGAATATTCCTATTGGAACAGCAGTTTCATCCCTTGTTTTAACTTCAACCAGTGACTAAATAACTTAGGATTTATATGCGAACTCTACGGGTAGCGGCTAACCATAGTTATATGATATTTATCAAATGACCTATTCCTCCAGAGAAGCAAAACGGAAGTTAGCCGCATGAGGCAACTATGAGGATAAGGATGAGTTCATATACTATAGAGCATAAGGCAAAGAATCAGGTAATGAAGGAGCTAATCCTCCAGCTCAATTTAGTCTATCTCAACTCCACTCAGAGCATCAAGGAGAAGATTCTTAATATTTGTAACGACGGCGACTTACAAGCCTTCTAACTGAGAACTTTAGAGAAGGGCAAAACCTTCAAATTCTCTGAAAGACTTAACGAACCAAGCCCCCTCCCCCTTCAGGAAAGGGAGTTAATATGTACATTCCCTGAAGGTTAGTCTCAGTAGTCTTGAAGCGACGAAGTAATTTGAAGCTGCAGCAGATTAAGGTTGAATGATTTTCCCAAATGTCCATATAGACTTAAGCATCGTTTTGTCCATTAACAACTGACAGTTCAGAGAAAGTGGTGTTTTTTGGTGTTTGTTGTTGTGTGTTGCACTTGTGCTTTGGTTGTTGATGTTTCGTCTCTATGTGCAGTTTCCAAATGAGTCTCCCATCCAGGTGTCTTCCCAGGCATCTAACGTTATCCGATTTGGGTATAGTAATGTTATTGATTTTCACTTAAGAGCAATTTTAATTCTGCAAAGTGAAATTTATTTGCACGCATTTCGACCCATTTACTTTGATCCTATAAATTTAAAGCCAGTTTTCTATATCACTTAGATACCAAGTGCAGAAAACTTACTTTTGAATCTACATGAGGACTTAAGATTCCGTAAGGTATTGTCAGCAGAGGTAGCTATGGCGACTAGCCCATTAACAAGAAAATTTACCTGCTAGGTAAGATACATTATAGGACCGAGTACATCACCCTGAGGAACTCCTGCTTTGATCTCATATTTTTTGACTGCAAATACCTTTGTGTTTCACCTGGAATTTATATTTTGCTAAATACAGTATTAAATAGGGAGTAGGTGTTTTATTTTATTGATAAGACCCACATTTTAAACCTTGTCGAATGCTTACGCCACATCTAGGAATACTGCTGTGAAATATTTTCTTCCTTCATGCTTATTTCTGATACAATCTGGTGGAGTTACTTTGTTGTATTTTACTGCTTTGTAAATTCGAATTTATGACCTGCCTGTCACCAATTTTAAGTTGTGTTTGAGGATCGGTCAATTTAAATACTTATTTCAAGTGAGCTGCGAATTCTTTGGCTTTGTTCTTATTAACTTCGCTCCAATTCCGTGTGACAGCTCTCGACGGAGACTGTTTGAATGTTGGTCTAGCAACCTTTTTAACTACTTTCCACAAGGAATAGTCACTGGACTCAGAACTGCACAGCCCACCCCAAAATCGTTATAAATATATCAGACTCCTCGGTATGCGCCGGTTAAAGCAATTTTGTAATTTCGTTGAAGTTGCTTCTCGCTTGGGAAAACCTATGCAATTGCCACTTTTCCATGTTCTTTGTTGTCCCGCATAATCTTCAAAATTGTTAATGAATAGAATTGAAATCGATTCGCTTTGGAAATTCTGGTGCTGCTGCACGTTCTCGATGTCAGATTTGACTTCTCGATAAAATGTTCAAAGAAGCAGTAGTTTTGATATCTCAAACCAATTTGTGAGGAACTATTCTTTGTGTACCGATTACGGGAGAATAGTCTGATCGTAGCTCGTAGCCATTGTTCCTTGACATACTAAATCTTTTTGAAACTCCAAAGTCGATAAGATCTGGAGTTTTGTTGGTGCCGGTCGCCAGTAATTAAGCTGACCTGCCTAAATAAAGACTAACCTTGAGCTTCAGTGGAATGATAAGTTCACCTAACCCCAACCAGAGGCATAACGAGGTTTCTTAGAAGAAGGCCTTGCCGATTCCTTTCAATAGTATTTGAACTGTTGTTTAATCAGAATCACAGATCCAGTCTTTGGCATTCTCTCGGGAATATTACAATTTCGAATGTTAGAAATAACTCAATATCAGATGCCTTTGAATGCGGTGTTTAAATCAATCAATAAACGCTCCTTTTGTTTGGTAAAAATGTTTAGTTATGTGTAGATTTCACTACACATTATCGAAATTAAATTACCTAGAAATTATTATTTTGCTTCAGAATATGGACAAATTTAGGCTAGCTATACTGATCTCTGTGAGTAGAGTATTTTTACCCACCATATTATATTATATTCGGCGATGGGGCGATGATTCAGGGGGTAGAGCGTCAGCCTCCCAATCTCGCTGCTCTGGGTTCGAATCCTAATCGTCATGGGTGGCTGTGTCCGTCTTGTGTTTGTCTCGCTGTTGCGAGTTTATCACTTGGACACCGTCAAGTGTGGTGATAATGAAACTGAAGCACAACCTGACTGCATGGATGCCCTATACTCCACCAAGGAGTGAACAGGAAACACTAAGTATTATATTAGCAAAAACCAATATTTAGCGTTTTAGTGAAGCGATGCTAATTGAAATTGAATAATTCGAATCATTCTTTTTTTGCTTTGCTAAAAAAATATGTTCTTTAAGGAAATGTTCGTATTTTGAACTCTAGTACTGATAAAGGGGACAAGTAGTCAACCAATATGCATATTTGCCCAAAGGATGCCCATTTTTAGAGAACTAAAGCGGCAGAGGTAGCTCATCAGACGTTGTCTCACCTCTGTTCTTGGGGCCCAGCGTGACCGAACTGTCTACAATGTGGTGTTTGCCCCTTATATAGATCCATAAACATGTCATGGGTATAAATTCTATTCAGGACAAAACCACCTAATAAAATTCAGGCCTAAGCGGACTGAAGCCAAAATAGATTTTGTTTAGGAAATTAATGAAGTCCTGAGTCTCCCAACCACTTGATGGCGAAAGAGACTAGTTAGCCGGGCACGCTGCTCCTAGGACAGATGTGGGGCAGCATCTGATTAGCTGCCTCTGCTTTGTAGTATAATTTTGCAATCTCCGGGATTGGTTATGACTTCTTGGTCCGGACCACAAACAGTGGAAGTACAGGACAGAAGAACAACTAGTCCGGTGGCGGACTCAGGACTCGCTCAATTTCCTGATCAAATTGAATGATCATTTTTTGCATAGAATGGGTTTTTAACATACACAATGAAAAACAATATATTTATAACATTTTCACTCTTGAAATGTAAATTTAATAATTGGGTAAAGTCACCCTGATTGACTGTGCGTACCTTTTCGTGAATTAGACGATACATTGAACATAGAAGCACAACACGAGATTTAAAATTTAGTGGAAATTTACTACTGAATGATTGGTTGAACCTCTCCAGTATGGATTCCAATAATAATAATAATGTACGTAAATACCCCAGTGTGACTTGAATTAAAATTTGCATTAACCTAAATCCAGTGCATGAAGAGGTTCGCCTTTAAGGACATTGTGTTTCTTCTTTTTGAGGTAAGGCAATAATAAATTGAAAATGTGAGAAAAAAAAATATTTTAACTTCCTTCTAATGCTGTTATCGCCATGGCCAGTTATGAATTTGAATGTTTTCACTTCAAAGAACCCTTCCCAGGCATAGGAATTACTAAATCAATATTTCTTTTGAATTTAATCTTCCTACATCATTAGTACCGCTATATCCGTTCTTCTTGGATTCTACTTATAGAACGCGAAATCAGTCAATGATTTTCTCCCAATCAGATCCATAACGTTCATTGTCTATTATTCTAAATGCAAGCTATGGTTAGAATTATAACGGAAAGAAAGCTTAAAATATAGACCCAAGAGTAATAATAAAACCAGATATAGTACAATCTAGTGCAATAACAGCTATACAATCACAAAACAAATCAAAAAATAAATAAAATGTACTTACGCCCATGCATATTTGGAAGCGTTCCGTTTACCAGTAAACAGCGGAGAAAGTTCAGCTCGGAGTCGAATCAAAGTCTTCACTTTATCTGCTTCCCCTGTAAATAGTAGAAAAGATAGATCCAAAGTTAGTGAAGTATTCAAAATGTGTGCAAGGTACACACTTAATCATAGTCATATAGGTATGTACTCGTATGTTTGTTTTGTGGTAAACTAAATTCTGTAAAGAAGTCGACGGACTTGTCCGATAGAGATTGAATACTTATGTACACCTATATGCATATGAATATCTACCGTCGTTGTTACGAAGATGCATAAAGTACACTTAGATATGCATAAATCTTGAAAGAAATTGCGAGGAATGTTAGCGAGCTTTGTGTAACAAACGAGAATTGAACAAATTAAACTGCACAGAGTGGTAGATGAAAGTTGGTTAGAGCTGCACTAACAAGTTGGATTTTGATTTTTCATATGGTTTCAGTGGCAAGCTTTACTCCAAGGAATTTGTAACATAACTCATACCGTTTTTCTCTGAAACGAATTTTGCAGCAGTATGCTCGTCCGTTATTATGTAGCAAGCGCACCTTGATTTATCTTTTAAGATAATCAAATCTGACAAAGTCCATAGAAAGGCCGAGTAACTTTTATGTACACAGAAATGCATAATTTCCATCCATCCGTGTTATCTGTGAATGACGGAATTACAGTCTTAGCTTCGGAACTATCCTCCGACATAAAAATTCCTAATAAGCTGCAACCAGACACTATAAAACAAGGCAAAGAAAACCTGGTCACTGAGAATTGACCTTATTCTGAACCCCTGTAGTGGCTGCATATATTAAAGCATTTTCCAACCTAATCCCACTTAATTTCTCCATCATCACCATAGAATGAAATCCAGAGTCTATAAAATCGCCCAGCCAAAGGGAGGAGAAGACCCAAGACGACCAGCTGTAAATGTGTAATGTAATTTAATATTCAGTTCGATCGTATATAGGTTACCATACCAGCGCCTACCTAGTCTCCGTAGTCTCTCTCTACTTGCCTGACTGCCTGGTATCTGTACTTTTCGTATACATTCTTCTTCTACATGATTGCGATCGCGAGCCTACTAAAGTACCTTACAGCAAGTCACAGAAGAAGCAGAAGCACCACATGTTTGTATATCTTCCAGTTGTTTTTGTTGTTAATGCTGTTGTCTTCTTTACTTACTAAAAAGTGGGTTATCTGAATTAGAATCACGTCTTACGGTATTTTCGTGTCATTTTCTTGACTGATACTCGAACTCGGAGGGGCTCATTCTTATTCTTTTGAGACGTCGCGACGATAAGTAAGGTATGCTTTCTCGAGGGCATTGAGGTATAATGTTAAAAGCATGAGATGTTTCAGAAATGCTGATGACAAATGTATCATACACCTATGTGTGCTCTTAGTCACTGAATATTTTCAAAAAGGAAAAACTATTGAGCCTACTGACGCTAAGAACGGTATGGTGTCGCTTATTATGTAGATTTGTTGCTTTAACTGACTAAGTTAGTTATTGCCAGATGGTAATCTATGTGTGTGGCTTCAGCGAGTTTAATATTTGATTTTCCATTATCCGCATCGAAAAAGAGAAATTAGAGAGAATATAGCCCGAGCCGATGATGAATTATAACGAAATTAAACTGTCGATAATTCCTTATTGACCAATACCTCTAAGCATCAGACGTATCCTTTTCAGCATCCGCACTGATCATGAATATTTGATCGAGGATAGTTTGGCAAACATTTTGGTTCCAAAAAAGAAAGACGACTTGCGGTCTCGTTCAGGGCAAAGGCCACTCATCAGATGCTGTCTCACCTTCGCCCTGGGACATTTCAAAACCGCCTCTCCTCCGGATGAAATAGCAAGTTATCTTTTTTTTTGTGATACAAGAATGCCCAAAAAATGTGGAGGTAAGTTGCTCCCAAATCGGTCTGGTCCGCCATCAATTGGGGGCCCAAGCCACCTCAATCCTCATGTACAATCTAAAGGAAGATGGCATTCTAAGATTACAGTTCTAGATATAAAATGACGAGCTAAATTGATTAAAATGTCGCTCCCAATTTTGTTTTGGTTTTTACCTCTTCTCTGAGATTGATGAGTCCAAACGAATTCGCAACAAGGCTCTCCAAAATTGGCCACGATACCCAAAAATATCAAAATTTCCTTTCCTAGAAATAGGAGGTAATGAGATCCCAGGACAAAGTGACATATATATCGATTTAGCGTTTCGTATATCACGAAAAACGTATTTTTCATAACACAAACGAAATTTAACAGTAACATGCCCAATGAACATGTTACTTTCGAAGGAACAATGATATGTATGTTGAATCCTTTTCCTCCAACAAAAACTGAATGATCTTCGCATTGATGTTATTCATTTGATTTAATTCCTTCAAACGATCGTGTATTTATAAAGCATAAAACTTGACCATTCAGTTCAAACATAACAGTGGCAATTGGCCCATACGTTGGGTCATGACATCGCTGTTATTTTTAAGAAAATTGCTTCAATTCCATGAAATAGCCCCCACTTTAAGGAATAGCCGCAATTTTATTTCTGGCTATGTCATGCAGTAGAATCCTCTACTCCAGGATGGCCGACGAATACATTGTTCAAGAGCAAAGTGGGGCCGAAAAATAGAGGAAGTGTGTAAGCTTCTCGGTTGGTCCTCGAAGAGTCCTAAATCCGGCGAAGAGCATATGTACAGTGAAGAATTCTAGCAGACAGTATATCGACTTTTTACAAAACAAAAGGGTATAAGAATTGCCTGTTCTTAGAAATTTTGATAAGATTCATGATCGTTCCGGGGTATTTTTAATGAGGAAAACGGGTCTGAGATACAAAAATAAATGTCTTCAGAATAATGTTTGTAAGGTTTTATGTGAAATAAAACTTTATTAGAATCGATTCGATGTCTGTCAGTTTGTCTGTCTGTCTGTCTTTCCGTCTGTTAAACTCGGTTTATTCGGAAACGACTAAGGCTATTATTAAGAAATTTGGTAAGTGTATGCGATCGCCATTTCGTGTTGAATTTTAGGGGGGGGGGGGGGGGGGCATACATGTGAAAGGAGGATGTAATTTTTTTGTCAAAGAATATGGTCATCTGGGGTATTAAATGAAAGAACTCAATTAGTGCTTTTTCCAATCGCTCTTATTTCTTATATTAGGTGGAACGTAGGGGAGTGAGGGCTTAATATGTATGCCCCGAAATGTTTGACAGTTCTCGTTTTTAGAACCATTCCAAACGAAAAATCTAAAAAAAATGCATAAAAATGCATAATACATAGTACAAAATCTAGGCCTCAAAATACATCCCATTCCGATATCTGCTCAAATAAAATTATATATTAGCATATTTCCATATTTCATAAATTTGCTTGAAAACCCCCTTAAGTTTATCCTAGATGTGCAAAATTTGGTAGAGTCATGAGCAATAATGTGATATACAAAGGTCAAGGTTGTGTTATTGCACGTGAATTTATCGTTATCTAAAATGTGTAAAGCGTAATGATCACATAAAGTGACAACGGAGTTGGATATATCAAAAAATATTTTGAGTTTTCTCAAAGAAGAGGAACACAAAACCCTTATACCAGAAGCATCGAGCTCCCAGTGCTCCGACTTGTTTTAAACTTATGGAGATTATTAGGCAGTACCTTCAGAATATACAAAATTTCCGTTAAAAATATTGAGATTGTAGCCAGTGGTAATTGTGAGAATCGACCTCAAAAAAAAGTTGTCGTCCGGTAATCAAGACAACTCATGATTGTTTCATCCAAAATTGAGAAACCAAAAAGATCTCTTCAGAACATAGGTTTATCTTAAATTTGAACGAAGCAATTAAAAAAAAATATTCGGTTTTTGAATTTTTGGTAAAGATGCATACAAAAAACTCTGATGTTTACCAAAAATACTCCCTTCTAAGGTTTTGTGTCATTTTAATTAAAAAACAAGGTGTAATTGGAAAAAATAAATCCTACGTTCAGGATCGAGTATTTATTATGTGAAATAAGTGTGAAAAGTTTAAGCGAAATCGCTCCAAAGGTTTTTGAGAAATTTTGACTAAAGGCTTAAAAAAATTAGGTAAAAACGAGATTAAAGTTTGATACTATTTATGTATAAATGAAAAAAATAAGCCTTTTTTTTAAAAAAATACGTAGAATAGTCAATTCCACCTGCATAAAACAACTCGCCTGCAGCTGTCGCATGCTCCAAAGCACCCTTTTACTTCATCCTACGACGAATTCTTGCATTCTTGAGTAGCAGTCTGGGTCTCGCGTTCTGCTTTCCATACGCGATTCTCGTTTACTACGAATGTGACACCTTCCTATGGCACGTCAATTTAGGATGCGGGCATATCGTAAATGCGGCATCCTCCCACCAAACAACACCACCTTGCGTATCAATGCCGTATCACTCCAAGTATGTACACCAGCTAACAAATTAGCCTGTAGCTGTACCATCAATTCTGCATCTTTTAAAATATATGAAATCATACAGAACATAGTGTGAACACCATGCTTGTCATAACACAGGATTCCACAATAAAAGTAGTAGTTCCGTGGTGGAGTTTTGCCTCAGAGTTTTTGACTAGTAATTTTGCTAAGCGAAAACTATTTGGTCCCTGAACTGCTATCGAAAGTCGTCCTTTACCACCTTATTAAGGTTCAGGAAAATTTGAATGAAGGATATCCTTATTTTCTACTCACTACTGACAAACTCTTCAGGTATTCCTACGTGTTGATACTTCCAGCAAAAGTACATACAATTGCAAGCACCGTTTCCGTTGTTAGGCAATTAGTTTTTATTGTGCATATACCAGTATTCCTTGAACAACTTGTTCTCTTCTTCAGTGCTGAGTGTAAGTGTCTTGATCTATGCAGAATAAAAAATAATTGCCTCACGACGGAAATGATGTTTGCACTTGCCTTTAAGTATTACTTCCCCAATTAGCCTTCAGAGGACTTTTATAAAACACATAATATCTATGAATTATTTGAATAACCAATTTTTCCTGCCCGTCAAAGCTGAAGCCACCCATTTTATGGGTAATTTCGCGAAAACAAATTACGGAAAGAGAATATCAAACGACTGAGTCAAGCAACAATATCGTCTAACAAATATGGTATCAAAGACAGAGCACAAATCAAATAAGGACAAGCTCCCAAAGCTAAACAAAAATAGGACGACTTAGAGATTATATTCAATGCTGGCGGAATATACGTCCCCTATAAACCTCTATAGAAAGCTATAAGAATCCTTCGTAAGGCCGACATTAGTAAAAAGTCAATAAAATGATTCTATCAACTATTAATCCCCACATTAATTAATTAATTAACCACAAAGGACAGCTAGTTCTCTGAAAGGGCAAACAAATAGGTCGTACTGCCTGCAATCAAAGAAGTGCGATTTTCCGATGTACCGCAATCGTTCAACATTGGGTCAAATTATAAACATTTGGGCCAAAGAAAGAGTACTTGATGTTTAATGGAAAAATATTCCTCAAGTGATACATACCATGGCTCGCCATAAATCTAATTTAAAATAATAATAAGGAGCCTTGAAGTCGTGAGATGATTAAATGATCATTCAAGTCGATTAACCATAAGGGCCGAACTAAACTATACTCCATTTATTTTAAGTTTGCGAATTGGCGCCGTTCAAGACAGCCTGTACCCGAATGCAGCTCATTAGTGACTTGGGTCGGGTTCTTGGCTCGGTGGTTGGAGGTGTGGCCTGAGATAACCCTTAAGGAGGTATTCTAGTCCAGATAGTTGAATTTTTGGTAAGTTTCCACGTGCAATAAAAAAGAAGCTATAAACATTTTAGTATCGGTTTTCTTATTAGTTAGAGGAGGACCAATTTACAAAAAAATAAAAAATAAAATAAAATAAAAAAATGAAAGACTAATTTATTATCCCTTTTAATGTTTGGAGTCTCATTTCGCAGCTGAGAGAGTTGTTAAACTTTGAATCGTATTCCATGGAGTGAAGTCTAAATTGGAATATTCAAAAATAAAAAAATCGATTTTTTTGAATTTGTAAATTAAAACCAAAATATCAGCCGCTGTCACGTTGAAATTTAATACAACTCGGAGGGAAAAAACTAAAGAACGTGCTTAGTATCTTAGTTGTGTAGGCCATCAGTCTGTTAGTCATCCTCCAAAAACTCAGGTTTACTAAGCCTTTGTCGACCAAACAGGTGAATACTAAAGGAGTTCTGGAACAGAGAGGACTTCGGCAGTCAGACCGACACTGTAAACATCTTGGAGAACAACCTCAGCACGCACCGATCTTCGAAAATTTCAAATAAAAATAAAGAAAAGTTTTATTTCATTTTCGAATATGCCATATTCTAGGAATGGGGTGCTACCTTCATCAGCGTATCGTCCTTTTGCAACGTATCTCGTACTCTTTATTCAAGGAAGGCAATATCTTTATTGATTCACGCTCAAAAATTGCACAACTTTCCTTATCGGCAGAAATTCTCCAATAACAACCGCTTTCCAACCCAATTGCAAAATTGAATCCCTTTTAATCTGGCTCTGTTTGTACAACCGTAAAGTACTATTCTTCCTAATTGAATATAAGGGTTGGAAATATACCAGAAGTGCAGGGAGCATTCTTGAGAATAGATTTAGAGGCCAGAACTACAGACGCATTACCTAAGTTCCTAACCAAGAGGAGCAAAAGTCGCCAATTACACAGGATTTAATCCTGCAGGACTATAGTATTGAAATTTTCAACAATTTGGTATAGCTTTGATAACACGGACAATGAATAATAGGACGAATGATTGGGACAAGGAAGGCATATTATTCATATCAGGATTCCGAAGTAGGTTTAACTGTGCTCTACGGAAAAATAAATGAGAATGTTCCAAAGAATTGTTCGACGTACAGGATCACGTGATAATCTAATCTAATAATTTGAATACGGGGATGGATTTTGAGCTTTAGTTCAGCGGGACGTCTTTCTGATACTTTCAGTTACTGAGGAGGAAGCACAGGGCATCTAGAAACATATTCATAGCACGTCTTTGGGATAGAATGAACGGAGTGCTAGAACAGGCTGTTAAGATCGAGTCTATTTGGTTGACTGGAATTTTTACTTCCTGCTGGATGAAGGCAGCAAAGTGACCCTAACCCCAAGAATTAAAAAAAAAACAGAATTTACAGAATTCCTTTAAATAAAAAGGCATCAGCCGAATCGATCCTCGTCGTGTAAAATATAATAAAATAATCAAATATCAAAAAGGGGCGATGTTGTTTGTTGCACTTAGCAAACAAGATGAAAATTACCTAATAGGGATAAAGAGCAACATTGGCTAACTACGTTTAGATTGTTACCATTAGTCGAAATTCCAATTGTTTCTTCTTCCCGTCAAAGAAACACTTAAAGTAAAAGACCTGAAGGAGAAAGAAGGGTCATTTCACATAAAGGTAGGGAAAGACATCTCCAAGCAATTCAGACAGAAAATATCAAAAGCATGGGTGACCCACGTTGGGCGCCATTTATATTAAACTAGATATATTTGCATATTTCACCTAAGTCGAGTAAATTTTTGCCAGAAATTGCTTATTAATTAAGTTTTCATGATCATTTTGGTGTGAGGCCACCTGTAAGGTAGTTCTTCTCAAGAACTGGCGCTCAACGACAGTTGCCACACTCGAAGTTTTCCCTGGACCGTCAAAATTCTCTTACATAGTTAACGGTATTCTGAATTTTTGAATGTTCCTAATGCTTACATGCTTTTCAAAGATTTCATGGAAGCAATTTCAGCAATTTACTAAGGAAACATGAAAACACGTTTTACTTATAAGGGTAACTTAGAACTGAGCTCGAGATACATCAGTTTTAAGAGCAGAATGTTGAGTTTCGAGATCAAAGACTTATTAGGTTCCCTATTATTCTAAAAAGATATTGGTCATGGAATAAATGCTCAAAAAAAACGCAGGAGTTTTATTAGGAATGACATTCATTTTCATAAAATTTTGTTGGCCTCTGATTTGCATCCTCTGTCAATGGCTAAGCGACTACTAAGCAACCTGGTAACCTTTAAACCAGCTTTGCAACATAATGTATGAGACTACATGTCAACATCTGCTGTTTTTCTAACTGACCAATTACTTTTAGTATCTTTTTAATGGATTATGAATGTCGCTTGTATTTTCCTCATTACAATAATTTGAAATCAACACACCAACTACGATCACGTGCGTGCATACCACCCAAACTCTCCATAAGTCATGCTCGATTGAAATCTGGTAACACCAGTCACCTTCAGCACTATCGGTACTGTATGCTAACTTTGCCTCTAACCCACCATACACAAGCTACAAGATCAAGAGATTCGTCGTCTCAAGAAACATAACTCAACGTGGAACCTAAGGTAGTTACTAACATACAACAACAAATGCGGGCGCACACGAGAAGAACGTGAGATCACCCTTTGACCCAGTTTCAAGAATTTCTCTTTTGCCCTTGTTCTTGATGTGCCCCACACTCAAGTCGCTTGTAAGACAGTCCCAAGAGTATGGTTTCTGTTACACCGAGCACCAGAGCACAAGTAAGTAACACGTTTCCAGAACCAGTTAACGGAACCAATTACTATCCGTTCTGAAGAAGATATAATGATAATGATGGCCGTAACGGCCATGGTATTGGTACTGCTTGCTATTGACCGAGCGGTATTTTAACGCATTTTGAAATTCTTCTTTTTCGGGCAGATTGAGAATTTGTATACACAGTACAGCGCGTGATCTAGAAAGCGGGTATACCTCCGGTATCATCTTTCTTCTGGGCTAGCAAGTGGCTGACTCTGGTTGGACTGACCAACAACTGGCTTCAGGTAAAAGATTGAAGAATTCCATGTGATTCTTTGGGTTCTCGTTGTGTGGGTTAAGTAGAACATGGTGAGGAAACCAAGAAGCTATGCAAAACAGTCATATTGCTGAAATTAAAATTAGTGACCCGCGTGTGACTATAATTAGTTTTGGCATAGATTTTAGCTTGTAAGTGAAATCGACTGAAACTGGTTTTTGGACAGCCATTCTTGCTTTCGATTTCGTTTTCTTTGTTGAGATGTTAATTCTAGTCTATGAATAATAACTAGGGGATTTCGATAGATCTAGTAGAATCATGATTAGAAAGAATAAGGAAGAGCTATTCATAACTAAGATCTTTTTTGAAAGGCCTTCACATCTGCTTATATATTAAAACATAGACATAAATTACCTTCATAATCCTTCCATCAACGAGGGGTATGTAAATTACTAGGCAATTTTCTGATCTGAGCAAACTCCGTTTTATAGAACCGACAGTCAAGTGTGACGTGTAAAGCATGGTTAAGTAATCCAATAGTAGCAGATGGGAGGGACATGGCGAAAGTACAGCTTGCTAGTTATTATTTATGTAACTTTGAATCAGAACTCGCGGTACCCTATCAAAGGAAACTACCATAATCTAGTTTATGACTAGTAATTAGGAATGTAACTCCGGAGAAATAAATCGACCAATATCCGGGAACACGCCGCTAACGTCACTAGACTCGGCATTTCGGCTATAATGTTAGTTAACTAGTCAGCACCTAGCAGAGAATCTTTTGCGACCAATCTCTCATAGCCAGAGGAAGAAATATGGTGCCTTTTGGCAGAGTAGTAACGAGAAAGATCGCCATATTTGATTTCGAATTTTTGACATTTAGTACTAACTGTCTTTTGTCAGAAGTAAAAGCAAGACGTGGCAAACCCTGCTGAAGATGGGGCAATGGTGTAAACCAGGAAATCAGACAGCTTTTAGCGACATCAAATTGGTGGACCTCGGCGAAAAACTGAGATGTCTGGAGTTCGTTACTATGGCACGCTTAGATCGGATACCGAATTTTGCGCCGGTGATGATGATGTCATTAGTACTATTTTTAACTTCACTACCGAAAAGTTTCCCTCCCCATAACATTTCAAAGTTATCCAAAGAACTTTTATTACAATTCAAATTACTCACGCATAATTCTGCTCCATCGTTATAATGCTCCCCCTCCCCCCGTTTTCAAAAACGCCGAAGGCCACGTGGTTACAGGCGTTTCCATAGACATATTGCACTCATTAGTCAAAATTGCTGTTTTGTTTCAATTTTCAATGTAGGAATTTTATCCTTGCAATAATAACTGGAATAGCTCATTTACTATGAGTATCCAAAGCCACTGTATAAAGACTTTTTTGACAAGCGGCGGTAAGAAGGAAAATCTTACCTTGCTTAACTGAGAAAACAAGATCCTTGCACCCTTGATCCCATTTGAGCGCGAGAGAAGGATCATATACAACTACTTAATAAAATCGCACCCTTGATTTGTGTGTTACAGATGGGAGGAAGATATAGCCTCTTAGCACTCAGACCGTAGTAGCACCCTTGAAGTCATAGATAAGTTAATAAACCCAAGGAATAGAATAGTGTTCTTCAAATCTCATCGCCAAGTTCAAACTTTCTGGCTGTCGAAATTAAATAAACACACCCAGTCACACCGAACTATGAAACATACCTAACGAAGGTGGAATCAGAGAAGTGTAGTCAAATAAGAACTGCAAATATCAAGAAAGAGCTGAAGAGCTGAAAGAGCTGATTGATCATTTCTGATCTTCTGAACAAAAAGTGCCTGATGGCTACCGTTCAATCCATTCCTTTACGGCGTTTTCTCGGTGCGAAACAAGTTACCTTTCGACAATTACTTGCTACTAAGAATCATAACATGCTTTTGGAGGACTACATCGTTATTGCGGGTGGCCTTAATTGTCAGTGGGAAGACAGGTAGCACCCAGTCCCAGCAGGCGATCGTAGTAAACATAGTGCGGAGCTTTTAGATAGCTATAACTTCGTAAGATTACTAATCTCAGATTCTTTTTTAAAAAAAAGGAACACCTTCAGACCAATTTGCCGATATCATTGACATTCGGTGATCCACTGATGTTAACAATAAAATTATCAACACAGCACTTAATATCGCAGGCGGTTGTTAAGGTATAAGATGTATTGATGTCTAGACATAAATAGGAGGGTTACCTAAAATCAGGAAAGAGCCCATATTTTAGGCATATAATAACGAACCTGATCATAAGCCAGAATTGGCACTCCTTTCCAAAATTCTAAATCACATAATGATCCAGTATTAAAAGAAAATTATCAGAATATATATTGAAAGTACATTCTAGATTAGAAGGAATGCCTTAAAGTGACATTATGCAGCCCTACTTCGCAGGTGCAATTCAGACCCAGTGAGATTCGTTATCCAATATAGTTGGCAGCAGTAGGAATGATTCCAATCTGGTAATGTAAATGGTGGAGTATTAAACCAAACTGACGGATATTTTCTAATTTTTCCATAAAAATCTGTTATCTTAATCAAACATGGATTGGCTGATGGGTAATTGATATCAGGCTGATCATTTACCTCATATATACTATAGGAAGGAAAAATACAGTTGGGCATAGAAGTAAGCAATAGGTAGGATTGCCCAGACAATGAAGAAGAGGGATGCCTCCCTCCTCCCTCAAAAGAGAGGAAACCCGCATATTTATCCCCCGGTCCCCAGTTTCTCCTAATTGGCAATAAAAACTAGTTCAGCAGAAATTCATCGAACGATGAACTTGGGAAGGCTAGTGTTGAGCGTGAGAGGTGTCAACAAACTAAAAATTATCCAGCGGATATGTATGATAAAGAGGGCCAAAAACGCAAGGCTGTCTTCGTCAACTGGCTGACAAGGTGATTACAGAAAACCGCAGGCTGACAATAACGACTTTTGTAAGGACAATTGTAAGTTGACGCCATCTCATTCGAGGCGGTCCCTTCAAGCATTCCCCCCCCCTCCGTTGCTTCGCTATGCAACAGGTTTTGAATAACAGATTACCACCGCTGCTACCTCTGACCATCCGCATCATATCGTCCCTATCATCTTGTTGTGTAGTACATGCTATGTATTCTTGGGGGTTTAAATTTACTAGAGAAGACTGATCACTGCCAATAGGTAGCTTATTTTTTATATCGAGTAGAGATCAAATCATCCCTCCCGGGTAATATCCACCTCCTGACTAGAAGTCATAATCCACGATCAGTTGATCTGCCGTTGACCCGCCGTCGGAACGTGGGTGGGATGCGGCTGGCCTGACTGTTCGGACTGTTAAGACGGCCAGCGATCGAATCGAAGACTATTCGACCAACCGGCCGTCCGAAAGGAAATAAGAAAAACCGGTACATGTGTGCATTGATAGGCCCTATCACTGTTTAGACAGTGACCGAGAATTTTATGGGTATCTTCATCACTGGTAAACATTTTTTAGAAATGCTTACACAAAAAATATTTCCAATTTGGATCTCAGCATCTTCCACGTCTAATGATGTCATTTAGATTGCCGGTATGGTACTTTCAGTTCAACTGGCGACCATGTAAACTACACGCTCTTCCGACGTAACTGATAGGCCGAACTGAAAGTGAGTGATGGTCTTAAACATACTCATTTGCTTTTAGGAGATGATGCAGCCGATAAGTTCTCAGAGTACCACCAGTTCAGGACAGGCAGAACATAGTTGACCAGACCTTCGAATAACCTTCATTTTTGGGACAGATGTGAAGCTGCGCCCAACAAGGGAGAGAATCATTCATTCGAGGGCTATCAATGGCATATTAAAAAATAGTTTGCGTTTATAGCATCCTCCATGAGAGATGGATAGATACCAGAAGGGAAAGGTATCAGTACTGAAACATACTTCGATCAAACTGTATTCAGTACTCATATGAAAACGAATGGTTTTCTTAGTGGCTCACCCCAAAAAATATAAAAAAACAAGGAATAATAAAAAGTTTGAAACAAGAAATAAGGAAACTTTTCCTTCGCTTCGCTAGAGAAAAAAATTTAATCTTTGCAAATATGTATATTCTGACGATTATTTGCCGCCTTCCTCAGGCATCCTAGAAAAGAATAAAAACTTGTTTATCAAAGGAAAAAAGGGTTCAGATTTTAAATTTAAATTATCGTTCCCTGGCTCAAACATTCTATGCAGATTTTGTCGAAAGAAAAATTTAGTATCACACCTGCGAAAGAACAAATTTTCCCTTTAATTTTACTTTTAAATATGTTTAAGCTAGAAAGTAAGATTTGAATTTATGACCAAGTTAGGTCCCAAAAGTTATTATTTATTACCATTTAATCTGCCTAACCCTCTGCGGCAAAGGCTCATCTCAATGTATCCCTGAATGTATTAATCTATTTATACGTTGCTGATTTTTCGGAATCAAGGTTTTTCACTAGTGAACCACTCGACCAATGACTCCACTGTTATATTGATGAATTCGAAGATTTTTTGAAGTCCATTGTGGCCTTAAATAAAACTTGATTTCAATATAACATATCCGCAACAAAACGGCAATGGACAACGACAAACTTGTCACAACCAGAACTTATGGCTGACCTTACACAATCAGTATTTCATCAGTCTACTATAAGTTAAAAAATGAAAAATGATGGATTGGCATGTTAGTATAAACAAGGCAACAAAAAACAATTTTTGTTGCATACCTTTCATCATCTTAACCATCCGGAAGTCCTGTTAACAGGGCAATATATTTCACTTAGCCAATCATCACTCCAGCTGAACTGACTGTCACTACCATAAAAATACCCTGGACGATCAATTTGCCATAATTTTGTCATTCTGACTAACGCCATACTGATGAAATACTGATCGTGGCTACCGTGTTTTGGGATAAAAAGGGCGTGATACTTGTCGAATCTATGTAGGCGGGAAACTTTTAAAACTTTGCGAAGTTTAGAACCAAAGGACAAGGATGCTGACATCTGAAAATACTCTTGCCTATGATAGCGGCAACATTCTCGGACAAGCGGGGTTTTAGAGACCCAGACAAATATATTGATGTCAACTAAAGTAGTTGGAAAAATGGCTAGGAAACTGCATGTAGGGAACAGGTACGTAATATCTACTGAAAACAAATCCACTCACAACCTAAGATAACCATATGAATAACAAGAAACTTGCCCACAAAAGTGAAGTAACATTAAAACAAGGACAGGGTCGACATTTGGATCCAAATTAGTATTCACCAACGAAAATGGAATCCTATGTCATCCGGAAGTAGTATATCTACACAAACTTAAAGAATGCAAAGAATCTCAACAATTCAATTTAACGCGGGCAGATGAAAGTATTACACACAATCAAAGGACACGTAGCGGAAATACATATATTAATCAGATTTAATATCGTATCAACGAACGTCTCCAATCTAAAATTTACTACAATGTCGTCCGTCCTGTCACTCTCTATGGTTTTGAGTGTTAGCTGACTGTAAAAGAAAGTGAATGGCGTATTGCGGTAATGGAGACGAACACGTTTCGTTGGACTAGTGGCGTAACATGTTTTGACCAAATCCGCGATCGATATGGGGTTGCACCGATAATGGAAAAACTGCAAATGAGGCGTTTTCGATGATATGGTCACTTAATTCGCACTAACGAGAATTCACTTGCCAAATTTAAACATCAAAGTCGATGGTAAACGACTAAAAGGTCGGCCGAAATAACGTTGGCTTGATACGCTGGATGGGAACAAAGGTCAGTATTGTACCCATCCTTGCTTATTAGCTGATTTGACTCAGGTACTACATGTCTGACGTCCGACATCCAGTCGCAATACAAGCAACATTTCAGCCGAAACTTTTAGATGAGGCAATCTAGTGCTCCAACCACTAAACCGTTCCGACGTATCTTATCGTGTTGATCATTACGATTTTTACTTAATTCTGCTTGGAGGGTAATACCCTATCAACGACGACTTACAAATAATGAAGGGATGTTTCCAGTTGCTTTCGAGTGGCTTGATACGAGTTATTTACTTTGCCTAAAAGATGGAGAATAAAAAAAAATAGTACACCACTTCCTTGATCGACCTTTCTTGGAGGGGACCTTTGTTTGGTAGCACGAGTATCCACGAAATCTACTAAATATTCTCATATATTTATCACTTGTTTGCAGGCTACGTGCCATGTCGGATTATATGCGAAAACTTTACATTGTCCTCGGAAAATATCTTTAAGCCTAGGATACTTCGAATCTAAATTTCATAGGAATTTTCAAAATTATTATTGTCCTTTTTTACAATGAAAAAAATATTTTTAGGAGGGTATAACTGGCTGTAGCTCATTTTAACTTTTTTTGTTGTTTATAATAAATGCAATTCTGCCGCGTTTGCAATGAAATTTGAAAGCCAATTCTGAAATTTTGCTTTTATGCCCTATAACCTGAATATAAATAATAATACCAAAACAATTTGAATATTTCGAAAATAAAATTGGCAAAATAAAAACGAATTTAGATCTTTGGACTTTTCATACTAAAGGTATTACTAATTGAAAATAAAGAATTAGCCATACTTCATAGAAGAGTAATCAAACCTCCACAAAAAAAGTTCTTATAAATTCATCGGTAAGTTTCACTAATCTGCATACATGCATGTATATACCAAAAAAGCAATTTATCTCAATGCTGCCTATAATACTTCTAATAAATTGTTATTTTGGAAAATCAATTTGCGTCATATGTCGAATTTAGAATCCATTACTTGACGCATTGCTTGATGAAGTGTAAACTCTGGGAGACAGTATAGACGCACATTTCAATATATTGAGTTTACCACCTGAGTATGTGAGGAATATACCAATTATATCCTATGCTCCATTCAATACCACCATAAACAAATAACATGCACAAAGTACAAAGCACATTGTTGAATTGGAAAAAATGATAACAAAAAGCGCCTCGTATTCACCGCAAAACAATGATTACTTTTGAGATTTTAATCCGTTTTGTTTTATTATTAGTATAGATACCACTTGATATGAACGTGATAGAATGAAAAGTTCTCGCTCTACTTCTTAATCATACTTAAACACGCCGCTCAAGTATGTACTATTGTGTTTTTCTTGATTCATATAGCACAAAGTCGGAGCAACAAAAAACAGTATAATAGAAGCTGATAAAGTTGATAAACGAATGCTCTATAAAAGTATTAAAACGAACACAAGAAGAAATCCGATAAGAACAAAACCTACTCTACTGTGCTGTATTATCTTGAATGATTTCTAAGAACGTTGCAAAAGATATAGAAAAGCTGAGGGAGAGGGGCTGGCACACTGGACAATAGGGCTCTTATCAATCTGCACAGGTGATAAGAGTAACTTTTTTGAAAACATTCTTGACAGCAAAATAAAACAAAGGCCGAGCTTTCCATGTTAACACATTGCTAAATTGAAGTTTCTGATTATCTTGATTCCATCGTTTGATATTCAGAATATTTTACGTAGTAAAGTATGTCGCCCAGTGTTGAATTCGCTAAGAAGTAAATTCAATACGAATGTGAAATGCTGTCTCTCTCCCTGCGAAAATAGCTTTTATTTAGAGTTCAATCATCTTCAATAAATGATTGAGATTCAATAAAAACTTAATGACTAGCTTCGCCCGAAATTAAACCCAGACGGGCATTCGTCAGCGTTTTAAGAACATTACAAATTCGATCAGGTGGAGAAAGTAACTTTCATCTCAAACTTCTGCCAAACTTAACCACGGACATCATATACTATATATCCATATGAATGTAGGTAGATACCATCTATAAGTCTCAATAATCGACCATGACATCGTTTCCATCTCTTTCGCCTGCCTGATATTTAACATGTCAGAAATTCACCATAACAGATGATGAAAATAAGAAGCAGAAATAACAACTGAAAGTGGAAAAAATATACACCTTAGATACTATATTTCGTCATAATCTAAAAAGTTTTAATCAACAGTTAGCGTTTTGCGTAAAGTTAAAAATCTTCACGTTCACAAGATATACACACGCATTTTTTGGGCTCTGAATGGTATTCAGTACACATAATGTGATATTTCAGTTCAGATTTTGTCATCTTTCTTGATCTGGAATTATAACTATGTTCATGTGTACAATCATATGTATTATATCCACTTAATACTGTAAAAAAAAATTAATTGGAAGATTTCGGTGAAAGTGTTACCGTTTGATTTTCACTAGCAAAAAACAGTAACCAATCGACCAGTTTGGGTTTATTTAGATTTAGAAAGCTTGTGGTTATGCCTGTGTATCTTTTCCCAATGAAACGAATTATGGACAGACTTACAATACATTCGTATTCATGACTATTCTATTTGTTTGCTTGTGCACACTAAAATTTGAATGCTTCAGATTTGAGGGGTGATAAATTTTTGCCTTTTTAATGCCATACGTTATTGGTGTCATTGAGCAATACAGGTGCAAGTCGTTTGAAAATTATACATGCCTCGTTCGGCTATCTATGAAGCTCATGGCGTTTTCAAGCCAAATTTATGTTGCAGATATAATTTCGGCGCAAAAGGAACATCGCATATAAATATATGTAGAATATATAACAATCGAATTCATACGAATTAGTTTCCAGGCGCTTTCATGTCTAGGAAAGGAAGAGTTGATGCTAATAAATGAAATATTTCAATGAAGAGATAAAAGATTGTACTATTTACCCCGCAGTCCAAATGGAAATTAAGATTCTGTTTTATCAGGGAAAGCACAAAGCGCAGGCCTAATGGGGTGAAGAGAAATCTGAGATTCTCTCCAGCCCGAAGGGCCCAGAATAGCGACTTTAACCAAATTGTTTTTCCAAATTTTCGGGGACCCATACTATTTTCTCCCTGGACTCAGGATTTTCTTTATACGAACCTGACTAAACGCATCATTTCATCTTAAAAAGTTATTGTTCGATTGGAAAAGCAAAAAAAAATCATCACCATCAACAGCGCAACAACCGGTATCCGGTCTAGGTCTGCCTTAATAAGGAACTCCAGACATCCCGGTTTTGCGCTGAGGTCCACCAATTCGATATCTCTAAAAGCTATCTGGCATCCTGACCTACGCCATCGCTCCATCTTAGGCAGGGTCTGCCTCGTCTTCTTTTTCTACCATAGATACCCCTTATAGACTTTCCTCCTCCTCCATCCTCATCCATACGGATTAAGTGACCCGCCCATCGTAACCTATTGAGCTGGATTTTATCCACAACCGGACGGTCATGGTATCGCTCATAGATTTCGTCATTGTGTAGGCTACGGAATCGTCCATCCTCATATAGGGGGCCAAAAATTCTTCGGAGGATTCTTCTCTCGAACGCGGCCAAGAGTTCGTAATTTTTCTTACTAAGAAGGGGAATACATGAGGACTGGCAAGATCATAATCTTGTACAGTAAGAGCTTTGACCTTATGGTGAGACGTTTCGAGCGGAACAGTTTTTGTAAGCTGAAATAAGCTCTGTTGGCTGACAACAACCGTGCGCGGATTTCATCATCGTAGCTGTTATTGGTTGTGATTTTCGACCCTAGATAGGAGAAATTGTCAACGGTCTCAAAGTTGTATTCTCCTATCCTTATTCTTCCTGTTTGACCAGTGCGGTTTGATGTTGTTGGTTGGTTCGTCTTCGGTGCTGATGTTGCCACCATATATTTTGTCTTAAATACTTACTACTTAAATATAAAAATAACCGACGAGTTATTTTTATTTTTATTTATATCACGCATTTTTAGCACGTCATTTCTAAAAGATGTGATGTTCGCTGCTAGGGTGGGGGTAATGAGTGTGCCTTATATTCTGTTATGGACAGACGACCAGGCGAAGAGTTGACGATAGATACATAAACTTCTCCCCATTATAAGCAAATAGATGTATGAAGCTATGGCGTTGCGCCATCTGAAGTAATAGGTACAATGGGTACAGATTCACCGATGCAGTTTGTATGAGTCAGCATACTACCCTACGTGGGGTACAATGAGCCACCACGATCTGAGTGCTCAGAAGCTATCCTTCTTCCCAACCGCAAAGAAGCACCCTGCATATAAAGGAGCAACCGAAGGTGTGAACGTGTCATTTTTATACCATCAAGGTTTGCAGTAAAAAGGTCCAATCTTGAAACGAAACTGGGAATCAACTTAACCGTGGGGAATGCGGTGAATTTTGGGATCGGGTGAAGCGTAGGTGGTAGCAATGGTAGAACAAAAAACGAGCTATTGAAACAAATCAAAATTGAACGAATTGCTGCGAAAAATTATCGTCCAAACTGACACTAGTTTGGTGAAATTGCTGGGCACTGGGACAAAAAGTTTCAGACCGGACGATTCTTGTGAAATAACATAGA
Source organism: Hermetia illucens (assembly GCF_905115235.1). Classification (NCBI taxonomy): domain Eukaryota; kingdom Metazoa; phylum Arthropoda; class Insecta; order Diptera; family Stratiomyidae; genus Hermetia; species Hermetia illucens. The sequence goes on from NC_051851.1 coordinate 40,728,228, forward strand.
CACAGAATATAGAAATCGATGAGGAACGAATAAAAGCCTGGCCAAAAATTTTTTGATACGCTAGATGACGATTTGTGAGCCTCTGGACCACAACCGAGTCAAGCCTGTGACCGAAAAACTGGCGAGTCCGATCTAGATGACCCGACTTCATTAATGTATAGGACAAATTCTCTGGAAAACGAAAAAGCGATAGCCTGGAAGGTCGAATGTGCGGAATATTTTGGGTGAATTTAGTCGATATAGGTTCAGATAATGCGTTCACCATTACGTTTGCCATACAATAATAAAAATAATAGTGTCAAGGGAAATCGTAATGCGCTTCGGAACAACTATTGTGCCCTTTTCTGGTTTTAGCATACTTACTGACTATAGAATGTGATACAAGCCTGTAACCTTATTATTTTCCCAACTTTCAAGTGTTTCATTCTGGCATTCCTGGTAAGTTCGCTTAGTACAGTTCTTCTACAGGTCCTCTTTGTTGCTTTTTTAGCGCAGTAGCCATAAACCAATTTCCCACTCTGCAAAATGGCTCTGGTCATGTATCGGCGCCTTCAGGTCAGCTTCTCCGATTGCCTTCTAACCCAATGTGAAGTGGAACTCAGAGTATCGACCGAGCCGACCGCGTTCAGTCTATTAAGGTATTCCCATGCAAATTTGAAATTCACCTTAATAGTCGCTTGGCTAGCTATTAACATAAAAATGTTCTTCCTCCTATTGTTCCTTTCGAGGTTGAAAAATGCAAATCAGTCTAGAGCGCATATTTCCGCCTAGAACATGCTACTGTTCCTACCCATTGGCTCAAAGTAAGTTTTCCTTAGAGTAGCGTCTGCTCGCTCTGCTGTAAGGGATCCATCAGGGTACCAGATAATCAGTCGCCCAAAAGGGATATAGAAACTTTTTAATACAGTAAAAAAGCCCAAGGAGCCAACAGTGGAGAGACGTCTCAAGGATCACTCCTTAAATACACAAAATGTTACTAGAAGAAAATGATTCAAGCATTTAATGCCGTTCGTTATAAAGTCATCTAGTTATTAAATTAAGCTACTTTGTCCGAACTATCCGAACTGTTCACTGGGCGGCAAAATTAGCAATATGTGAGTATCAATTATGTTATTCATGGTTGACATATTGCAAATACCAGACTGAATATTCTAAATAAAAGGGGAAGAAGTTCCACCTGGATTTCAGTGGGATTCTAGAGAAAAGCGTAGAATCAGTATTTTCGTGGACTATAATTTTTGTCGTAATGACTAATGCGACTATCACTTAAAGCAACTGGGATGAAAGGCCTTGAATGCTGTGTTACATAGAAGTATTGTGATTGAGAAACAACGGTTAGCCTCTTGCATTTCACAGAAGATTGGATAAAAACCATGGATGCAGATAGTACTCGTGTGCTGCGAACAGAAGTAGGCTTTAAGGAAATTCAAATAAACAATTGTTAAATTCCTCAGGGTAGCTCTATATATTTGTGTAAATCAAATGGAGATTAGTTTTTAACTTAACTTTCTAAAGTCGTCCTCTTTTCCAATTATCGGTTTATATAGAGTGTCTATTTCTATTGATACCAAAAGGCTTCGCTTTGTTGAAATGTGTCCGACACGAAGATATTCCTTGCCTTGGACACCACAATCGTTAGCAGAAATTGGTTTCAAAAAAGCACATTTTCTGTGATTTGATGAAAAGTTGCATTTTGTACCGGAATCACAAAATTTAAAAAATAGAAAGGGAGAATCATTCAGTTCACGGGCAGATTTATTTTTGCATATATCACAGTGACGACATTGATAGGTCAGAGTCGACTGCATAAGGGTAATCTTTACCATGAAGACAGCGAAGAATAAACCATTGAACATTCTTGATCTACTACTCATCAACAACCTATGTTCACTAGAACTTGCTGTTCAAAGAAAGCCAACACACCCCAAGTTAACAACCACGAACGATTTTAACCAGTGCTTGGTACACAAAATGGCACCATATCAACTGAGAGTAAAATCTTCTTTTTCAGCCTCTGTTCCATTCCATTCCGTCAAAGGCCTGATTCACCATCCAACATCTCAAGTCACCGTTATTTTGGCCGGTCTTTTAGACATTTCCCATCGACTTCGATGTTCAGACCAATCTTGGAAAGGGAATTCTCGTTAGCGCATACCATTGACGACAACTCTTTCGCAATTTTTCCATGATCGGTGTAACTTAAAATTGATCACGGGAGCTACAGAATCTCGAACTGATAGACTAGTAGCTTACTCCAAACTACAATTTTTATTTTTCAGTGTAGATATATATTTCGAGAGCAACTTACCCCTTTCAACAGCTGAGTAGTTTTGTATTGATGAAGGGAGTAAGTTGCTCTCGAAATATATATCTACACTGAAAAATAAAAATTGTAGTTTGGAGTAAGCTACTAGTCTATCAATTTTAGGCTAAACTACAAATAGAAAACAATATTTAACCTCTACAGAATCTCTTAAAAACAACCGAGCTGAACGGATTTAAGGCTTTTGAATTTGAATCTATGTCACTTGGAAGTTAACGTAAAATATAAATAAGGAGACGACTTCCCTTACTTTGGTACGCATGTACCGATTTTTCGGGAACAATTTCTTCCGTTCTGCACTGACATACGCTCACTGCTTCGAATTTCTACCAGATCTAGCTATTGAATGCGGCAAGCAGATCAGCAAAACGGTAACCAGTCAGAGCAAAATTTGCAAAATGATATATGATAGACAAGTCGAGCGCCTCCATGTGGGCCTATAGTCACGAAAGATTTAGTAAAAACTCACGCATCTTAAAGAAGATATCTAAACCAAGCTGGTGGAATTCGTTACCAGATTGAATAAAAAAATGAAATGAGGAGCGCCCTAACCTGTCCCTTATTTGACTAAACTAAGCCAGGGTACTGACAAACTTCAAATGTTGACAAATGGAATGAAACTGTAATATTGGGTAGGAAGGATTTGGAAAATCATTTTCTCCGGAAGGAGTTATAACAGGAAGCATCCCGGAACCTCTCTAGTATACAGTGAAAGGTAACTTTGTTGCTCAAAATATATTCAAAAATATAGGAATACAGCACTAATGAACGGAATAAATTGTCTTGAAATATCGGTACCTACGAAAAGTAAATCACTAGTAAGCAATACTACGTCACTGCGTTATTATTATCTTTCTTGCCATCATGATCATTAGAAACACTTGAATATACATTATAAGAGCTTCATTTTTGTAGATCCACAAACCCAAAAATGTGTAGCCTTACAACAGCCCAGCAATAAGGAATGCCCTTAGGAGTAATGAAGGGTCCAGTTCAACCTCTATTGCACGAGATTTTCTGGAAGTTGGAAGCGCAAACACAACTTCGGCAATATGCAGAAGAGAATGAACACCGCATTCTAGTAAGCTTATAAATAAATTGAAGAAAAAGCAAGAATTTATAAACTTGGATGCTAACAATATTTTCTGCTTAGCTCTAGAAAGATGCCGTCGACCTACTCGTATTTCTTCAGCAATAGTGAAACATACAATCACTGAAGATCCCAGAGTGGATTTGGAGAAGGCTAGAATTAAGGAATACCAACAACGAATTGTGCGAGAAGCCTAAGAATATTTGAAGCATCTTAGGAATTTTAACAAAATACGGGCCTCATTATCGATACCTACCTATCGGTAATACCTAATGAGATCGATAATGAGGATTAAAAATATGTAAATTACGTTAAGTAGCAGATCATTTTGCAATTATAATGAGATATAGGTAGGTAAGTTAATATGGCGAGCATACCAACGTCTTTATAAAACTACCAAAAATAATTTGATTGAATTTTGCATATCAGTGGATGTGAAGATGATCAACTACCTCTACCGAAATTAAGGGGGATTCCTCTTGGAATATGTGCTATCAAACGGCCCTCCCAGTTCCAATAGTGCCAGATAATCTCCGATGAGGCTTCGTAGCAAAATCCATTTCAGTTGAGTCCCTTACACATTTGGATCTGATCGCTGTGCTCAAGTGCAAAAGGACCTCACCCCCAGCAAATTAACTGCAATCAATGCAATTTGGGCGATAACGTTTTCAGCGTGGATCTTAAAGAAAATGTATATAATCAGATGTTCGCCTTTAAAATAGAAAGTCGGCGAGCATAGATCTCTTCACAAGTGCAATGTAAAACATGATAAGCTGTAGTCTATATTGTTGCTAGGTGAATGAGTGCCGAACTACCGTATTTGGCTATAGTGGCCTTAGGTGGTGGAGTCCTAAAATTGAATTGATATCAGAAGGATATCACCGGAATGGAGATCATTCATAGGGTAACTAAAATAAATGACTGCTACTCACGATTGTGTGTTTAAATTCGCATGGCCTGATTCAAAGTTGGAGACCGTTCAAACTGACTTTTTTTTTCAGTAATAAAGCATTTAGTAGGTCTGTAAACAATCACAAAGACCTACAACTGGTGCCGAAATTCGAATGAAAGGCACGAAATCACAATCGTGAATCTGATGTCCTAACCACTTCGGCTATCATCATCAACTGTACAACAGCCGGTATCTGCGTTATTAAGGAACTCCAGACATCCTGGTTTTGCGACGAAGTCCACCAATTCAATATCCCTAAAAGCTGTCTGGCGTCCTGACCTACGCCATCGCTTCATCGCAGGCAGGGTCTGCGTCGTCTTCTTTTTCTACCATAGATATTGCCCTTATAGACCCCACCGCAACCTGTTGAGCCGGATTTTATCCACAACCAGGCGGTCATGGTATCGCTCATAGATTTCACCGTTATGTAGGCTACGGAAATCGTCCATCCTCATGTAGGGGGCAAACATTCTTCGAAGGATTCTTCTCTCGAACGCGGCCAAGAGTTCGCAGTTTTTCTTGCCAAGAACCCAGGTTTCCAAGGAATACATAAGGACTGACAAGATCATTGTCTTGCACAGTAAGAGTTTTGACCCTATGGTGAGACGTTTCGCGCGAAACTTCGGCTGTCTTCCAATTACAATTAATAAATAATAAGTTGAATAGAGAAGCAGACATTGAAGACATCAATGAAATTTATTGTAGCATAAGAAAATTTTATTAAATTAACATTAATTAAGTAATTTCGATCTTACTAATCAGAATCTGCGAAATGTAGAAATATAGCTTCTGATGTTAAACTCCATGGTTCTGCACATAACATAGGTATAATGATCAAATCCTTGATGTAAAAACCCCTTCACCCGTAGGTTTATTTTGTATTGAAAGTGAACTGCTCAAAAAGCTTTAATCAATATGAGTTCCATTACAATTTTATTTAAAAACTGCGATAATATTATGTATATCTCCAAAAAAATCCTTAATGAAACAACCCAAACACCATGCGGTGATACCATATTCGTTGCAAACACGGTAAAGTTTCCAAAATGTCAGCTACACCGAGACTCCAATACTATACTAATTTGTTGCAATCTTCTATCTACCATAAATAAAATATACATATATAAATTTTATCAGAACTTCATGAGTGTACGCGTACATACATATATACGGTCAAACCAAGAAAACGTTAAATCTTAACATAGAAATGTAATATATTGAATTCCTTTTTTGAGAAATAAACTTTATCATTATTCAATCTCAAAATAACAGCAAAGTTAAATCCAGAACTCCATCTAAAATTAGTGTAATGAGACATGAAACTAATTTGAATTTATATAACAGCTTTCTAGAAGTAGAGTATACTCATCCACCTCTTCTTTCCATTACGGTAATTGCTATGGTTTCTATTGTTTATAGCTCAGACAGTTAAAATGTAAATACGTTAATGACACAATTACCAGAGAATTTATCTAATTAGGCAAAAGAAAATCTGGTTCAAAAGATAAATTTCCATTAAAAGATGAAGGTTTTGTGGAAAAAACTGTGAATGTATGGATATGTACGAGTATGTAGTTATACAAGTGGAATTGTTAATAACAAAGATTATTTTATTCCCTCCTTAGCTTAGTATATCTTAATTTACCAAATTTGCTATTCGAAAGATATAGATAAGTAATTCCCAAGGATTGAAAACAAAATCTCTAGACTGTGATTTAAAAAAAAGTTGAAATTTTTGTTCTTTAATGGAAAATTTATCGGTCTACTTATTCAAAGAAGAATCTTTTTTTGTAAACAATGTGCGTATGAATCCGAATACAAATCCGTGTAAAACCAACTAAAAAGTAATAAAATAATCAGCCGAAAAATTCTACTTATCAAATAAACTTGATGAAACATGTCAATACCGCACTAGCATACACAATACAACTTAGATCAAAAGATTAATTACTCAGCTGAATTGAATTGAAATTTTTGCAATTCGCGATCTTTATCTGCAAATCATTCTATTCTAGGCATGCTTATCAGATTGGCGTGTTTATTACCTTTCCTAACATTTATGCGTACTGTTTAGAACAAAGATTAGATAAAACTTATTACATGGTATTAATGTTGAGCATTATATGTGTTTACTTGGTATTTCCTGGATTACATATTAATATTTGCTCAACTACTATTGGGCAAACAAATCAATTAGTCGAATATTGGATGGATATTAGATAGAGGTTAATTAATTTATTTACCAAAGAATCGGTTATGGGAGAAAGTGACTGTCGTTTTCAGAGAAGGTGAGGTTGATTTGAACTTTATATACTGGTATAGATCTTATATCTCCACAAATAAGAAGTGTATTTATTTGCATGGCGTGGTTTTATATTCAGAATTAAATTGAAAATGTTGTCATCCATCTAAATATAGGCAGTTTGGTAATATTTTATAAAATGGAAAGATAAATTTGAATTACGGCTCATGAAGCCCTTCCCCTCCCAACGTTAACAATTTACTATTTGATTTTACCAAGAATCTCACTTCTGTGATTATCGCTTCAACGTTTCGAAATCCAAGTACCCATAATATAATATATTAATGAATGAACGGTTTATATTTATGCCTATTGTATACTATATGATACTGAATGATTTAGGTACTGCTTATCTGAAATGTTGAGGTCATTTGATTTTCATTTTGATAATTTTTTCAATCCATATAGAAATAGAATCTTTCCATGCTATCAAAATCGGGTGAAGTCATAGTCTATAGTTTGCAAATTAATACGATTACATTTATTATAGAAGTGGTTAAGGATCTCGAATTTTGTATTTTGGTGCTCCTGCCCAATCATGCCCTTTGGAAAACTTGATCTTCACATCTTACGGTAAACTATTTTAGGAAATTTGGAACTTCTGGCATTTATCGAAAGACTACATATTTGAACTAATTAATAAGAATATCTGGCGTAACCTTTTATATTGGCAGGGAGGAGTCATGATGGCCACTATCGTAGTAAAATTAAGAACCTTTTCCCGATCTGTTTGTTACAAACCTGTATTCCATATTGTATTATCAAAAAAAAGGAACACCATTTGCCAAGCTATTAGAAATCTCAATTCCCATTTACCCGATTGACTGCCGTATTCATACTTTTCAGGCAAAGAATGAGCCGATTTGCTTTTATAAAAAAAATGCTAAATTCCATTGATACGATTTTATTCTTTTTTACCCATTGCATCCAACTTGGTTTCCTATATTTGGGGTCGCTGATGAAGATCTGAAGTATTTTTACCACGCACCTTTTTAAATAACTTCAGCAAACCAGTTTTATTTTGCATGATTACACCAACAATTTTGCGTCCAAAATATCCGTGGAGGGTGTCAACTTATCAAAGTCTTGGAGGATGATAAACCAGGACGAAGAGAATCAATGCTTCAGAAAGTCGGGTCGTTAAGAAAATCTTGTCCCCAGTGAACAAATACAACAGCTCCCATCATACGATGAATCAGAAGCCGGCATCCGTATTGAAATTCGAAAGTTACAGTGTACAGGTCTTAGAGAGCGTATGGATGACAGAAGCAGAAGAATTTCCAGGCGCCTACTGAAAGACAAGGTAAACGACTATCAAAAAAAAATCTGAAACAGATAGAAGAACTCAGTAGGTAACGCAAATTATACTCTGCTTGATTTTAGAAATTGGAGCACCCGATCGCTTTACCGAGAAGAGTGGAGAGGACTTTCGGAAACCAAGGACCGACATTGGACTGTCGCGTCATAAAAGAGAGAAGCAGGAACCTTGCATTGGAAAATATTTACAAGCATGGGTCTTCTCAGTATGTTTTAGGGTACTTTGGGAAAATCCTACAATTTTTTTTACACCATACATGTTTCAGCAATGTGGATAGCTCAAAAGACGATCTATCTACAGAAAGAGCGATCGATATATTCCTGGGGTCACCGCAGCCTTTTTTCCACCTATTCTTCTTAAATAAAAATTTTCTTTTGGATACGCCTTTGAATCGTTTTATTTTAAAGAAGTCAGCTTCAAAAAGAACATCATTGGTCACCTAATTGTCACTGGGTTATTATTCAGATACAATTTGGCGATGAACCCCTTCAGGCGTTTCTATCTGTTACACCTCCTTGGCATTGCCTTCATACTTCTACAAGCCCTTTTGGCAACAGAAGCTCTTGTTTGCCATACTATCAAGGAAAGGGACGTCTCGAGCGGTATTGTCAGAAAGGGCAAAATTATGTTATCAACAAATGTGACAGAAAAGCATTTTTATATGAGCATAGTTAGGTCTCAGCAAAAAAAAAAGTTTCTACCTCTTCTATGGTTGCATGTCATGCTCAAGAATATCATGTGGGACGATCAACTAATATCGTGCCGTGTATATGTTTGATGACAAGAATATTGGCACATGACGAAAAATCATTCGAGGGCTCAAGAACATCCATCTAATCACATATCAGACGAGGCAATGAAAAAACCAAAACAAAATCTAAATATTTAGTTTTACGTAATACAAAAAATTTAAGGAAAGCAAAAAAAGGGGGAACAAAACTAAGAGCAACAAAATTATTGGGTATAGCAAAAAAAAGAACGAATTCTAATCAAAATTAACCAAAAATTTTAATGTTCTACATGCACACCCATGGCAGAACTTATAATTGTAAGGCACCGGGGCATCGAACTGCCAACAATCAGAAGAAAATTCTTTTCAAGCTTCCTACAATAGTTTGACAGGTCATTTTTCGATGCGATCTGGTGTTTATCGACTTGGAATTCGAGTAAGTGTTGCAGATGCACAGCCAGATTAAGGTTTACCAATTGGAGTAGCGGGTTAGGTCAATGTGGGGTCTTATATATACTATAATTAAGTGTGTCTGATGTCGTTGTGCAGTTGGAAGACAAACGACGTGGTGTTAAGGCCTTAATTTAACGCAAGATGCTAACGTATAGTCCTTTGCAATGATCTAGTCCTCTGGCTACCATGATATTCCAACTGGTTTCTGACACCATGTTTTTATGGTTTCAAGCGTATCGGGAATGCTAAGGTAGTCATTGCAATTTTTTCCTATTTTATGCATTTTACGTGTTGCACGCATTTGTACTTGTGTCGTTTCCCCATTTTCACAACTTCTTTCTTTGCGTTATCTTCCAATACTTTCCTTATGGCTAGATTACCCTTCTTCCTGTTCTTGCCATTTTTCATTCTTTTGGTTTCTACTATTTTGTATAATTTTATATTCCCCACTGATCCCTTTCGACGGTTCGTGGGCTGCTTACTTTAACTTCCAAAATAACTATATGAGACACAATATTGCGATTCTAATTGACACGTAAGCGGCTATGAAGGTACTTGAGTCCGCCCAAGTGCACTATAAATTGCCAAGGAAATACCTTTTCAAATTGAATATGCTTGGCTCGCTAGCTATTTGGCGTTCCAGGGTATTTTGGATTATAAAGCATTAAGATGACAGATAAACTGGTCAGGAAATGAAGAGAAACGCTACATGGACCCTTTTGTCGAATCGGGAAAGAATTCATGACCGTGACGCTAACGAATATGGAAGAATCGTTGAGAAAACTATACTGGACGAACTTACTAAGACTGGAACAGTCCAAAATACTCATGGAGGAGATACGAACCCGACCCCTCGCAGGATAATCAAAACCTCATCAAGTCTTAGGATGAAAGTGGCTCACGGAAATTACACCTGGAAGAATACTTAATGTCAGATTTTATGCCGCCGCTCCAAGAAATAGGAAACATTTCAAAATGCCTACCGATACAAGGAATGTGTCCGAATAGCTGAGCGGTTAGAGAACAAGGCTGTCGTACGGTAGGTCGCGGTTCAAATCACACTGGTAGCAGTGAAATTTGTATCGTAATTTGACATCGGATACCAGTCGACTCAGCTGTGAATTTGTATCTGAGTCAAATCAGGGTAATAAACTTGGGCGATTGTAATGCTGAACACATTGCCTCCTTTAGGGTACTGTAATCCTGTGATATATCGCTACGGTCTTGAATTAAGTGTTCTACGCTTAAACTATTCCCTGCAAGTCGTAAAAGGCGATTAAAGCCAATTTGTGGGTTAGCAACCTAAAAATTTCGAAAATCGATTATTACTGAAACGTCATCAACTTTTCGGATAGGGTCTGACCACACGGCTACGATCTTTGCCTATCAAAAGCAGCTTGTGGTTGGTTTTTGAAATATGCAGGCGCTCCCCGACAATGGTGTGGAGGGCCCCAGTAATGCAGTCTTTCTCCAACTTGAGCAAGAACTTCCGCGAGGTAGCGCGCTAACTCAGGGACTTTGGAGAGTACCCCTCTTCCTCTTATAGTACTGTGTTTTTGCACTCTGGAACCCCTAGTAACTGCAGACGCAAATCCAATGCTGGATGTTGCTGATCGCCTTCACAAGGTGCGTGCTCATGACTTAGAATCCTGATTGTAAGATTCCTGTTCAGGCTAAGGAGCATCCTAATTGTGCTCCTAAGGGCGACATGATGGGTGATTTGAATGCCGAGATGGGTTCTAGCAACACCTTCCTCAGTTATGTGATGGGGAGGCATGTTGTAGTGGCCCGTAACAACCACAGGCAACCATCAAAATTTTCCTGATCTCTGGTGAAGATGAAGTTGTCGGTCACGTCCCAAAGGAGGCCGACAAAAAATTATTTTCATCCAATTTAACTTTCTCCAATAGCTCGAATTGTAATCCTCGGACAAGCGGGCCCATAACAATCGCCATCGCAGCATCGCTTGTGTCAACTTCGACTTTTAAGCTGGCCGCCTGTATTTCCACCCATTTTCATACAGGCGTGTAGGTATTGTATGAGGGAATAGCCTTCCGTTTCCCTTGAAGTTTTTCTGACTACTCTGAGAAACTTCTGCTTTGTCACGAACAATTCTGAATTTTCTTGCCATGTCGATCTCCGATGATTTACGAACACCGACATTTAAGGTAATCGCTACATAGATTTTCCTTCCCTCTTTCAAAAGGGAAACAATTTGCATCTTCTATTTTACCTTAATATCTAGTTTTTTACCCATTTCTGTTAATTTACCCTTATTAAAAAATGGAGAAATCTATGGAAAATAAAATCAATGTTTTTAGTCACATATATCGTTAAACATATTATATATTTCACAAAGAGCTATTCCAAGCTTAACTTCCCAATTTTCCTGAGAAAAACCTCGAAAAGAACACAAATATTGGAGAATCGACCTGCTTACAGTACAACTTTCAGTAATGGGGCTTGTTGCCTATTAGGGAGAAACGCAAGCCTAAATATTGCTAAATAACTGAAAATTACCATTTTGGAGGGGATGCTTGCTACAACATTACCTCATGTCTGGGTTCACAGTACTACAACTTTTTTTTATTGTATTTATTGTAAGTAAAATGCGCATTTACGAGATACAGGAAATTCAAAAAATTTAATATAGCTTGTCAAGTTTTATGTAATTTAACAAAAATATATTTATTTACCAAATGATTCACTAATTCTTTTATCAATAACATTAAAATCGTAAATAAAATACATTCCTCCGTTTTAAATTGAATGTACTGCCTAACCAAGAAACTCATTTGTGGTTAAAATTGAGTAATTGGTCATATTCTTCTAGCCAAAGGCACCAATGTTGAAATTTCCATTGGTCAAGCAATTAAGGCTTCGATACACGTGTGTCAGTTTATGTATGTATTATATGCATGTTTGTCATTTTGGCAATAAGCCTTGTATTTGAAGAATAATGACATTCCATTCAAGAACACTGCATCTAATGGAAAGTGCAAAAACATTAAATATTTGCAAGCAGTTAGTGGGTTTCATAATACTTCGCCATAAATAGAAACATTAAGAATTCAGTCAAGAATTTCATAATCAATAATTAGTTTCTGAGAACATGCAGCAATTTTTTATATAAATAGATATTCAGATTGGACTTCATTGAATATTCAAAACAAAATTCTAAATATAAAATAACAAAATGCAAAATTCAATTCTAATTTTAGACTACTATCAGATGCCCATAAATAATAGAACAAGAATCGTAACGGAACCCTAACACGAAAATCTATGCAAATTTAAATTCTCGTAATAATATAAAAAATTGAAGCCTATATTCTTACATGCGTCATTGAGAATGCAAATCATTTTGATCACAGATTTAAGATTTAAGAACATAATTCCTCTAGAAGATACCAAAAAAAGCGAATAGAAGTGAGAAAAAAGATGTACGTAAGTGGCCGTTTGATGAAAATATACATATCTAGGTTACTAGAAATTGTTTAGAAGTATTTGTCAATAACAAATTAAAACCTTTCAAAGATTTCATCGGAAATCCTCATGTGCAATCACATGCGACCATTCAGCATTTGATAGTAAAATATTTGATGATTGATGATGGTTTTGTGACTTATTAAAATCGGGTCCTTGTCTGTCTGCCTGTTACATCCATAAGTTGTATGATTTTGTTTTGAGCTTAGGAAGGGTCCCCTATATGTGAAAAAAAAATTTTGGTTTGGATTTTTTTTCAAAATATAGTTATACTTCCAAAACTGACCTAACTTTCACAAAAAAGCTTAATGTTTGGGTGCCGCAAAAGTTGTCCTAAAAAATCCTTCTGAATCTTATTTCCAATTACAAATCTTTGACAATAAGGAATCAAATTATGGATGGTAACAGGTAACAATAAATGGATGAAACCCTAGAATGTTAAATGGAACCGATAGCCCGTGAAGCATCTCATATGATACCTAAACTGGGATTGATAGACACGAAGATTTAAATATGTGTTTGGCGGGATTGTGAGGGCATTATCTATTACAGTCGAACCTGGATATAAGGAACTTGGATATAAGGAAAACTTCTTTAAATGGAACATTTTTTCGTGCACCTTCAATTTTCAAAGAAAAAATAACATTTTTCAATTTTTCGAACTTCTATATATGGAATAGAAAACCTCTTTATAAGGAATTCATTTTTTTTCCTCTATATATGGAATTTTCCCCTGAACGACAAAAAGGGAAGGTCTTTTTTTTTTCTTAGAATCGTGCAATTTTCTATTGTGACACGTTTTGAAATTTTTTGTTTATTCAAAGTTTAATTTGAAACTCGGTGATAGTGGTGACGATTCTTTCACTTGCAAATTAAACCTTTTACTGTTCCTTTGCCGCTATAACTTTTGTTTCTTTTAATAATAAAAGGCTGTCATGTCCGAAAACAAGAGAAAAAATTTAAGTTTAAGTGAGAAATTGAAATTGATAAAGGAGTTTGAAAACGGAAAAACTCGGAATGCAATATCCGCGGAATATTTCGTGCCGCTGTCGACATTGTGTCGTATTTTAAAAGAAAGCGACAAAATCAAACAAGAGTGTTCTGAAGGACATGGCAAAATAAAAAGAAATCGTAATTCGGAATATCCGAATCTGGAACAGTGTTTAGTGGAGTGGTTGAAACAGTGCCAAAGCAAGAATGTACCTGTAAATGGACCGATTTTGAAAGAAAAAGCTGAAGAATTTGCTAGGAAGTTGACGATTGGAGGTTTTTGCGCCAGCAACGGTTGGTTGGATGGCTTTAAAAAAAGAAATGATCTTATTTTTAAAAAAATTTCTGGTGAAAGTGGTGCTGTAGACATCAACGCATGTAGCCAGTGGATAAACGATCTTCCCGCTTTGCTGGGAGATTATTCTCCTAACGACATTTTCAATGCAGACGAAACAGGGCTCTTTTTTAAATGCTTGCCAGATAAGACCTTTACCTTTAAGGGAATTTCGTGTCATGGTGGGAAGTACAGCAAGGAACGTGTCACTATTCTTTTATGTGCGAACATGACTGGCACTGAGAAATTACCCGTTTTTCTTATCGGCAAGTCAAGGAAACCCAGATGTTTTGCAGGTGAGTAAAAGATTCTTCGTTCGCTGTTACTGTATAAATGACATTAACAGAATAAAGGTTATGAGTCGATAGTTAAAATACTATAGATTTTTTTCTGTTTTAGGCGTGATAACTCTTCCTGTTGAATACAAAAACAATAGCAAAGCATGGATGACTGCAGCACTTTTTTCGGAATGGCTTAAGAAAATCGATATTCAGATGCGCCTCGAAAATAGGAAAATTTTACTTTTTATCGATAATTGTACTGCCCATTACAGCTCAGATGAACTACAACACATAAAAGTTGTCTACCTACCTCCAAACTCCACCAGCAAGCTGCAGCCCCTAGATCAGGGAGTGATTCAAAATTTTAAAATTAATTATCGTCGGGAGGTTGTTCGCCATATTTTAACAAATCTCGAAAGCAACGGTAGCTTGGAAATAAACGTTCTCATCGCAATGAGATTTGTGAAAAAAGCATGGTTATCTGTAACCCAGACCACTATAGCTAACTGTTTTAGGAAAGCAGGGTTCAGGATAAATGGTTTACAAGAGCCCCAATATTCCGAATGGGACTCTTCACATGAGGAGTTACGGCCTTCATTCCAAGAGTGGTCTGAATTAACTTCCAATGCCGGTGAGAGGGTACCTAGCTTCGAAGATTATGTAAACGTCGATGAAAATATCGAGGTTACAGGAGAGCAAACAGTCGACGACATTGTGAGCACCCTCCAAATGTGTGACACCAATGAAAACGATAGTGATGAAGATCACGGCGATACTCTTGAAATAAAACTTGTAAAGAAGAGGGAAGCGTTAGAGGCACTGCATACTTTAACAAAATTTTTTGAACAGCGTGAAACCGAACCAAAGATATTCGAAAATATTATCGCTCTTGAAAGAAACGTTGAAAATGTGGTCACTGATAAACAAACAAAAATATTTGATTTTTTCAAAACTTAATATCTATGAGATAGACACTCATTCCATTTATGTATTCGACTGATTACAGTGACGACTTATGAAATAAAGAATCTTTGATATTGATATACTCTTTTTAATTTTATTTATCATGCGGATTATTTATTTGTATTTAAATGAAAACTCAAAGTTGCTGTAATACTAAATACACCAGGTGATTTTAAAAACCTGGATAAAAGGAATTTTTTGCTGAAAGCCTCTGTATAAGGAAAACTGGATAAATGGAAAACTTGTTTATAAGGAATTTAAGTGAGTTTCCCTTGCAATTCCTTATATCCAGGTTCGACTGTATATATCAACCAATGGCCAAAAACTCCATTTTACTAGCATTTGTGCCTACTAATAGGGATTTGGGTCGACTGAAGACTGCAATCAACGAGAAGCGGGTAGAGTTACACAGGCATCATATTCCAGGGAAGCAATGCCTATCCTCACATGAAATGGGAGACTCTAATGCACCTATCTTCCAGTCCAGACCTGGCACCAAGTAATTAACATTTTTTTGTTCATGTCAAATATAATTTGTGGTAGATTTTGAATGAAGATTGTTTCAGTTTTTTGTCAACAGGACCAAAGAGTTCTGTTAAAAGGAATAATGAAGTGGTCTTCCAAATGGTAGCGAGTAACCTTGAAATTTCTACGCATACTTAAGTCAAAAAAGTCGGAAAACTGGAAGCTAAACGCTTCAAGTATAAAAGGTTTTTGGTATTGGGTTGGTATTGCTTATAAAAGCATATTTAAGGAGGCATTTGTCCCATTTGAACCTAGCTCGCATTAATTTTATCAGACCATTCACTTTAGCATGGTATACATTCAAAGTGTTAGAATGCAATCAATTTGTACAAAAGGGACAGTTTCAAACTATTATAACTCTGTCAGTAATAGTGTGATTTCCACTAAACTTGGTAGTATCGTGCTCTATAGTATATCCTTTATTACTGCAATACTAGAATAAGCTTAAGGGGGTTCCCAGTCAATTTCGAAAAAAATATACTTAAAATGAATATAGTTATATGCTATTATTAACTTTATTTAAACTAGTATCAGTATGGGATATTTTGAGGCCTAGATACCATGCGCACCCCGTTTCAGATAGTTAGGTTGAGTAGATTCTGAGAATGGATCATTGAAGCAACTAACCCTTCTCGGACTCCCGTCAATGCCGAAACTAATATGGGCCTCGTAAAGTATTAATCGAAGTATTTCATTCGTTGCCCCACGCAACTATACTCGGTGAAAAAAATGTTCGCAGTGGTGACCACTTGATCTGATTTATAGTGGCGTAAAAGTCACCAAAGGAATGAAAATTTTGACCGCTTGACTGCCTGTCAAATTCATTTTACGACATCTTACGATTTCGTCCAAGGCAAAGACAACTCATCAGACGCTGCCTCACCGCTGTACTGGGCGCAGCATGACCAAAGTCGTTCACAGATGTTGAATGCTGGCTTTTATACATTCGCAAATATAATGCGAGTGCAAATTATAACGAACGTAAGTATAATATCTCATAGTTCAGAACTATGTAAGCTTGGTCAGAATAAGATTTTTCGTGAAGGCATTGAGGAATTCTAAGTCCATATCTACTAGATGTCGTAGAGGGCTCATATTGATTGAATCGGTAATTTCACAGCTTTAATGTTAAGCGTGGCAAGTCTAGTTTTAGCTGCTCTTCGCATGTGTAGCCTAACATTATTGTGTTTTATAATAATAATTCAGTCACGAGGTAAATCTAAGGCATGATTTTATTTTTGAAGATGCCAGAATTTATAATTTGATCTACTATAGATGGCATAATACAATAAAAATACGACATAATTTAAGCGCTTTTTCTATATATTTTTAAGTAAACAGTTTCCGTGCAACTTGCCGTGTGCATGGAAACTAACTTTGTAGAATAAGCGATTACTAGTAGTATACAGAACAATTTCCGTAATATTATATATATATATATATCTGAGAATGTTGGAAAATGATCGGGTCAAACTACTGTGGGATCACACTATTGCCACCGACCACAGTGTTAATCATAACAGACCCGATCTAGTTCTGCTTCTGAAGGAAGAACGAGCGTGCTTTATAATCGATGTAGCCGTACCGTTGGACCGGAACACTGTTGAAAAACAGCACGAAAAAATCCGGAACTACGGCCCCTTGGCAGACGATATGAAGCAGACCTGGAGACTACAAAAGATCGAAGTAGTCCCAGTAGTAATTTCAGCGACGGGATTAGTCCCGCAGAACTTACATAAAGCGCTGAAAACGCTCGATCTTAGGGCTGGACTAGAAATGGAGATGCAAAAAGCGGTTATCCTTGCAACCTGTGTTATAGTCCGAAGAGTCTTGTCTGGTAACAATCTGACCTAATGGGTTTCAGTCTTGATCCGCACTGTCTTCGATATAAGATCCATGTTTCTGTAGTATAGAACCTCCGCGTCATTGGCAGAAGTGTTTGCGACAATCGGGATGTAGTAATACATTTTGGCATGGTCGTGCACACTTTGAGTTAAAATGTATCATCGCTGTGATGCGGGCCTTCGGATGTTGCCTTCAGCCCATCCTTAGGTTGGTCGCCCCTCGGTCCGGTTGGGCGGGAAGAGGGTCCGTGGGCTTTTTTAACTATATATATATCTTTTAGAAGGTGCGTTTCGGGTTTTTTCCCGGGCTTTTTTCACAGCTGTTGCAAATTCTTGATCAATTTTAAAATCTTTATTTATATCAATATTTTGTTTTGAAGATAAATATCGTATCTTGTCGTGACGTGTTGTGTCAATCTCAGTGGATATCCAAAAACCGTCCTGTAGTATCGTGTCAAGTCTTGTCAGCCGTAGTGCGCAAGGTCCTAAGGATAAATTTTCTTCTTGATTTAGGTTATGGTCATAAACATTTTCTTGAACATTTTTGATAGTTTGGATAGATTTTAATTTTTTATTCGCAGATATTTCTATGCAATCTTAAATAATCCAGATATGTTTCCACAAAGCGGCCACTTATGTTCACTTTTCTGAACAAGATATTTTGCATTTTTAGTGACGCACATGAGATTATGGAGTTCAATTCTTTATTATTGCTATTAATTTAAATTTGAATTCTCAGTGACGCATTTGATAATATGGGTTTCTAGTTTATATTGAATTTTCATAAATTTTTGGATTAGAGTTCAAGTTGCCGTGAGGATCCTTGTTTTATTATTTATGCAGGGACATCTGATAGTAATCTAAAATTACATTTGATTTTTGCATTTTGTTATTTATTCATATAATACTGTTCCTTTTATTTTGAAGTAGTAAAACAAGTCAGAAAACACGAAGTTGGCGCGTGTAATATAATGGCTTCTTCTGTTTTCCAAATATGTATGAGGAATTTTGGGGTGCAAATTTTAGCTACAAATTTAAACTATTCTTTTATGTATTTCCAAATTTCGAGATGAGCATATGTAGAGAATGATATATTATGCCCAGATAAATAACCTAGCATTGCACATTAAAGTTTATTACTTACTTACATATATAAGCATCTAAATTGAACATTGCGGCTACGCATCTGAATATTTTCGCTTTACTCGTACGGTTTACATGATTTGGTCAAATCCCTCTTTTTTTCTGTGCCGCCGCTCAAGCAATGAAACGGCATCTAAAATTACTGCAGAAAGGCTTATAATAAGCATCAACATGGAAAGGAGCAGACTTCCATAGCGTTTCTTACTCACTTCCTTGTGGAGTAAAGAGCATCCAATCATGGGGATGGAAATTATGTGGGGCTTCTTTTATCCCTTTTTTCATTGAAATTTATATTCCGGGCCCGGGCAAAACGCTCCCCCCCCCCCTTTCTTCAGGCTTGTAAAATAAGCAACTGTTTGGCGTACGCCGTAAATCATTTTCTATTGAGCCATGTTTTTATGTTCTGAAATTAAAAAAATATCACTGAGAACCAAGGATTCGAATCTCAATTCACCCTGCAGTATGCCCATGGCCCCAACTATTTCAAGGACTTGGAGTAATGGATTACATAATACCTCTTATTTCGGGTGTAATAACTTCCACTGGGTGCTTTGACCAATATTATTTTTTTGTGGATATACGGTCATAAATAAATGCGTATGCCTAATTGTAAACAGACCATGTTGTTTCATATCTGAAAAGGTCTGCAGAACTCATGAACAGCCCAACTTCAACTGAAATAAGTCAGTTGGCTTACGAATATGGGATAGAACAGGTAAAAATGTGTAAAATTAGGTGTGAAAGAGTGTTAGTCAGAATCGAAAAGTTCAATGGTTTCTCCAAGGAATCGGCAAAGCAAAGGCCACAAAGTCACCAAGATATTGTGCGTTAGGAAGTATAGACAAGTGATCGAATGCTACGATTTACTGCTATCGAACATTTTCAATACAAACGAGTCAGTGGTTTCTACAGAATCAAATCCGTCAAAAATCGTTACACCTGAAGAGGTCAAGCAGGTCCGATAAGTCGCATCACCTGAAAGAGGCAAGCTTATCACACTATCCCTTGAAATCAATACTCCCGAAATTCAGTTTTTCCCAGTTTTATCTTATTAAGAAAATATTTCAAGAAACATTTCCAGGGTAGTAGTTTGGTTGAATTTAAGGGAATGTGAATATAAGTCTTTTTTTTTTCTTTCTTATGTATATACATAAGGTATCAAACAACGATGAGTACCTTATGAATCAGGTCACAGTTTTTTTTTGGTCAAATTTGGTAGTCGAGATAAGGGTCAAAAAATATGTCGACGAAGCGAGAAAGGACCTATCCTCAGAAAATAGCCGAACATTTTGAAAAGATTATGATAGTGCTTCTATATTAAATCAAAGCTCCAAAATACATCACAGTATATTGTGGGAGTAGAGTTAAAGTAATACTTTACTGTACCCTAGGACACTCGATTCCAATTATGGCATTTGTAAAATTACCATGCACCTAAAATTTTTTATACAAAAATAAATTACAATTTCCGATTTGAGTTAATATGAGCATTTTAGGTTCAATTAGTTTAATGTGGAGAACCGCAGCTCCCAACTCTTAGGAATTTGATCAGGCCCTTTCTACTGCCCCTAAAGTCACCTATTCAAAGGCCTCCTGCCTGAATCGACGGCTTCTAAAGAAAAGAGTACTCAAATTCTTCATTTAACCGGATGAAATGGCACTTTATAAGACCTGGACTCTTTCACAAATATTTCCGCTTGCCGGCTGGAATTCAAATTTTTACGTTCGGTGTGTTAACCCTTTTAACTTTACATTCCAGAGTAAACTTGACAGTGGATCATCATCATCAACTGCGCACCAACTGGTATCCGGTCTAGGCCTGCATTAATAAGGAACTTCAGACATCCCGTTTTGCGCCAAAATTCACCAATTCTAATGATAGAAGCTGTCTGACGTCCTGACCTACGCCATCGCTCCATCTCAGGCAGGGTCTGCCTCATCTTCTTTTTCTATCATAGATATTGCCCTTATAGACTTTTTGGGCTGGATCATCCTCATTCATACGGATTAAGTGACCCACCCACCGTAACCTATTCAGCGCATTTTATCCACAACTTGACGGTCATGGTATCGCTCATAGATTTCGTCATTATGTAGGAGGATACTTCTCTCGAACACGGCCAAGAGTGCGCAATTCTTCTTGTTAAGAATCCAAGTTTCCGAGGAATACATGAGGCCAGTCCTCAGATCATTGTCTTATACAGTAAGAGCTTTGACCCTATGGTGGGCGTTTCGAGCGGAACAGTTTTTGTAAGCTGAAATAGGCTCTGTTGGTTGACAACAAGCGTGCGCGGATATCACCATCGTAGCTGTTATCGGTTGTGATTTTCGACCCTAGATAGGAGAAATGATCAACGATTTCAAAGTTGTGTTCTCCTATCTTTATTCTTCGTGTTCGACCAGTGCGGTTTGATGTTGTTGGTTGATTGGTTTTCGGTGCTGGCACAGCGAATTGTCTTTAGCCAAATGCGAACTCTGAACCTACCATTATGGAGCCAGACTCTTGGCGAGCTAGTCTCTTAGCTTTTTTGTCAACAATATTCGAGTACGTTGACAACCACATCAAGACTGCTTTGTTTAGTGTGCCAAGTTCCCGTGACAACTTATGTCAACTTAACCCTAATTCCAGGTAGGTTTGAATGCCGTGGTTAGCCTAGTGTTCGTTGCCTTTGGAGGTGTGCCAGCAACTCCCTGCTGTTAATAAAGTTCAACCTCAGACACCAGACGATCCATGCGTACATCAAAATGGGCTTTATTATGGATATGCACATTTAGTGAGCCAGTTATGGTGAAAGTTCCCACGTCTTACCTATCGCAGACCTACAACACCGGAGCAATGTGCAGGATTTCAGATATTGTTCCAGGACATGATGCTTCTACATTAACTTCGAGTCAAGGTACACTTAAAAATATTCAATTATTTGTACGAGGTGAATTAATCCCTGTTATCGCTTCTGCTCACCTCACCCCATCCATCCCCCCTTGTGTTCCTAGTAAACATAACTAGTCCAGTCTTCCTGGCAATCATCGTGAATCATTTACGGAAGCACCAATTGTGGATTAACGACAAAGTTGCATTCAAACGCTCACATACTGTGTCCACAAACTTTCCAATAATTGTCATAGTTATACCATCTGGAAACGTTGGCGCAGAGACATTTGTGTATTCTAGGAGTCACAGAACCCTTCCTTATCAGTAACCCCTAAGATATGCTGTCTCAATAGATGGATCTTTCACCTCTTCAATCTGTGAGGTATCTACCTGATTAGTAATTAGTAATTAGAAGGTACCATCGATGCCCAAATATTATATATACCATAAGAATTCATCTGAGAACAGTCCGCATAGCAGTTTCCATCTAAAACAGCCAAAATATGGGATTCACTTAATCCAATTTGTTTCAACAAAAATCATGTGAAACTTGTTCTTGTTAACTGTTGAATTTCCATAATTTATTTGATGCGGCCGAAATAATCAACAGTATATATATATATGTCCAAAACGGCATAGACTAGCTCTTAGCACATTTTTCAAAAATTTCCCTTTGAGATTTCAGCTAACAAACCTTAATTTCTGGCTCATAAATTATAGTGGTCCATGGAATAAAACTCATAAAAGATTTAAGTAGATAGTGCTGTTATTAAATTCTCCAATCCGAACTGTACTCGAAATTCATTCAAATGTCTATTATTCAAGTTGAACGAACACGGAAGGTAACCAACCAAGATTTCAACAAATGTAGCAGATATAGATCATCTCGATGATCGAGGTATTCAATGAAAGTTTTCAAAATATAGATGATTATGCATCTGTACGCCGTGGAGATATATGAACGTACTCTGCACCAGGTGAATACTAGCAGTAGAAGCAATACTAACAGCCGAAACTCCAGATAAGGTGAAAAGAAGGTGGACTAGACAACAAAGTGCAGAAGAAAGATTGGATTTTAAAGAAACATGATTAAATTAGACCGGCCGACTGATTTCAACAAGTATCTTTCCATCAATCAGTCATGGCACCAAGAGAAGCTACAAAGCAGCTCGAAAAGAGGAGAAGACTGCTCGAAATTTAGTGAATGCGAGCGTGATAGTTAATGAAACTCCAAGAACGAAGTTAGCCGCGATAATGTCCACCACTTGCATGAAAGCCTCTTTGTACTGAAAAAGGTGAAATCCAGACGCACTAGCCGTTACAGCCGCATCTTAATCATCTGTTTGCTGTCCCATTTTCAGTCCCAAGTCAGAATGTGCAAACAATATTGGGCGTTGAATATCAGAGAAGTATCCTGTCCTCATTGAAAGCGTTGTACTTGCTAAAGATCATGGTGTACGCCGAAAACTAAAAGCATCTTAAGATATCACCTGGTCATAGGTAGCTAAAGGTAAGTTGACTGCTTGATGCATACCGAACTTTGTTAGTGACAGTGTGTGCTGAAGGAATAGCTGTCTTGAAACCGAAATAAAGGATTTTCTGCAAATTTATTTGCGGAGGTTATCAAGTGATGCCGAGATTACCCTTTCTATCTCCTTTGTTGGATTTCCCCGGGTCGACGCCATTCAAAGCGATTCACATTATCATCAGTTGCAATTTCCTTTTTTTACCGCTAATAGATAGGAATACGCCGCCGCCTTCTCAAGCAGACTATCTTCGTATGATTATCATTCCAAACCGCACATGCCTCCACCATACCACATACTCGTATGCCGCCATGATCCGTGCAACCATATATCCACAATGCAATACGCTAAGATATGTAAAGGTATCCTCCATCTCTCCACTCCAGGTTAGTGCTATTAACTCGAAAAGAAAGTAGAACAGTGCGCGAAATGAAAAAAGAAGAGAATGCATACACAGCCTTACGTACATACTCGTCCATGCAAAAATACGCAAGTAGAAAACATTAAAGAAGAAATTCAAACTGACTGGCAACGCGATGCACAGAAGTATCTACGACTGGAGTAGTTAGAAAATTGCTGTAGCTTCAGCTATCCATGATAGATGGATTGCTACTCTCTGGTACAGTGATTTGTGTAAGTGTCGGAATTTTACGAATATAATTTTGAGCCACTCTTGGCTTGTTTTCAGATCCACTTAAAGGTGTTGTAATTTGAGAATATAATAGTGTCTCCCTCTCCGTCTGCGTCCGCGAAAAAATGAAAGTGTCTTAACATTAAGTGCTTTATTATTTAAGATCTCTAAATTTAGAGTGAGAGCTGGTCTCTGACTTGGTCTGCGAAGAAAGTTCTTATTTTTTCCGATGCAGGCACATAGCTTTCAACTAAGATCGAATTTGAAGAATCTTAACGGTACCCTACCAAGATAGTACAGGTTTAAGGTCTGATAACTGTTCGGAATATCACAGCGAGGAAAAAAGTAATTGTAGGCCAATCAAAAAAGCAGCTTATAATACCGAAGTCTAAGATATTTTTGTCTCTAAATCTAGATATGATCGTCAGTATGGCTTTCGAGGGACAGAAATAAAACTGGACCTATCGAGCTCATAGTTAAACTGGTGACAAAAAATATATTTATTCAGACATGATTTAACGCAGTTTTTCTTTGATTTACTTTGTTTTTCGACAAAAACCTAAATTTGAATGGGTTTCATAATGACGATAAAGCCATTAAGGTTTCGTCGATTTAAAAATATGCCTCTGACGTTAAGACATACATATTGAATGAGATTAAATATGATGAAGATGGGTCATTCAATTCCATAAAATAAACAATTTTTTCCCTTCTCCTTAGGTTTTTATTGCCTACTTATTAGAAATGTTATGGAGCCAACTGTGACGATAGCAAAAAGCAACTGTTTTCGACTAGCGAGCATTAATTTTGCCATCTTTCTCTGTCATCAGAGATTCTTTTATCTTTGGTTATTTTTAGAAAAATTGCCAGGGAACATTTGCTGTATGCATACATAACCAGGTTATCCAACGATTTGATATGCCACCTTCTTCTCACAAATCTTATTTTCTGATACAAGAATTGCTCACTGAAAATGTAATACATATAATATTAGTATTCGGCCCAAACTTCCCAGTTTAATTGCTTACATTATGTCTTATAGAGGTTTCTCAGCTGGTATCCAAAATAAATGTTGTCTTTATTTAAGAAAATATCGGGGATAGGCTTTAATTTATACAAAAACCATGAATTTCTTCACTGTGGCCCGCTTGTAAAAAAATTGAGTTAGGCATAAACATTGACATAATACACTTCCAAATTTCAATTATAAAATCTAAAATTAATCTATCAACCACAAGATTTGTACCTTTAGTCGGAGGTTTTTTGCCCAGTTGTGGATTTTGAAAAGCATTATACTTGCCATCTGCTCAAATTTCTGAGAAACAATTAATAAAAAACTCCAATGTTTTTGTCCCAGAGACAAGATCTTGGAAGAAATTCTTCACTTGATTTTTTCATAATATCAGTTATTTGCATGACTTTATCAGTAGTTGAAATTGGGAGGTTATTTGTTAGCCCGAAGTTAGTTAGTTTATGTTAGTGGAGGGAGCCGCAACTCTCAGAACTTTTGCTAGGCCCATTGTACCGTGTTCTTCTTTTTCTTCAGCCTTTGTCCCGTTCACAAGCGGGGTCGGCTCTTCGTGATCGGCTTCGCCATTTGGCTCTATCGAATGCCTGATCTGGGTGCAATCTCGAAGCTTTCAAATCCCCATCCAGCGTATCAAGCCACCGTTGCTTAGGTCTGCCTTTTGGTCGTTTACCATCGACTTCGATGTTCAGACCAATCTTGGCAAGTGAATTGTTGTTTGCACGAATTGCGTGACCATACCATCGAAGACGCCTCTCTCGCAACTTTTCCACGATCGGTGCAACCCCATAACGATCGCGGATATCCTCATTTCGGATGTGATTTAAACGTGTGACGCCACTAGTCCAACGTAGCATCTTCGTCTCCATTACCGCAAGATGCCATTCATTGTCTTTTATAGTCGGCCAACACTCAGAACCATAGAGAGCGACTGGACGGACGACATTGCGATAAATTTTACCGTATCTCCTAAAATCACTTCGCTAATTCCCGCAGGCTTTTTCTAATCTGATTACATCTTCCAGAGGCAGAGGGTGTCCAGATTCTTCGTTAAAGAAAACCTTGCCGAGGTATCTTCGTCTGAGGTCTAAGAAAACCGGACAGTTGTACATCAAGGACAGGGTCGTCTACTCCTCTTCGTTATATTGCCTACATATAGCCCAGACCAAGGAGCAGTATCCCAAGAAACTGTCCAGTTCGCTCAAGTGATTAGAGTGCTGGGGTGTCGTAGCTGAAGGCCGCGATGCAAATCTCATTGGTGGCAAAGCAATTTGTTATCGTGATTGAATGTCGGATACGAGTCGACTCAACTATGAATGAGTACCTGAGTCAAATCAATGTGATAATCTTGGGCGAGCGCAATGCTGACCGCATTGCCTCCTACAGTGTACTGTAGTGTACCGTTACGGTTGAATTAAGTGCTCCTACATACTTCAAGTCCCTGATCCAATATGTATTGTTGCGCCAAAGATTATTATTATCTCGGAAAAGTCATACCAGGAATTTCATGCCCCACTTGTAACGGGACAATAAAAATGCTGTTCTAGAGGCCCCGGGTTCTTTCACAAAGTTATTTTCAACTGCGGGCAGGAATCATATTTCTTTGGATTTCGTCTTTCAAAGTAGGCATGACAGTGGATGGTCGGATACCAAGTGCTAGCTCTGGTCCCATCACTGTGGATCCAGACACTTGGCGAAAATTTCTCAAAGGCAACTCTGGTCATCAACGCAGAGCGATTTTCCGATGAATGTAAGTTTGCTTAAAGTAGAATATGTAGTACTGCCTAAAAAATTCATTTGCTAAATTCTAGGATAATTATGATCATCATCAACGGCGCAACAACCAGTGTCGGGTCTAGGCTGGGTTTAGAAAAGGGCTCCAGGCATCGGGGATTTGCATTGAGTTCCACCAATTTGATATCCCAAAAAGCTGACTGGCCTTTGCCATCCCTTCATCTTCATCGTCATATAGGCTACGGAATCGTCCATCCTCTAGTAAGGAATCAAATGTTCTTCGGAGGATTCCTTTCTCGCATGGCGTTTAGAGGTTGACACTTTGCTTGCTAAGAACCCAAGTCTTTGACGAATACATGAAGATGGGCCGGATTATTGTTTTGTACAGTAAAAGCTTTGACCCTATGATATGACGTTCCGGGCGGTTCAGGTTTTGTAAGCTGAAATAGGCTGTATTTGCTACCAATAATTATGCGCGGATTTCGTCGTCCTAGCTGTTATTGGCTGTGATTTCCAACGGTTTCAAAGTTGTATTCTCTTATATTTATTGTTCTTACTTGCCCAGTACAATTTGATGTTTTTATTTCTTCTTTAGAAGTAAGTTCCGGCTGTTTCCCTCTTAAGAACATAAATAAAATAACGTGAACTGGCAGACATTCAATCAAATCGATCATGACCTCATTGAGAAAAGAGCTGCCTCAAACATATTGCACGTGAGGACTGGCTACAAGGTCTTAACTGTGGCTCGGACCATTTCCTAGCTAAATGGAAATATCGTTATCGAAAAGCCAAAGCCACAGGAATTGGACTCCTACAATCAATTTGGAAAAGCTGAAAGACGCCACGGTCAAAGTGGATTACATGTCCACATTCAATGATGTCTGCCTGGAAGCAATTAACAAAAAAACGAAGTTTACCTACTACCAATCGAAGGACGAAGGACAATTAACAAAAAAACGAAGTTTACCTACTACCAATCGAAGGACGAACCCAAGCCAGAAAAGACAAGTATCACGAACTAAAGCGATACGCCAAGAACATATGTATGATATATGAAAACAACAAAAATTCAATAACAGCAAAATTTTGACACCTGACGACAACTTGAAAAAGAACGACGTACGAGTAGCATTTAGTTCAGTGAAACAGATAAGGAGAAGTTTTAAATTGCGAACCAACAGCTGTAGATCAGATCAGAATGGCAATACTATCAGCGACGCGACTCAAATAAAAGCAAGGTGGGTTCAGTATTTTCAAGACTTCTTGATCCCAAAGACGGCAGATTTCCACCCCTTTGTCATTCCGGATGACCGAAACGGAGAATACGTGCTCGCACTTCCGACTTTGTCCGAAGTAGGGGCAACTTCGTTTAAATTAAAATCACATCAAGCTCCCAGAGTCGATGACATCCCAGCCGATCTCTTTAAAGAATGCAGAGTAGAGCTCACCTGCCAAATCTACAAACTAATCAGCAGAATTTTGACAACTGAACAAATACCTGACGTCTGGAGGAAAAGTGTAATTTGTCCAGTGCACGAACAAGGTGATCGTCTGCAATGCGAAAACTAAAAAGGGATCTCATTGCTGTGTAAATGCTACAAGGCGCTGACGAATATAATCCAACGTTGACTGAGAGAGTATACAGATACAATCACCGGGAAATACCAAGGTGGCTTCAGATCCGGATGATCGACAATGCACCAGATATTCGTGGTTAAGCAGGAGTTTGAAAAATACTGAGAATATGACATCGATGTACCCCCTAGCTTGACTTCTGTCAAGCCAACGATAGTGTAAATCGTAATGCTCTGTACAGAATAATGATCGAACTAAAAAAATAACGAAGCTAGCCCGGCTACTGAAAGCAAGAATGATTAACAACGAGGGCTAGGTAAAAAACTAAAATTAACTGACGCAAAACTTTCTTATACTGTCAGGACTTAAGCTAGGGGATGGTCACGCCCGCACCCTCTTCAGCTTGGTACTCGAACACGTCGTCAGGAAAATGGCCTCAGTTGATACCAGAAGAACGTTACTGTTAAAATCCTCGCAACAGGTAACGTACATAATTAACGTGGATATTCTTGCCCGATCGATGCTTCGTACGAATCCAAAACGAAATACATGACTCAAACACGAAAGGTGACTGCTAGTATACAGAACATTGCAATATGCGAGCATAATTTCGAATCCTCTCCCGAATTTGAGTACACATGAATCATTTTTTTGAGAAGCTAACAGAGTTCAACAAATTATTTTGAAAATAATTTCTACAGCCACCAGAAGAATCAGTTGATTCACGCCTAAATAAGATGAGAAACATTCAAAAGCTACTTAAGATCGGTTAAATCACTATTGGGGAATTTCCATAACTTTATGATTGTGATTCAAATCAGAGTTAAATGGAAGTGTGAATTCTGGAGGATAAACTATTTGAAGCGTGGCCTAATTTCGCTCTGCTTGGAAACTTATCGTCTAGGTTGAAAAAAAGTATAGATTAGGTATAGCATGTTCGATCGTCTTGCATTAAGTTTGCGCACCATGCAGACCTTTCTAATGACTAACTGATAAGAGAATGGCTTGTCAAAGTGCTCAAAACGGGGATTGTGTGTTTTGCTTTGGTTAACGTTGAGTTCAAGGCTGATGAAATTTTGTCGAAATTTGGTGAAAAACCTCATCTCAAGCTCAGATTTAGTTGGTAGATCCCAGCTGCGTCAATTTGATCGTTCCCTTTTCTTAGCCGCGGCAATGTTTGGTGAGCTGGATGGAGAGTCAAATCAACCTCACGTAACCAACTGATTTTAACCATCATCAGCTGAGAATTGAGAAAGAGTTTAATAGACTTTCGAAGCAAATGATCGAGAATTCTACTCAAAATCTATGGCGTACTTCGATCGATGTAGAAATTAATTAATTTTTGTTATTGATTTTTCTTGATATTCCAGTAAAATTTTTTGAATATTCGATAGCAAACGGGTGTTACAGGAATGAACTAATAAAATCGTGTAGATTAGTTATATATCGTCTGTTCACTGCCTTGTGGATTGTGGAGTGCCAGGCGTCAACGTAGTCTTTTTGTAGTGATTGTTTTTTTTTTCATTCATCCTTATTTTTCAGTGACTCTGTGTCCTAACTTCATTATCATCACGATTGATGATGTGCAAGTAATAAGCTCACAGCAGCAAGACAAACACAAAGACGAACACAAACATCCATTACGACTTGAATTGGCACTCAGAGCGGCAAGATTGTGAGTCTAAGCCCCTACCCTTTCAACCATCGCACTATGGTTGCATAGGTTACCTGCAAAAATTAAATTTTCGGACGAAATCGAATCGCTCAATATTAAAGAAAACATGAAAGCATAATAATGACAGTGTACCCTCGTGACGATATGTAAGACTTATATAGAACAAGGGATTAACATATTTTCTTTTACAAGATCATAAGAACTTCTTTCTCTTTTATAGGACTGGTCCACTTTTAGATTTTTCGAAACAGAAACTAATAATTCAGTGATAATAATAATATCTGACACAACATTTGAAGTCCTTGCTTTATTATTAGTCAAGGCCATTGAAAAAAATCCGAATCGAAATGAAAACTGCGCTCCCTCCTCGAATTTAATTTTGTTAAAATCTCTCTATTTCAGGCACGGAAAAAACTGCTTGATCGGAGGTAACCACCCCCTTTCCATCTTGTCTGGACGGACGTGGGAGCGGTGGGAACATGCTATCGACGCTATCGATTTCACACTCTGTTCCTACATTTATGCAACTATTTCCAGATTCCAAGCTTGGGACACATTTTGCTTTCAGTTAAATGCCTCAAAAAATAGTTTGGTAAGAGAATCAGATGAGGTCCGATAGAAGCTGATTGGAAAAACCCTGGCCGTTTCCCATATTGCTAGCAAAGAAACAAGCAAGTACGCATCACCCGCCTATCATGGTTCAGCCAAACACGGCGCTGACCCACTTGTACAATCAATTTCGGCTACTTTCTCTTCTGCGATTTATACTTTAGTGTTGACAATAGTCAACCTCGGAAGTCAACTTGTAGGCATCCCACGTATAAAGGAGCAGCAAGGAATCGCCCTGATTAAAATGTTTTTAAATTTATTAAATGGTAAAAGACGTCTATACACCGCTTTCAGCCCTTGATGTAGGCATTGATACCCATATATAAATTATTATGTGTTGTATGCACATCCATATCAGCGTGTCCTTGCTGGGTATACAATATTTTCAGCAGCTTATCAGCGTTTGTTGTTCGTTTGGTTGATGTGATTGACAAATTAATAGATAATGAATTCGTTTTCGCAAACCTTGCACATGAAGCTTAAAATAAAAACTTTACTACACATTTTCCCAGCTGGAAAACTGACTGGTTTCTAAATGAAATTAACCATAAAAATACTTACAGCAATATCTTGTTGTGTATTGACAATTCGGTTGCGATTGTGCCATTTTTTTGATAAAAACATTCGTCATCATACTTTCGCAATATTCCTTAAGAGTGAGAGGTGTCGAGTCGATCGGATTCAATTCGATTCGACCCGATCATCCGTTGATGATTATTATTGTATTTCACCAATACTATTTTAATCCAAACCGAGAGATAAAGTATCTCTGTAAGTTCAGTCTTCTGGTAGAGCTTAGATTCAGTAGATGTTCGAATCAAATTGGATTGTTTCTAGTTTTCTATTTTCCGTACAGATAAAAAAACGAGACACCTGAGATAATCGCTGATGATAAGGTTCACACAGAATATACATATATGTATGTATGCAGGCTTTAAAACGGTCCAATTAACTGCTAATTATCCATTTAGATTCGCACCGAACTATGCGCAAATGATAAGACTTAGTACATTCCAAATATATCTGTGAACAGGTAGAATAGGCTGGCGCGGATATTATTAGGCCAACAGATAAAAGATCACCTGGGAACTAATACACATGTGAGTAAGAAAAGCAGCGACTGTTCCGCGACATACATTCATACACTTGCACACTTCCGTCAAGCAGCGAGCTAGCCAATAGTACTTGCAGCCACTGGGCTTGTATGCATGGAAATGTGAAAAGCCGAACTTTCTTCTTCAGTTATTTCAATTGCGGATCTTCTTCGCTAGCGTCACTTCTGTTTCTTCTTCTTAAGCTACGCGTTTTCCTCCTGCTCTTCCACATACACTAGTATTCTTCTCCGGCTAGATTTATTATTCACTTGGTTTTTCGTTATGTTTTCCGTTTGTTGTTTTTTTTTACAGTTACGTCTCTTTGCAAAGAGAAATTGTTCTAAATAACACACTAACTACCTAGAGCGTTTCGCGCGATACGGCACTAGCGCAACTTTCTAAGAATGAGGTTAGAATATTGTTGCGGCCCGCGACACAAGAAATACGTGAAAACACGAAACTCTTACAACGGTTATGGCGGTTAACGATTAACTATAGCTTCTAGGCCCGCGGCTCAATTATGTTTGAATCTGAATTTGGCACAGTTTTGTAATAGGGGTTCAAAAAGGCTTACTAGGTGAAATGCCACTAGACAGTAAACAATAGGTACACATATGCTGTTGATGCGGGTGCAATGAGATAACCACTCTTGGAAGCTGTGCACTTGGTATTCCGTAACCTTCCCGACTAACCACTTCAAGGATCAATCAAACACACAAAGTAACGACTTCTTCACCAACAACTGAGTCTTCGCATTAGATTCCATTTTCGGAGTTCACTGAAATTTCCGGGATGCAAATAATCCTTAGTTCGAAATTAAGTCATCCGAAGTTAATCCCATCAATGTTTTCTTCACGAGTGTATGGTAAGGGCTCGATGCATTTCAGCACGCATAATCACTATCAGTTTTCGGGCAAGCTCCACTATCACAATCCGCGGGTTCCTGACAAGGAACTAAACTATTTGAGTACCTGCTGAGATCACCGGTGCAATAACAACAGCAGGCTTCATAGACTGTAGTCCTTCTGTGTCCTGGTCCTGGCTACTTTCACTTTCTCCACGTCTCCGAACGAACTGGTCGCACAAGACACTTCCGTTCCTCCCTACGAGTTTCGTGTAACTTCCCTCAGCGAAACGACTGCAGACCGTGCGTCCGTGATAACGATTAGCGCACAATTTCAATAACAGGTACAATTCTGATGGAAGGTGTCGCACGTTTGGCGATCTTGGAAACTTTGGATGCGCGAGAACTGAAATTCCGATACTGAAAACTTCTTTGCCAAATAACACACGCGACCTCAGGTGAGCAACTTTCTTGTCTCAAAGTCTTGGCTTGACTCAACCAACGTCTTGAAGATTTCTTCTTCAGTTTTAGACCCCGTCGAGTACAGAGGAAATGGAAATGGCCTTTCTCCGAACTCCGGATCCAGTTGGTCTTGGTTTCAAAATCAGATTCGAATGGGAAATGGGAATTGGAATGGGTTGAGACTTGAGAATTATGGGCGGTTAAAAAAGAAGATTTCATTCAGCAAAAATAATTCGAGCCAGATACAGATATTACTGTTTGGTATGTGTGTGAATTGGAAGAATCGCACGTAGAATACCTTTGGTGAGTAACTTGTGCCCCGCTGCCACTGTCACACGGCGCACCGATCTTACAATATGAGTATATTCTTCAATGAAAAGGTGAGATACAGATAACTCCACATTCGTGGCGACTGCGACGATTAACTTTCTTCGGCGGAGGGGGGCGTACATATTATTGTACTACAGATAGTTGGAAACGTTTGGAAGTTTATGCGATTTCGTGCTTTTGTTTATCAGCGTTTCAACCTGAACCCCAAATGGAATCTGGAGACTTGAAGCTTGAGGCTGCGAATCGAGAGATATGGAGATATGCGTGACTGTAATTGTAATAATGTTTGTAATAGTGGTTACCTTATTCAAATAGTGGAGCCAGTGAAATAGAAATTGGAAATCCCTGGTGTGAGTGACGAAGATGATGAAGAATTTTCAGAAGATTAACTGTAATTTGGATCGGTTCTGTCGTTTTCTCTTTTTAATTACTCAACTCTATTAGCATGTCGGAAAATGCAGGAGGAATTTTCCAGTCGAATCGGCCTTTACATTCCGAAGATATTACATGCGCGTTTAGATATGTAGCAATACGTGCTATATGATTGTTAGTATTTTCAAGATATCGCAGTACTTCTCGAAATCAGTGTTCTAAGTAACTGCAGAAACTTCTACATGGTCAGCTTATCGTTAGGTGGCACGTAGATAATTGTTAGTAAGAGGACTTCATCTACTTGAATTGATAAAGCTATTTCATAAAAACACTTCTATATTAATACAAAATGACGATATAGATAAACATCAGAAAAAGCTGTGATTGGATGACCACTGGATAACATTTTAGGCGAACTGAGGCATTTTTTAGGAATTGGAGTTAAAAATTTGGCAAATTCGCACTTCTGGTGATATTGTTGTGCTGTGCTATGAAACAATGGTTCATTAGAAGTAGAACTTTTCAGTATGATCTAAGAAGACGTTTAATTTATAATAATAATAGATGTATGCTTGCTAGGAAGGGTTGTTTTGAAGTAATCAAAGGTTCGTAGAGGAGAAGATCCTAAAGTCTAAAGAGAGAGTGTATTCTAATCACGTAAAAATGAGCCACACTTTCTACAGTGGTTAAAGATATCACAATGAACTTCTAAGCCAGTCATTGTGGCTGTCAAATAACAGCCGACTCAGTTATGAGTGAGTATCTGAGCCAAATTAGGATAATAATCACGGCTGAGTGTATCCTATAGGGTATGATCTTTTTGTAGTGTACTCTTAAACCCTTGAATAAAATGCTCCAACACGCTTCAAGGCTCAAATTCAATTGGATTGTCGCGACAACGAGTATTATCAATAAGCGTTTGCAATAGTACTAACGGAGACTTCCAATGCAGACGGTAAGGAGGCTACCATTGGGCAACTAAAACAAGTCGATAAGCAAAGTGATTTTCTAAAAATGGCATTTTGATCGTGATGACTGTATCTTTTGACAGTACCTTGCCAAGTATAGAATTCTTTTGCAATTTAAAAAAGTCCCCTTTTGCTCAATTTAGTAGTGACAGCCTTGTCGTATCTAGTTTTGTCCACAATAACGACGTAATTTCCTTAGTCGGCTTTCAGATAGTATACTGTCTTAGCCAAAAACAGAAAACATATAGGAATACATAGGCTAGTTTGACACAGCAACGGAGAGGGTCTGCACCTATACTAGCAAACTACGTGGTGAGTAAATCATCGATACCATTCATCCCCAAAGGATTGACAGTTTTAAACAATAGACTAGGGAATGCAACGGTAGCCCGCATGCTCGTTTTCTCCAACTTGAGCGGGATTTCCCATAAACTGGCCTAAGCGAAGAAAGGTGGTGAGACCTTGGAGAGCACTACTATTCCTCTCCCAGAAATGTGTCTTTGTACACTGGAAAGCGAAGTAATAGCAAACACGAATCCGGTGTCGGCTTGCTTCTGACGGCTACCACATGGCGCACTATTTTGACCTGGGAGCCTGCAAGGTTCCGATCCGATATAGTGGAGAAAGCGGGCAATTACACAGAGTTCAGAGGAGGCTTCCTGAAGGTGAGATTGTGATCATGATGGGTGATCTGAATGCAAAGGTGAGCTCTGGCAGCACCTTGCCGGGACTTGCGATGGGGAACCACGGTCTTGGCGAACGTAACGATAATGGTGGTTAGTTTGTGGATTTCTTAAGCATCAACCTCAAGCCTCGTCATTGGTTGATCACAAATCTACCACTTTGTGATCAGCAGTAGATTTAGGAGTTGTCTCCTAAATGCGCGTAACAAGAGAGGCGTAGATATTAGCCTCGAAAGGGATTACTATCTCATGGTCAGTTGCGTGTTGGGTCCGCTACTTCTCGCGGGTTCAAAATTGCCCACTTGTATGATCCAACTATCGTTCGACAGTGTGAAAGCTACCCTGCTGTACGGACGGCAAATATATTTAGTAGCCCGCTTGAGAAAATTGATAAGCATTGAGCTTCCATCAAAGCGAAGCTTCTCGGCCACGAGGACATTGATGCTGCTGCACCACTGAGTCCGGGAGTATTCAGATAAATCCGACGCAAGGGCAGAGAACTTTCGGACAAGCTGATAACACATTGGACGCGGCCGGCTCTTCAGTTAGGACCGATTTATCAGCATTGAAATTACACTAATGTCTAAAAACATAAAGGTGCAACAAATGAATTTGCTGAGTGCCAAAACCGCAGTACTACACTTACTCTTCTGTACAATAGCCATCGATTCGATCTACCAAAATCTGTGGAAATAATCAGTAAAGAGATTAGGATCTTCTACAACCGTTAAAACCATAGGGCTGCGCGCTGACATCAAATTGTACATCAAAAGCAACCATGTTGAGATAGTTTTGTACCCTAGATCTGGGTACAAAACTGCCTCAACATGCGATCATATTACAATACCAGGTTAATGGAGTAGCAAATGGAATCCTAGAAGAAACAAGCTGATTCCATCACTTCAGCTGCTTTCATGACTGCGAACGTAACATGTGACCCAAAGTCCGTCCGACCAAGGAAAAGTGAAGTACTTAACCTGACAATCTGCACTTCAAGGGTGTTAGAGTTGCTTAGAAATTGGCCACTTTCATATTTTCAGATCACCGTTACTTAGACTTTATTCTACTGACACCAAGCCGGAATCCTACGAAACGGATTGGACAAGGCTGAACGACCTTTTTAGTAATAACGTTCTTTCGGTGACTATGAAGTCCTTTAGATATCGAAGCTTAATTGGAAACACTGAATCGTGCACTTTTGGAATACTTTCAAGAAGCTTCTCCTATTACCTGAGGCAAAACCCAGAAAATCAACCAAACGACTTCTCAATCATACTTCTAAATAGAAACTGTTTCAATTTCAAGGAATCCCAGCGTCAATATAAAAGGTTCGTAAGAAGTTCGAAACGAGGCCCCTTTAGAACTTTTATGAGAAACACACAGACTCCGGCCTTGAATCAATGCAAACTCTCTTTAAAGTACACCATCTTGGAACACAGATGACTTAAGTGGAAGGGGGACAATTAGCGATTTCTAAAAACTTTTCAACACGAAAATGTCAAAATAGGAACCATTCAAAAACAAGAGCTGCTTTCAAAATACTTGGAATGGATGAGACCTATCCATTTATCCAGCGATACTAAAGGAGGGTACAAACAATCTAGAGCGACTTTTAGGAAGTGTTTTTCTAACATGATTTGCTCTGTGCTACGTGCCTACCTCTTGGTAGTGAAGGTTGAGGCAGTTTTAATGTCGGAGTCTGGGAAAGATGACTATTTGTATCCAAAGAACTTCAGGCAAATTAGCTTAATATCATTCAATGTCCGGAGAGACTGGTTGAGCATAACATAACGAGAAGGCTCGAAGGCTGCACCCATTAAATGAAACCTCTTCATTCCTTGGTCTTCAAAATAGAGGACAAAATTTTGAAAGGCGAATACAGGATGGGGCGTTCGTGGACATTGAAGGAGCTTTTGACAGTGCGCCTCTCCAAAACACCTTCTAATGTCGTCATAGAGCTGTTATGATGTGTAGAAATATACGACGCGCCCTTAACCGCATTAACTGTTGGTTTTTTAAATATGGGCTTTCAATAAAAAAAAAACCAGAATGATGTTAATGAGAAGGATAACAAATGAGACTTGTTAGCACTGATGAAGGGAACAAGTGGTTCCCGAAATATCGGTATTTGCAAGAATAAATATCTACACCAGCGAAAAAGAAATAACAAGTTTTTTATTATTTCAAATTTACTATTTATTATTTATTTAAACAGATTGGACTTTGACGACGAGATTCTGTATATGGAAAACTCCATGACTTCCGTCAGATCCTTTGGTACTTTTTTAACCAAAACCGATCTTTCTCAAGGTTTTCTTTTACGCAAAACCTTAAAAACGGCCGGATTTTTGTCTCTTGACCCTTGATTCATCTGTTTAGAATTCAATGAAAAGCGATGTGGTGACCAGTGGCCAGTATATAATGGAATCCCATGGATTTCTGTCCACCTCCTCGACGAGTCCCTGTCAGCAGTGAGCTTTGCTTTTATGTATCGTCCTGCGGAGTATCCTTTTAGCTCATTTGTGCTGTATCATGCTGATGCATACCTCTTTCTGGTCCCGATAAACACCTGCAAACAGCTGCAAAAAAATACATGTTTGCGTATAGCCAGCGAGACAGGTATCGGCATGATTCGGGTTTTAAACGGTCTCGAAATTTCCTATTGAGCTGTTAAAACAGGGAATTTTCTCCGGTCTTTGGTTTAGTTAAGATCTTCTCCTAGGAGATGTCCTAACTTATGCTCTCATACTATGAACCAATCTAAATTCATTGACGGTATATAGAAATAATATAAGCTTGTACATGACACATTGCTTTATATTATTGCTAAGGCAAGGATTACTTCTGGAAAAGCATTCGAAATGAATGACCAGAATATATGTACATATCTTCGGGAATAATGCCAGTCCTGCTACAAAAGTAGCAAGAAAAGGTTGTGCCGTGGCTTGTCGAGAGTTATCGGAGCTGTATCTCTTTGGGTACGTACCACACTCTTGGAGACGCGCACGTGAGGTTTTGATACTGGAAACCGGCAGGTGCGGCCATGAATCCGCCAAGGACTTTCGATCAATCAGTCTCACCTCATACTGTTAAAGACCGCAACCTAGACATACGCCCACCTCAAAGGTAAATTCGCAGAAAACGCTTTCCACGAGTTAATTGGCACAGTTGAGTGGTCACTACAGTACAAGCAGTATACTCTAGCTGCCCTCCGCATATAGATTAGACATTCAGTAACGTTGGTACGAACGCCATCAAGGAAGACTTAACCAGTATTGCATTGGAAGGGTTTCTTATGCATTGGGTAATATCCATGCTAAGGTTAACAAAGATAATCCAATCTGATCCGGAAGGTAGTCGCTTCACCAGAATTGCAAGGAGCACCGCAGGGTAGCGCCATCTCTCCAGTGCTCTGGTTGATAGTGGCGAAAGAAATTTTACGCATATTGGGCAGGAGCGGGATGAAGATGGCGGCGTAAGCCGAAAACTTGGTTATATTGGGGTCAGGAATGCTTCCATCCATTAGGTGCACTTGTGGGCCGCAAGATGCAAACTGGAAATAAATTCAATTAAACTGACGCTATTCACCACCAAGAAAAGAGTACCTGAATTGCACCTCCCGCAGGTGAATGTCAAGTATCTGGGTGTAATCCTGGATCCAAAACTAAATTTGAAATTGAACATAGGACTGAGGGTTGAGAAGGTTTCTATACCCTTCTCTGCCTAAAAGAGAGCCAATGCAAGGGAATTTGGCCTGCGGCTGTTGATGGTTCTTTGGATCTACACAGTAGTAGTACGTTCCATCCTAACGTACAGTTCTACTCTGTGATGGCAAGCGCTGAGCAAAAAGTACAATAGAATAAAGCTGCATAGGATTCAAAGAGCCACTTGTGGATTTGCAGCCTCCTACCCGGCTGATGCTCTCAATCTGGTCCCACACCTCGTCTCCTTAGACTTCCACAATATGCTGTAGCGTGCGATGTTATCAGATTACGTGAGTCCGGATCCAAAATGAAGTACCTCCGGGACCCTGGGCTTTCTTCACAGACTACGCTACATGCAACTTTACAGGGAACTTTGCTGTGGGGCTTTCCAATCAGATTACAGTGGAAACCCGGTGGCGTGTTGCAAGCCTATGCCATGGTAGTGTTCATCGATAGGTCAAAGGTGATCTGTGGATTCGGTGCGGGAGTTTTCTCGGATACACACAGTATGTCCAAGTCGTATTTTCGCCAGTGTGTTACACGCGGAAGTACTGGCGATACTGGAAGCCTGTCGATGGCTGGGACATGATACGAGCCCAAAACGTAACATAGCTATTCTGACCGGCAGCCAAGCGGCCATTAGAGGCTTCAGAATGACGCAGAAACGATGACGGACTGGGCAGGCTCTGCTCTTGGCAAACCTTCAGTGAGGACAATCTGTGTCCCGCTGGCGACTCATAAGTTTGGAATCTAGTCGCACTAATTAGCTGCCATAGACCTCAGATGGCGAAGACTTACACCACCTGTGCCAGGTGAAGGATGATTTGGCCCGCCTAGAACCAAACCCGATCGCAAGAGGCGTTATGCCAGACGCGTGCCAATGCATTCAAGATTGTGGAGGTCTGTACAGGGCACTAGCCTATAGGGGACCATGCCACCAGACCCAGTATACCTTACAATTAGCAATGCCGAAGCTGCAGGAGATAGAGATAGAGATAGAGGGATAAATGCTCAAGCACTTCTTTGTCGATTGCCCATCTCTACCTAGAAATAGGCTACGGACATTAGAAGGTAAGCCACTCTTAGAGGACCTCAAAGAGATCTCTGGAGGAAGGAGGGAGTAGAGTTGCTTCTGTCGTGAACGCTACGGGCTGGCTCTGGAAATCTGAACCGGCTGCACTCTGCCCCTTGCTTTTACCAAAGCACCCATGGTCTTAGGAGTTTTTGTCATCAAAACGAGCTCCACAGTACTGATTGGGCTTTTCAAAGCGCCCATTGATACCTATCTACCATATGTAGTATATCAATTTAAACATCTGTAGAAAATGAAGAGATTTCAAAAAAAGGAAACGCATTAGCTCGCTGAATTCGAAAAGCTATTTCAGCTCATTTGCTTGAACATAATTAATGATTCGACGAGATTCATTGCTCTAACTGGAACAGCTTTGTGTTATTAAAGACAAAAGCCTGGAAATCCATCTCCTCTACGATGGACGCTCTTCCGCATAATTTATGACCTGCCTTCGCAGCTGATTAATACATAATAAGGCAATTTAAATGCTTGCCCGAAATCACTGAAACATCTCTAAAAGCGAAATTCGAAAGTGGTCCAATTTCGTCATGCAGTTTTAGAATATTCCTTTACTATTTCGGATGGAAAAAGTATCACCCAAATATAAAACAGGCCAAACATAGAATGGCCATCATATTTCATGCTTTCCTAACGTTTTTTTGAAGAATTGTTAAAGAGCGAATACGTCACAATTCTAGACAATTAACACGCCGTCCGAAAAGAGAAACTCCGCCAATGAGTTCATCTGCATTCGCACCTGGCTCACACTTTTACGCTTTTATGCTATATGTACAGCTACACGCCATGCTCCACCACATTTCTTCTTCTGGAGCCTAGCCTTCTTGGCTTTCTTGGCTATCTTCTTGGTCTTCTTAGTCTTACTGGCTTTCTGGCAATCATATGGCTTTTACTGTTAAAATCATGCAATAAAACATGCGTGTGTGGGTCAGTGTGTAACAGCGCTAACAGCGTTTTGTACAGCTTCACTTTGTAACCGTTGCGTGCTTCGGCGTACAGAAGATAGCCCGAGTTGGAATCGAGGAGGCTTTTGAGATCACTCAGTTTTTTACGCTGGGTGAAGACGAAGAGTACTACCATCCCAACTTACAGATAGTCCTACTTACGACTAAGAAGATCCACCTGGTATGTCTTCTATCTGTGCTGGAGCTTCTGGCTTTCAGTTCTCTGAATTCTGGCCATTAGGGCCCATAACTTAGGTTACGAAAATGTTTACAGATTGCAGGTGAATATGAAATAAGACCTAAGATCTAAGCAAAGTGATTTACTTTACTTCTCCACACATTTTCATAGGAACGGGAATAGCAACACTAAAACGCATGTTTTACCTGAGATACACATACACGCGTCTATCTACTCAGATTCAAAAGTTTCTCACCTATTCAACCGTAGCATCTTCTTTTTACGTGATGGAGAAAAGCCTGCGATACTTGAAAGAAGTTATGATGCCCACCTTTTTCTTGCCTTGTGTCGGGAGAAATTCGAAAAGGTCGTTTGATGGCTTTAAGTAAATGCTAATGCTGCAGGTGGTTTCGGATAGAATTACAGTAACCTATTCAATTTTCGCATTAATGCTATTGCTTTTCGGAAAATCTCCTATTTCTTCGCAACGGATTGCTTTAACGGACAAGAATTTTTAAATGGGTGACTCTAGAATCTTTCGTGAAAAAGATGTTAATAGAATTCGGTACTGTTTCGTAATGCTTTACATTTTGAAAAGAACCGATACTCAGCACTTTAATTCCTGAATTTTTCTTTTTATTGTTGCTTCCTCTCTTTGATGAGAAAGCCTATTTATCGCATTATAATATTAATCATTGTTGAATCACCAGCTCGGTTTAGCTATGCAGCTGTTTTTGAAACTAGCCTTATCCTTTTCAGGATTACAGTCCTGCTAAGCAGAAAGGGGGTGCTCAGGTTCAAATTTATTCCTGCACGATGAAAAATGTACAGTGGGGCTGCTCGCGTAAGAGCCAACTTGTAGTCAACGGTATACCAGTG
Organism: Hermetia illucens; assembly: GCF_905115235.1. NCBI lineage: Eukaryota > Metazoa > Arthropoda > Insecta > Diptera > Stratiomyidae > Hermetia > Hermetia illucens. The sequence goes on from NC_051851.1 coordinate 40,770,159, forward strand.
GTAACTCCCCCATTTCTTTTATTAGTGACAGCATTCATTGCTCTGGTGGTCAAAGGGTAGTATAGGTCCCAGGGCGAAACGTGGATTGGTACCCACAATGGAGCATAAAACCTGGGAAATGCCTGCTGAACCAACGCCAACAGCTCTACTACCAAACCCAATCTCCACCTCCACGTGCTGACCGCTGGGAGCTCTTTCGTAAAGAAAAGCTGCAGACGGAGAAGGAAAAACGGGAAAAATTGTACCAACTAGTCCTCCAAGTTGGGGGTTGGGTAGAGCTGACAACCCTACACGGAAAACAACTTATTACGAAGTCACAACAGGAGCCTCGGACTAGTCGAATTACACAACGACGAACCCGGCAACGACAACGGAATAACGATTTGAGCATTTTCTCATCGAACGTGCGCTCCCTGTACAGAGATGAAGCTGATGGGCAGCTAGCCGTTACCCTGTCCCAATATAGGGCTGATGTAACAGCGTTACAAGAGATGCAATGGACAGAGACTGGTGTCCTGGAGAAGAGCCGCTACACCATATATTATAGCGGTCATCCAGTAAACCATGTGCTCGGAGTAGGTTTCTTAATCAGCCAAAAAATGAAACCTGCTGTTATCGGCTTTGAAAACATAAGCGAACGGCTATGCACTCTGCGCTTGCGAGGCAAGTTTAGAAATATAAGCCTCATTAACGTTCACGCCTCCACAGAGAAGACTGCAGAGTTGGAGAAGGATACCTTCTACGAGGCAGTAGAACGAATCCTCGAAGCCTGCCCCAGATATGATATCAAAATCATACTTGGGGATTTTAACAGCCAAGTAGGGAAGGAGCCCGTATTCAGGCGATACGTTGGCTCCCATAGCTTACACGAAAAAACAAATGATAACGGACTGCGGATTATTCAATTAGAAGGGTCACACGAAATGGTTGTTGGAAGTACCTTTGCGTGGAAAGCGGTCCATAAATCAGACGTGGGCCTCTTCAGACGGGACCACTTTCAACTAAATTGACCATGTGCTGATTGAACGCCGCCACCTCTCAGCCTTGATGAATGTCAGAACATATAGGGGGCCAATATACACTCGGATCACTATCTCGTTGGCATGGTGCTCCGAGCTCGAATAACAATACCACCTAGAATCCCCTATGACAATCAAGTGAGAGTTAACATTGAAGCCGTCCACAACACAGCCCTCCGCGACACCTATAAGAGGGAAATGGATGCCGCAATAACCGCAGTCAACAGAGGACCTGGAGATGAAGCATCAACAAATGATCTTCACAATCACCTGAAGAACGTTATCGTTGATACGGCCACAAACATACTTGGCTCCAGCCGCAAAAGGAGTCGGAACGGCTGGTTTGACGATGAATGTAAGCTAGCAAGGGAACGGAAGAATGCCGCATACCGAGTAATGTTGCATTCTCAAAGAACGCGAGCACGCCCAGAGATTTATCACGAACTCCGTCGAGCGGAGAAGCGACTTCACAGACGGAAAAAGGAAGCCTGGGAAAACCAACAAGTCTGTGAACTAGAAAAGTACAGGAAGCAACCGCACCAGGCGCGGAAGTTTTACCAACAAGTCAGCAGGATGAAGCCTTATACACCTCGATGCTCACCTTGCCGAGACAAAGAGGGAAATCTGATTTCCGACAGAATGGGCATATTGGAGCAATGGGTTGAGTACTTTGATGAGCTACTGAACAACCGGAACATCGGCGAGTCGGAGGTCCCGCCAACTGAAGACGAGGGGCAAATACTGCAACCATCAAGTTTAGGAGAAACAGTCCGTGCAATTCATCGGCTTAAAAACTATAAGTCGCCAGGAGTCGATGGAATTACAGCCGAATTGGTTAAATATGGAGGCGACAGCGAATCAATGCCTGACGATTGGCAACGAGGCATTATCTGTCTCATACATAAAAAGGGAGATATCACACAGTGCAGCAATTATAGAGGTATCACGTTACTGAGTACCATCTATAAGATATTCTTCACTATCTTGCTAGGCCGGATAGCCCCATACGCCCGGAACATCACAGGCCCATACCAAAGAGGCTTCACTCCAGGCAAATCAGCAACAGATCAGATTTTCTCTCTGTGGAAAGCGATGGAAAAACTGTTGGAATATGAACAACAGTTGCACCATCTGTTCATCGACTTTAAAGCCGCCTATGATAGCATAGCCAGGTTAAAACTGTACACGGCCATGAGAGAATTCGGTATCCCGACGAAACTAATAAGACTGACTAGGCTGACCCTGACCAATGTGTGAGGCCAGATAAAAGCAGCAGGATCACTGTCAAGACCATTTGACATCAACAACGGTCTACGAGAAGGGGATGCCCTATCATGCGTCCTCTTTAACCTGGCCCTGGAGAAAGTGATCCGTGATGCTGAGGTAAATGCAAGAGGTACGACCCTCTTCAAATCCACCCAACTACTGGCCTATGCTGACGATATCGACATCATGGGAAGAACCACCCGAGACGTACAAACTGCCTTCATCCAGATCGAGCAGGCGGTGATTGGTGCGAGATCTTGGGCTGCACATCAATGAAGGCAAGACAAAATATATGGTGGCAACGTCAGCACCGAAGACGAATCAACCAGCAACGTCAAACCGCACTGGTCAAACACGAAGAAGAATAAGGATAGGAGAATACAACTTTGAGACCGTTGACAATTTCTCCTATCTAGGGTCGAAAATCATAACAGCTACGAAGATGAAATCCGCGCACGGTTGTTATCAGCTAACAGAGTCTATTTCAGCTTACAAAGACTGTTCCGTTCGAAACGTCTCACCATAGGGTCAAAGCTCTTACTGTACAAGACTATGATCTTGCCAATCCTCATATATTCCTCGGAAACTTGGGTTCTTAGCAAGAAAAATTGCGAGCTTTTGGCCGCGTTCGAGAGAAGAATCTTCCGAAGAATTTTTGGCCCCCTACATGAGGATGGACGATTCCGTAGCCTACATACCAACGAAATCTATGAGCGATACCATGACCATCAGGTTGTGGATAAAATCCGGCTCAATAGGTTACGGTGGGCGATTCACTTAATCCGTATGGATGAGGATGATCCCACCCGGAAAGTCTATAAGGGCAATATCTATGGTAGAAAAAGAAGACGAGGCAGACCCTGCCTAAGAGAGCGATGGCGTAGGTCAGGACGCCAGACAGCTTTTAGGGATAGCGAATTGGTGGACCTCGGCGCAAAACTGGGATGTCTGGAGTTCCTTATTAAGGCAGGCCTAGACCGGATACCGGTTGTTGCGCCGTTGATGATGATTCATTGCTCTATTTGGTATAATCTACTCGTCTTCCCCACATTGCTGCACCGCTTAATCCTTGTGGAGGTGCAGATATTTACTATAGTTTATTTGGTCAGTACCCGGAATAAATGCGTGGTCATTATTTCACTGAAGGTAGGGCCGACTTCCTCGTCGCTTATAAATATAAATACTTATAATTATTGTCCTTATACACTTTTTGGGTAAGGTTTTTTGCATCCTTTCGAATCAAGTGTCCTGCCAATCATAACCTGTGGAGCATAATTTTATCCAAGACTGAGTATTCACTATACCGCTCAAAGATTTCGTCGTTATACAGGCATCGAAATTGTCCGTCCTCATATAAGGGATCGAAAATTATCCGGAGAATTTTCTCCGCAAACACGGAGACGTTTGGAAAATTGTGCTGTCTTTATATATCGTTAGAAACTTCTAGCCTGGGTCTACTATGGCAGAACTATGGAGAATCCTAATCGTAACTTCTTTTTCTTCAGCCTTTGTCCCGTGCACAAGCGAAGTCGGCTCGTTCTGGTCGGTTTCGCTAATTGGCTCTATCCAATGCCTGATCTGGATGCAACCTCGAGGCTTTTAAATCCCAAGCCACCATTGTTTCGGCCTGCCTTTTGGTCGTTTACCATCGACTTCGACGTTCAGATCAATCTTGGCAAGTGAATTCCCGTTAGCGCGAATTACGTGACCATACCATCGAAGACGTCTCGCTTCCAATTTTTCCACATCGGTACAAGTCCATATCGTTCGTGGATATCATCATTTCGTATGTGATCAAAACGTGTCATGCCACTAGACACGGTTCATTGCCTTTTATAGTCGGCCAACGCTCAGAACCATAAAGGGCGACAGGACGGACGATATTGTGGTAAATTTTAAATTTGAGATGTTCCTTAATACATCAGTCACAAAGAACACCAGTTGTGGAATACCACTTCATCCAGGTTGCGTTAATGCGTGAAGTAATTTCGTAGCGCAGTTCTCCATTGGTTGATAGCGTTGACCCGAGGTTGAAATGAAACACCACGCCGGGGCCCGAAGGTCACTGTTCGCTTGAACGTAACCACAACCCACATGAAGCTCCCACTAGGAGGCCAAGCACTACAACCGAGCAGAACGCACATACAACAGGAATTCTCCAGAAATATATGAGTTCAGGGGCTATCCCGGTTCCCATGGTACCAGTATACCCCTGATAAGGTGACTATTGCCACTTCAGATGGGTCTGATCGCCCTAATTAGGCCTTTGAAGCATTCGCCTACTAGCGTCTCCCGGTACCACCACTATGGAGGCTCTCCTCGGCCACTTGGTTTCGGTTCAGCCGACAGGGTTGCAGCCCCGTCTTCCTCCCCTCCACCTCTGAGCACCTGTTGCTCTAACAAGTGGAACTGCTCCAAATGTCGGCAATGATTGTGGAAGTGGAGGATGAGCAAATTCTTCAGTTCAAATCTACTCGAAGTATTCTCGCCATCTATCCGTTAGCGTTCGACGCTTGGTCAGCAAAGTACCGTTCTTGTCATTAATGCAATAAAAGTGTTCGATATACTGTGCGCGTTCGTTACGGCTTTTGGCAAGTCGATATAGATATCTCTTGCCATCCCGAGTGTAAAGTTTATCGTAAAAATTTTTGTTGGCATTCTTATAAATTTGCCACTTGGCCAGTGTTTTATCGTCGAGATATTTGTAGTTGATGCGTTTCTTCTCAAGGACCTTCATTTCAACATCGTCATTCCAAACCAAGTATCTCGGTTGATGTACCGCTTGCCCGACTTGATGACCCCGAGGGTTGCAGAGGCCGCTTTGTGAATCGTGTCTTTCATTTGGTTCTACGATTCTTCCACATTCGTAATAGTTGGTAATCGCGTAAGTGAAATCATTTCTTCTTTCTTCTCACGAAATCGCCATCATTTAATGCGCGGCGGGCCCGTGAGTTCCTCATACTGTTTAATCTGTGATTGAATTCGCAGGAAAGTACTCAACGGCCGATGTTGAGGTGCGATGGTCTCATAGGGCATGGCATGCAATTAGTGACAGTGGTAAAATGTCGGCGTCTTATGGGAATATAGTCGATTTGCGTTTTACTGTTTCCACTATAAAATGTAGGAAGATGAGACAATCGTTTGATGAACCCTGTATTCATAAGTACAAGGTCATGGGTGTCCGCAAAATCGATTATACGCTCGCCACCCTTATTGCGCGCTCCGAACCCCTTTCCCCCATGGAACCTATTGGTGCGTACGCGATAAAGAAGTGAATAGTGCGATCAACTGATATAATGGTGAGCTTCATCAGCCGATCATCAAATGGTTCGACTTCCTTAGTGGCATCACGGAAATCCTCTGAGATGGCAATGCCAACACCATATTGAGTGTATGGACTACCAAAATACAGAAGTTTATAGCCATTTTTACCGCGTTCGCGTTCAATGTCGCAACTTTTGGCACCGTACCATCGAGTTTCTTGCAGAGCGCAGATATCAATGCGCCTTTTTCGAAGGGCTCTTGCGAGTTCCTCGGTCTTTCCAGTTAGGGTGCCAACATTTAGCGTGCAGACACGTATTTGTTTTATTCGGACTAACTTGCTTACGTCGTGATGCCGTCCATGCTTCAAGAACCCTTGCCCATTTCTTGACAGGACCGGGGCCCGTCCTGCCGCGTCGACTGGGGTGGACGTTCTAGCATTTTTCCGAAGCTTGTTACTCGATCCGATCATGTTGTTTGTACCGACATTGTATGCATTTTCTTGGTCGGCCTGTCGCGGAACCTGTCACTAAGAGAGATCAGGTAGAATTTAGCATAGTGGAATAACTCTAACTATTATCTCTTCCCTGATCTCAGCATTTTATTTTCATTCTACTGAGGATAGTACCAAATACGTTGCTTCAAACCCTCCTCCTATACCTGGGCTTGGGACCTTATAGTAGTATATATATATAACATAACATTCAAAATCTTAGATTGTATTAAATTTCCATAAAGGAGACATCTTTGATCAAATTTGACAATGTCATGCTATATAGAATAGCCTATACAACTGCTTGATAATTCCAGGATAAACTTAAAGGAGGTTTTCAGTCAATTTACAGAAAATGTACTCATAATAGACCCAGTAATATGCTAGTATTAACCTTATTTATACAGGTATCGAGGGTTGAGTAATTTCCGAGAACGGGTCGATGCAAGAAATAATCACCTTCAAGAACTTGCCTTTCCCCCTCATGCATCAAATATCAGAAATGAGGCCAAATTTGGAAAGAACTAATCAAAATCTTTCATTTGATAACCCACATGACTACATTCGGAGAAAATAAAGTATGGTGAAATCGAATACCCCGTGGAATGCAGTAGTTACAGCAGCGAAACGGACAGGCAGACAGTAAATCGACTTAAATAAAATTTCGTCGTCTTAAAAATGAAGCAATGCGACTTATTTTGCTATTCGCTAGTATTTCTACAAGTATTTTAGTGTACAGACACCAATATTTCGTGTGCCCTTCTTCAGTCTTGCACATTCAAATAAAAATACTAGTGGAACTCTCTGAACAATCGAGAGCATGCTTCGTGCACCTGCTCATTGACCGCCAAATGTATGCGCTCGGAATTCCTAAATAAAACCCCAGAATTGATTGATTGAGCGCTGAACTCAGAACGCCTGACCACACTTTGCACCAGCACTAAGATCTCATAGCTGTGGGCTCAATTTTGAATATAGTATCTGAGTCAAATAAGGATAATAATCACGGATGAACCTCCTCGTGTACCGCCATGATATTCACTGAAGTGTTCCAGTTTTTACCTACTACTAACACCAAGGGCCAAGCAGTTAGCCTACCACGATCTTATCTACTTGAAAAAAAAATCATGGTAACCGCCTCGAACCTTTAGCAACATCGAGTATATTTATATAATGGTGTACTTTTGCAAGTTTACACCAGGTTCACTATCTTCTTAACGTATCTCCGTTCAATTTAATATACACGAAACGCTCCTGTCAGCTTGCTGTGTGGAATACAGCGATTAGTGAAAACTTGCCGATCGCAATATATGCTTTAAGCAGAACTATACTGCCTGCGATTCATATCAGGATACCGAACATGTACCGTGACCAGCCCAGGTTCGTATGCAAGGTTTTAATGAATCACTTTACATACAGCACTGTCGTCATCACAGTGCAAAGAGAAATGAGATCATCCAACGTTTCTAACGCCTCACTCTTCATTATAAGCTTTCTATAAGCACGGGTGACGACCACGATATTCTGTTTGGTATACCTAAGTAGGTAACGCTCCTCTCCTCTGCCGGTGCTGCATAGGTCAGTGAAGAGGTACTGAATACGTTCAGCATATTCATTTTACCTTAAAGCGGAAGATGTCATTCCACCTCCAGCTTCATACGTCGCAGAAATTAGGACAGTAGAGCAGCCTTCAAATCACTGCAATACTAAAACCAAACGTAACCCAATGAAACCCTTCGGAAATACCTACCCACTCGGCAGCCCTTCTGCTCCTCGGACAGAATGTTATCAGCCTTGAGGTGTGCATTAACCCCTCTTTTAATCATAGACGTTATCAATTTGTAAAGGATTCCCAAGTAAGTAATCGGTCCATTTTAAGGTCTTGTGTAAAACAAGACCTTATTAAAATCAGTTCACTGTCTGTCACACGCACTTTTCTCAGAAACTGTTTCACTTATTCATAGGAAGTTTGGTAGAAATGATGGAACTGTGGACTCGCACACATGCTGTGAACTACATTGTCCCACATTCCCCATAAACGTGAAAGGAGGGGCATCAAACGAAAGGACTTAATTTGTACTCTTCCAACTTGTAGTTTTGACATTGATTGCAAAGGGGAGGAGTGAAGGGTCCGAAAGAGCTCATTTTAAGCATCCGTTTTCAGAAAGTACCCATCCGAAAATTCTGAAAAAATTATTGTGGTCTATGCGCATGGTATCTAGGCGCCATAATAATCTCCGTTGTATCTACTCAAACGCAGTTAATAGTAGTATTTATTATATTGTACATAATTTTAAATTAATTGCGAGCCTTTCTTAAGGGAGTCATATCGTGTAAAGACCGTTTTCTCTTCCTTTTTTTTGAAATTTTTGGTGAATAACTGGATAAAGGAATAAATAAGAATTTTCGGCCCTATATTTGATAATATCTTGACCATGCGTAGTAATTTTTCCAGGCCGATAGCGTTATTCATTATTGAAATACAGAGCAACTTAAACACCCATCTCCAAAATAAGGTGTTTTTCTGCTTCCCTAGAGGGCGCTATGATCATCTTAAAGAAAAATGTAAATGGTGTTTTAACATGGGGACTTTACCACGGTCCGTAAACTAGGATTATTAAAAAATATTGGAAGCTAAATTTTTGGTGCCTTTTAACTTAAACTTTTTTTGTGAATTTTGATTTTTTTTACGCCTTCTTCAATGAATAAAAAAAAATTACTGAATGAATCGCAATTATCCTAGTTTGCGGACGGTAGAAATATGTTTTGAATAAGTCGTGAAAATTTCAAAGAATTTCGTTGGATAGATTTTGGACTATGATGGCAGCAGATTTTCAACATGCAGTTTCGAGAAAAACGCATTTAAACAGTAAAATACGACTTTCAACCATAAAATCTTAACCGAGTATTAATCTGCTTTACCTAATCCATTAACCTTAGGTTTCTTCAGGAAAAACCTGTAAAGCCTTGGCTTCAATTCTTATGATTTTAGCTTTGGACATTCGAACATCATTACGGCGATCGACGTAAACCTGACATGTGACATTTCACCTTTTTAACACTGTAATTTCCGAACAACCCTGAATATCAAAAAATCACTTTGCTCATATATTTTACACTATATCTAGATACAATTAATGCCAAAAAAAGGGATTCCTCGGATCCGATAAACTGGATGACCCTCTTAAGTTCATTCTAGATCCACAGGTGCTAAAAGCTTTAATATGAGGCATCACAGTGGAAAGTTTGGTAGGAATCCTACTATCGTTAACAAAATTATAGTAGGTCAAAGTTTCCTCTTTCCCGTCAAATTACTACTCCCTAAGAGACAAAATGTCAGTACGACATCGATTTGAATATCGGAATTTTTCAACGTATATTCAATATGTGCTGTATATAAGTGGAACCATCGTATACCAAAATACTCTTACATAAAAAATCAAAAACCTTTCATACTTGTAACGTCTAGTTTCCTGTTTCCCGGCTTATTTATTACATGCCATTTACACTGTCGTGTACCCAAATAGTTTTACATAAAATATCCAAAAACCTTCCAAACCTGAAGCGCCGAGCTTCTGGTTTCCGATTTGTTTGGGATAAGGTAGTAAATCCTCGCAGTGAGAAATGGAGGGCATTTTTTCGATCCATTAATGAACTGATATATACCGTGTCCCAACCGACGGTGTATACTAATAAACTTCTTACTTCCCCTACAAATGAAGAGAGGGTGAAAAGTTCTTTTCATCCGGAAAATTGTAAAATATAGGCTTCAAAATACATCTCCTACCGACAACTTTTATTTAGTGATTGTCTCACTCCAGCCAAGCTTTGGCCTGAAGTGTGAGCCGATTTACGTTCGAAATAATTAGCCGCCATGTTGAGTTTTGCGAATTATAAAAAGGAACCTACCGCTTCGGATACCCTGTTCTCAAGCCAGAGGTGAGACAACGTTTGATGAGTTGCTTCTGCCTTGGTAGGAAACGGTAAGCCGTCTTCTTTTAGTCTTTTTTTATTTCCTACCGATTTCTTTTCAAATAAAATTAATAATAGTACATAAGTTATAGTAACTTCAAATTTTACTTGAGAACCCCCCTTATGATTCAAAAACTCGACAGAAAAATAAAACAAAATATAAAGCATGACATTGGTAAGCTTGACGACCTCGCATCTGAACTGTGGTAAGCAAAGAGCTGGAAACCTCTGGCTCAATGAATTCTTTAATCGGGTCATTCAGGAAGATAGAACACCATCTGACTGACACGAAAGTTCCACAGTTTCAATAAGGAAAAAAAGGTAGTCCAGAATGTTCAAATTACCGTCCGATCCGGTTGTATGTATGATGGGGGAAAAGCTACAAATTCTGAGCACTCAGGCCGTGTTGGCCCATTATACTCGCAACCGGTTACTTTCCCACACCGTGATTTTTTTTAATGCATTCTGGGCAACCGTGTTCGCGAAATCGTTCAAATAACCGTTAATCAACCCGGATTTGTCAAGAACTGCGAAAATACTGACGCAATACACGATGCGCGGACGCAATACAAAACACCGTGAGAAGCATCGCCCTCTTTACATTGCAATTCTGGGTTTGGAGAAAGCCTTTGGCCGTGTGCCAGATGAACTCATCTGGCATGCTTCACGACAACATTTAGTACCAGAAGAACTCGTGCACTGGAGTCAATTGCTCTACCATGATCCGAAAAGTAAAGTTCGAAGTATGGCGGGTGTATAAAAACTGCTTCCTCTGTTCGTGTTCGTCAAGGAAGCGCCCTCTCATCACTTCTCGTTGTTCTTCTTATCTACCCTGTCATCTTATGCTGCCTTATGCTGACGATGTTTCCCTAGCGTCCAATAGCAAAAATAATCTTGAGCAACTTATCCAAAAATGGGATGATCGCCTCATGCAGCACGGTCTCAGATTGAATCGGAATAAAACCGAATTTTTGACGACCGATCCCGGTCAACGCTATCAGCCAATGGAGAACCGCGTTATGAAATTGCTTCACGCATTAGTGCAACCTGGATGAAATGGCGTTCACCAACTGGTGTTTTTAGTAACTGGCGTATCAACGATCGTCTCAAATCTAAAATTTACCGCACTATCGTCCGTCCTGTCGCTCTCTGTGGTTCTGGCCGACTATAAAAGACCATGCACGGTGTCTTCCGGTAATGGAGACGAAGATGTTGCGTTGGAATAGTGGCGTGATACACGTTGATCATATTCGAAATGAGTCGTAGAAAAACTGTGAGAGACATCTTCGATGGTATGGTCACGTAATTCGCGCTAACGGGAATTCACTTGCCAAGATTGGTCTGAACATTGAAGCCGTTCACGCCCCTACAGAGGAGACTGCAGAGTGGGAGAAGGATACCTTCTACGAGGCAGCAGAACGAACCCTCGAAGCCTGTCCCAGATATGATATCAAAATCATACTTCGGGATTTTAACAGCCAAGTAGGGAAGGAGCCCGTATTCAGGCGATACGTTGGCTCCCATAGCTTACACGAAAACACAAATGATAACGGACTGCGGACTATTCAATTAGCAGGGTCACACGAAATGGTTGTTGGAAGTACCTGGTTTGCGCGGAAAGCGGTCCACAAACATACGTGGGCCTCTCCAGACGGGACCACTTTCAACCAAATTGACCACGTGTTGATCGAACGCCGCCACCTCTCAGCCTTGATGAATGTCAGAACATATAGGGGGGCCAATATAGACTCGGACCACTTTCTCCTTGGCATGGTGCTCCGAGCCCGAATAACAATACCACCTAGAATCCCCTCTGACAATCAGATGAGAGTGAACACTGAAGCCATCCACAACACAACCCTCCGCGACATCTATAAGAGGGAAATGGATGCCGCAATAACCGCAGTCAACAGAGGACCTGGAGATGAAGCATCAACAAATGATCTTCACAACCACCTGAAGAACGTTATCATGGATACGGCCACAAATATACTTGGCCCCAGCCGTAAAAGGAGTCGGAACGGCTGGTTTGACGATGAATGTAAGCTAGCAACGGAACGGAAGAATGCCGCATACCGAGTAATGTTGCATTCTCAAAGAACGCGGGCACGCGCAGAGACTTATCACGAACTCCGTCGAGCGGAGAAACGACTTCACAGACGGAAAAAGGAAGCCTGGGAGAACCAACAAGTCTGTGAACTAGAAAAGTACAGGGAGCAACCGCACCAGGTGCGGAAGTTTTACCAACAAGTCAGCAGGATGAAGCCTTATACACCTCGATGCTCATCCTGCCGAGACAAAGAGGGAAATCTGATTTCCGACAGAATGGGCATATTAGAGCGATGGGTTGAGTATTTTGATGAACTGCTCAACAACCAAAATATCGGCGTACTGGAGGCCCCGCCAACTGAAGACGACGAACAAATGCTGCCACCACCAAGCATAGAAGAAACAGTCCGCGCAATTTATCAGCTTAAAAACCGTAAGTCGCCAGGAGCCGATGGAATTACAGCCGAATAGGTTAAATATGGAGGCGACCAGTTACACCAAGTGGTTCATCAATTTGTGCTCAAGGTATGGGACAGTGAATTAATGCCTGACGATTGGCAACGAGGCATTATCTGTCTGATACATAAAAAGGGAGATATCACACAGTGCAGCAATTATAGAGGTATCATGTTGCTGAGTACCATCTATAAGATATTCTCCACTATCTTACTAGGCCGGATAGCCCCATACGCCCAGAACATCATTGGCCCATACCAAAGAGGCTTCACTCCAGGCAAATCAGCGACAGATCAGATTTTCTCTCTGCGGCAGGCGATGGAAAAACTGTTGGAATATGGACAACAGTTGCACCATCTGTTCATCGACTTTAAAGCCGCCTATGATAGCATAGTCAGGGTAAAACTGTACACGGCCATGAGAGAATTCGGTATCCCGACGAAATTAATAAGACTGACTAGGCTGACTCTGACCAATGTGCGAGGCCAGATAAAAGCAGCAGGATCACTCTCAAGACCATTCGACATCAACAACGGTCTACGACAAGGGGATGCCCTATCATGCGTCCTCTTTAACCTGGCCCTCGAGAAAGTGATCCGTGATGCTGAGGTGAATGCAAGAGGTACGATCCTCTTCAAGTCCACCCAACTACTGGCCTATGCTGACGATATCGACATCATGGGAAGAACCACCCGAGACGTACAAACTGCCTTCATCCAGATCGAGCAGGCGGCGCGAGATCTTGGGCTGCACATCAATGAAGGCAAGACAAAATATATGGTGGCAACGTCAGCACCGAAGACGAATCAACCAACAACATCAAATCGCACTGGTCAAACACAAACACGACGAAGAATAAGGATAGGAGAATACAACTTTGAGACCGTTGACAATTTCTCCTATCTAGGGTCGAAAATCACAACCGATAACAACTACGATGATGAAATCCGCGCACGGTTGTTGTCAGCCAGCAGGGGCTATTTCAGCTTACAAAGACTGTTCCGCTCGAAACGTCTCACCATAGGGTCAAAGCTCTTACTGTACAAGACTATGATCTTGCCAGTCCTCATGTATTCCTCGGAAACTTGAGTTCTTAGCAAGAAAAATTGCGAACTCTTGGCCGCGTTCGAGAGAAGAATCCTCCGAAGAATTTTTGGCCCCCTACATGAGGATGGACGATTCCGTAGCCTACATACCAACGAAATCTATGAGCGATAGCATGACCGTCCGGTTGTGGATAAAATCCGGCTCAATAGGTTACGGTGGGCGGGTCACTTAATCCGTATGGATGAGGATGATCCCACCCGGAAAGTCTATAAGGACAATATCTCTGGTAGAAAAAGAAGACAAGGCAGACCCTGCCTAAGATGGAGCGATGGCGTGGGCCAGGACGCCAGACAGCTTTTAGGGATATCGAATTGGTGGACCTCGGCCCAAAACCGGGATGTCTGGAGTTCCTTATTAAGGCAGGCCTAGACCGGATACCGGTTGTTGCGCCGTTGATGATGATGATTGAAGTCGATGGTAAACGACCAAGAGATCGTCCGAAACAACGGTGGCTTGATACGCTGGATGGGGATTTAAAAGCCTTGAGATTGCATCCAGATAAGGCATTTGATAGGGTCAAATGGCGAAATGGATCATGACGAGCCGACCCCGCTTGTAAACGGGACAAAGGCTGAAGAAAAAGAAGAAGTTCTTTCAAGGACTCCTGTTAAAAATCAAAACAGTGAGCACTGTCTGATTCCTAGAGTGTTTTGGCCAAGCATAGTATTGGGTTCATCCCCGGAATCGATATCGGTTTCATTACGCATTCATACAGTTACATATGTACATTGGCTTAATTATAAAAACAACTTCGATTCCCAACTTTATCAGAGCAAATGGTATGATCTCGGTCTTATATTTTGAAAATAGAAGTACAACACGGTTACCTAGAATTAGAAAGATAACTTGATTTTGATAAGTTGATAAGAACAATACATACAAGTATAAGATGAAAACGATAATGACTGAACGCCTTTCGAGGCCTTGTTTTTACTGCTGTTCATTTTCTTTAATTTGTTTTTCCTCTTATTGTTTCTTAAAGAACATTTACGTAGTGTGTTCTTATCTAGTCCCGTTATTAGTTTTCTTTATTGTTTAACCGAAAAAAATGTGTAATCTACCAAAAAGGAAAAAGGCAGAAACATAAGCTGCCAAAAATAGACCTGATTAGAAATTCCATGTATCTGTACTCTGTGGCCACTGAAAGCTAACGAGATTGAAATCTTATGCGGATTTTTCTTGTCGCCAATTTATTGCCAGCAAATTAATTCAGATTGACATTCTTTCGATAGTGGAGAATTCTATTGCCGAAATTGTCCCCAGTGAAAGTGCAAGAGTAGCGTTATTTTTATATGATATCAATGTAAATTTATCAAATCTAAACTTTCACTAATGTTAATATTTTGGCTTTTACCTTGGCGGATCACGACATTAAAATAGTCAACTGATTGGTCTAAAAATTTATGTTTGGAATTTCAAATTTGGCTCAAATTGTCTAATTTCAATAGATCATTTAGAAATGTTGGAAAAAAAATAATTTTGCGACCTTGTCAGATCACTTTCGAATCAACTTCGACTTGTTTCTAAAATTCGAATGTGTTAATAGAAAAACATTTGGGCTATTGTCTACTAATCAAAGTTAAGATAAAACGAATGTGCCTTGTAAGTCCGAATTAAACGCGAAGCGTTTGTAAATAAAATAATCCGCTTACTCTAATTTAGATAGTTTATTGACTCTGATGGCAAATAGTTGAAGTGGCAAATCAAACACTTTTAAATATTGACAAAGTGTTTTACTGTCATTTTTTCCAACATCGATTAATCGAAATTAACTGGTTTATTATAAAGTATTTTATCGTATAAGATGATTGATAAATTCATTAAAGAACATGAAAAGTTAAAAGACATATTGCATTCGAATTTCGTGTTTTCTAATTATTCACTCACGGAGAAATGTGGTTTACTCAGAGTTTGTTGACCGATTGATTTTTTTATCAGTAACTCAATTAGATATTTTTAATAAGCGCTCACTTGTTAAGAAAACGATTAACGCAAATATTTGGAAGTTTCCCTTTGGTGTTTCCTCTTACTCCATTTTATAAAGGTCTGTAGAAACTTGGAAAGTATATTACGCCCCCTTTCAATCGGGATTCAGCAGTATACCTGTCATTCAGATTAATCCGAAAGAGCGAAATCTAAACTATTGAAACTTGATACAAACACGTTTAAATGATTCTCAAAGAAATGTGAATGGCACGTGCTTATATAAAAAATGGAGTCCAAATATTTTTTGAAAAGAAAACGTGTTTGGAATATGGACAACTTACAAGTAGGTAAGTAATAGTTGAAGTATTGGAAAAATCCCTAAATCTTACTTGCCCTTTTATAAGCTCAAGTATCTTCCATGTACTAAAAAAAAAACTATTCAAAATCCAGTCCCAAAAGCAACAAGTCGGGAAACCGGAGGCTGGACGGCGAAGGTAACAAAGGTTTTATATATTTCTTTTATATAGACAGTACCTAGCACGTAATATAACCATATATTATGTGGGAATACCCACTGTCGTGTGATATTGACATTCAAAGTCTTGAATTTGCAAAGAAACGACAAATTTTACCTAACATAACTTGTAAGTTGCAGTGGGATTTCCAACAAACTTGGCAGAATCATGCTCCATAATATAACCTACAACGCAGCGAATTACTAAAAATTATAGTAATATACTATCCTGAAATTTATTTGAACAGATATCGGTATTGAAGTTATTTCGGAGCCTAGGCACCATACAGTGGCAGGCTCTTGATTTTTTTTTCAGATTTTTCAGTTGGGTAGTTTCTGAGAATGGGTCCCTTAAAGAGATAATCATTTTCGACCCCCCGCACTCCCCGCCTTTCCAATAAACTAACACCGACTTCGGAAAGTACTAATCGAGAATTTTCATTTGATACCCCACATGACTATATACCTACTAAAATTTTAGGTAAAAAATGTAACTCACAGTATGCATGAGCGGTCACAGTTCCCACCTTTTCATCAAATGTGTTGTCAATCGCTACAACCGTCTCCGAGAAAAATGCGTGTGACGGACGGACAGACAGACTGACAAACAGGCAGACCATTACGTCTCTGTGCTTTACGTGGGTAGCTGGCTCGGGGACTTAATCCCACAGTCTTCTTAAGATACGAATTGATTTTGTGACCACAAACAGAGCCCCGTTGCAGCATGCTGTAACTGTACCACTCTAAACCGTGTTGAAACGCAACACCACGCCGAGGTCCGAAGATCTCTGCTCGTTTGGACGTAACCAACAACCCCCTTGAAGCTCCCACTAGAGGACCAATCGCAACAACCGAGCTGTACGCACATACAACGGGAATTCTCCTGAAGTATATGAATTCAGGGGCTATTCCGGTTCTCACTTGCCACTTCAGATGAGTCCCCGTGCTGACTGGGGTCTGATCGCCCTAATTAAGCCTTTGAAGCATTCACCTACCACATCACGACCCGCAAACCAATGTGATGCAGCGTCTCCCGGTGCCACCACTATCGAGGTTCTCCTTGACCACCCCGTCTTCCTCACTCCCACCTCTGAGCACCCAAGTTTTCACGGCATGCCTTAGGGAAGGAGAATTCCGCGAGCAATGGAAGCTATAAAAGCTCATACTCATTCCGAGAGTAGGTAAACCATTGCATCCCTCCTCATATAGACTGATAAGTCTGGTCAATACCATTGGCAAACTATTTGAGAAAGTAACATACAACAGACTGATCGCTGTTTGGCAAAGGGAACGAGGCCTTTCCGACAAACAATTCGGATTTCGTAAGGCAAAATCAACTGTCAACGCAATCATTATGGTGACTGGTTTGGCTCAGGCTGCAATACAAGAAGGAAACTGCTGCGCAGTAATAACTCTCCACATAAAAAATGCGTTCAATAGTGCAACTTGCAAAGGTGCCACAGGGTTCTGTCCTAGGTCCCTTTCTGTGGCTACTTATGTATGATATAGTATTGACGCTACATCTTCCGGACGATGTGACAACTATTGGCTTCGTCGATGATATCGGATTAACAGTAGTTGTAAAGCATCAAAACGAGATTGAGATCTACGCAAATGAAGCGATAGAGGAGATCATTTCCTGGTTGAGAAATTCCGGCCTTTCATTTGCTGAACATAAAACAGAAGTAGTTCTCATCAGGAAGAGAAGAAGGAACACAGCTATGAAAATCAAAGTTGGCGAACAAACAATTTACTTCCAACCACCGCCCAAATACTATTGACAGAAAACTCAACTTCAAAAAATACATTGAGTGCGCCGCAACTAAAGAGTCTTCCATCGCTGCAACGGTCTCGGAGATACTACCAAACATTGGTAGGCCAAGACAAAGTCGCTGCTTTCTTCTTTCTAGGGTAGTCAGCTCCATGCTACTCCACGCAGCTCCAGTTTAGGCAACTGTTCTGAATAACAAAGTAAACTACCGAAAATTGGGAATGGCGTATCAGCTAAGTGCTTTCCAGGTATGCAGTACGCATCGGACAACATCAAGAGAAGCAGCATATGTATTAGCAGGGGTCGTCCCCATAGACATCTTGGCGAATGAAGGCCGACGACTCTACGACAAAACGTATGCAGCTAGGCAGTCTAGTGTATTTCGACAGCAGCTGGCACGATGGGACTCTATCGAAAAATGGCAAAAAAGATGGAACGAGTCACAAACTGGTCGTTGGACATACCGCATCATTCCGAATATTCGGAGATGATTTGAACGACGCCATGGGGAATTAAGCGAAAAGTTAACACAATTCTTCAGTGAACATGGAGGGTATCGTGCTTATTTACATTGATCACTACTAGTCACCATGCTGCCCAAGATGTGGTAACGTGGCTGAGAATGAAGCATGTTATATTTAATTGCCACAGGTTCACTGTGCACCGAATAAAAATGGAAACGGTCGCAGACAGGCGCCTAACACCCAGCAACATTGTGGAGTTCATGCTGGACTCAACGGATGCTTGAAACCAGGTTGTAAAAGAACTGCAAGCTATTCACCAGATAGAAAGAACTACGACAAAATCAAAGAAACACAGCGAGCCGCAGTTAAAAGCTGATCCAGCCCCATGACGCAATACTTTATAGGAGTTCCGTGAGGAGAGTGGAAAGAGAGAGGAGTGATTTTAGTGAGTAGAAATCTGACATAACTGCATGGCAGAAGCTAGCAGTAGGTTTTGAACCTTTCCACCTTCCGAGGCCGAAAATAAAAGAAAAAAAATCAGGCAGACAAATACACAGACAGACAGACAGTAAGCCGATTTAAATAAGGTTTTGTTTTACACAAACCCTTAAAAATGGAACTACAATGCAATCGTATGATCAGAAAATATCCATAATAAATTTCTCATCCAATAATTGGGGCACAAATGCAAATGCAGTTAGAATTGATAACTTCGAAAATTACAGCAAGCACTGAGGAAGAGAATATCTCCCCTTGGCATAGCAAATGCTAAGTACGAACGGAAGGTTTCCAATTAAATTTAAAAACTAACCTTTTTACAAATTAATAACAATTTCCTCAAACTAGAACAAGTTTCAAATAGGACACTGATGCCAGACAGGCAGAGCACCTTAATAATAACACAGCACTACACATTCGGCTTGTGTGGAGTTTTCAGATCTCCCACCAAGGGTGTAGAATGAAGTTGGTCTGGACTCACTAGGAAGTCGATTTAGAAGGAACTCGGTATTTCATAGGTTTCCGACTTTGCTGGCAACAATCCCCAGATTAAAAAATCTTCTCAGGGTAGCGGTTAGGCCTCTGTACTCAGACTATGTAAGATGAATTGATTAAGTGGGAACAAATTTTACTTCGTGATAAGAGAAGAAGAACATCCTCCAGAACAGCATTGTGATCCAGGTTCGAGTAACATCGCCAACTAGTATCCTCTCTGACAATGCGGTGGGAGTGAACACTGAAGCCATCCACATCACAACAAAAGAACTATCTCGCCAAACCAAAGAAGTACAACAGTCTTTTGGGACCAGCGTGGTGTACTACTTATCGAGTTTATGCCTAGAGGGACCACAATAAACTTGACAAGTTATTGCGAGACCTTGAAAAAGCTCAGACGGTCCATCTAAAGTCGTCGTAGGGGAAATCTCAACACAGACGTAAGACTTCACCACGATAATGCGTGCCCGCACGTCTCGCAACAAACGAAGGACTTAATCGAGGGATTCGGCTGGGAAGCCATTGCCAATCCCCCTTACAGCCCTGACATTCCACCCAGCGGTTTCCATCTGTTTCCGATGAAGGTTTCTCAACGGGTTAGCGGCGGACGTCTTTGAGGCCGAAACGCAGAAGTGAATTACTCGTCAGAAAAAATGCATTGAAAAAATGGCGACTATGTAGAAGAATAGTTCAAAGATCAATGCTTTCAATAGTGTATTCGATTTTACAAATAAAAAATTCCTTGTGCTTTATTTTTTAAACAATCCTAGTATATGTTTTGGCCAAAATTGGGCATTTCTATACAATAGTTTGTATAACTGTAATTTTCTATGATTTTAGGATGATGATGATTTCTAGCCAATTTTCCAAAAATATGGTACAGTGGAATACCCATAATCCGTACATCGATTATTCGTATTTCCCAGCTAATTCGTACAGATTTGCCGGTCTGGTATTTTTCTTTATTGTATACTCTCGATAATTGGTAATCCCGATATTTTGTACAAAAACGTTAGTCCCTTGACGATACAAACTATCTGACAATACGAAATACTTGATTGCAATGTCAGCTCCAAACACCAAAGAAGTGACTACATTAAATGGCGCTGGTCAAATAAGAACAATAAAGGTAGGAGATTACAACTAGAGTCGAAAATCACAACCGATGACAGTTATAATGTCTCACCAAAGGGTCAAAGCTCTTATTGTACAAGACAATGATGTTGCCAGTCGTTATGTATTCCTTGGAGATTTGGGTTCTTAGCAAGAAAAATTGCAAACTCTTAAGAAAGACGCAAATCTTAAATCGAAAATATACCTCAATGTTGTTTGCCCTGTGGTCCCTGTAGTAATCCGCTCTAATGAGACCGCGGTAGACTGCCTGAACATTCCATAGAAATCGATGGAAAACGACTTTGCTCCAGTTGGGAATTCCGACACCGTTGCTGTCGTCTCCTGTACAACTACTGCTTAGAGGCTTTTCGAAAGTCCACAGTCTATTCGCCTGGATTCGTGTTTCTTCTTTGTGAGAGATTATGCAAAGATGAAAAATAAAAAAAGAAAAAAAAAAACAAAGAAACATCGTCTCGACTGAGTGCGAGAAATAGGAAAACTCGAAACCCAAGAAGGAGGGAAATTCCCGGACCTCAATTGGTAACTCCTGTGCCTCAAATCTGTAGGGAGCGCGACGTTTGGAGTTCCCATGCTTCAAAGGGCATCCTCCATTTTCATGGCCTGAGGAATGCCCAGGCGTGACTAGCAGAGAGACGTGTAAGCGCGCGTCGGTGGGATTCTTCAGTGGAGTTGCCCTATTATTCACAATAATTTTGCCATTTCGATAGGTTATTTTGGGATAGCTGTGCGCTCTTAGTTGATCTTGGTCAACCCGGATAGTGACTCACCATCGCGCAATTTCATATTCATTAGACGTTTCTGGTTCATCACAATTTGGTAGGCACCGTCTCACAAAATCCTAATTGCTGTAAAGCGCTGCCTATAGCCCGGAACTATAATACTAAGGCAATACAAGCTGCCCGGTTACTCATGGAGAAACACCAAGAGGAGCAGTGCTCTCTTTACATTGCATTTCTGGAGTTAAAGATGGCGTTTGACCACGGTGTACACACACTAACTCATCTGGTATGCTCTGTGACAACATTTAATACCAGAAGAACTCGTACGGCAAGTTTAATTGTTATAGCACGATCCGAAAAGTGAAGTTCGAAGTGTGGTGTGTATCTGTCGTGTCTCTGTCCGTGTTCATCGAGGAAGCGACCTCTCACCACTCCTCTTTGCTCTTGTCGCGGAACCTGTCACACGGGACACCCAACATCCAGCGCCCTACACACTGCTTTATGCAGATGATGCTTTTCTGGCGTCATCATCATCATCAACAGCGCAACTACTGATATTCGATCTACGCCTGCCTTAATAAGGAACGCCCACCGCAACCTCTTGAACCGGAGTTTATCCACAACCAGACCAGGTTTGGCAACCAAAACCGTGCGCGGATTTCATCGTCATAATTGTCATCGGTTGACATTTTCAATCCTAAATAGGAGAAATTTTCAACGGTCGCGAAGTTCTCCTTCCTTCTCCTTTCTTTATTGTTTTCGTTTGACCAGTGCAATTCGATGTTGCTTGTTCTTTGGTTTTTGGCGCTGACATTGCCATCATGTACTTCGTCTTGCCTTCATTGATGTGCAGCCCAAGATCTCGCCTCAGTCGCCGCCTGCTCGATCTGGATGAAGGTAGACTGTACATCTCGGGTGGTTCTCCCCATAATGTCAGTAATATCAGCGTAGACCAGTAGTTGGGTGGACTTGAAGACGATGGTGCCTCCCACACTTACATCGACATCGCGAATCACTTTCTCCAGGGCTAGGTTGAAAAGGACGAATGATAGGGTATCCCCTTATCATAGAACGTTGTTGATGTTAAATGGTCTTGAGAGTGATCATGCTGCTTTTATCTGACCTCGCACATTGGTCAGGGTCAGCCTAGTCAGTCTTACCAATTTCGTCGGGATACCGAATTCTCTTATGATCGTGTACAGTTTTACCCTCGCGCCTTTAAAATCGATGAATAGTTGGTGCAACTGTTGTCCATATTCCAACAGTTTTTCCATCGCTTGCCGCACAGAGCAAATCTGATCTTTTGCTGATTTGCCTGGAGTGAAGTCTCTTTGGTATGGGCCAATGATGTTCTGGGCGTATGGGGCTATCCGGCCTAGTAAGATAGTGGAGAATATCTTATAGATGGTACTCAACAACGTGATACCTCTATAATTGCTGCACTGTGTGATACCTCCCTTTTTATGTATGAGACAAATAATGCCTCGTTACCAATCGTCAGGCATTGATTCGAGCCTTGAGCACAAGTTGATGAACCACTTGGTGTAACTGGTCGCCTCCATATTTAACCAATTCGACTGTAATTTCATCGGCTCCTGGCGACTTACGGTTTTTAAGCTGATAAATTGCGCGGACTGTTTCTTCTATGCTTGGTGGTGGCAGCATTTGTTCGTCGTCTTCAGTTGGCGGGGCCTCCAGTACGCCGATATTTTGGTTGTTGAGCAGTTCATCAAAATACTCAACCCATTGCTCCAATATGCCAATTCTGTCGGAAATAAGATTGTCCCGGCAGGATGAACATGGAGGTGTAAAAGGCTTCATCCGGCTGACTTGTTGGTAAAAATTCCGCGTCTGGTGCGGCAGTTCCCTGTACTTTTCGAGTTTACAGATCTATTAGTTCTCCCAGGGTTCCTTTTTCCGTCTATGAAGTCGTTTCTCCGCTCGACGGAGTTCTTGGTAGGTTTCGGCGCGTGCCCGCCTTCTTTGGGAATGCAAAATTACTCAGTATGCGGCATTTTTCTATTCCGTTGATAGCTTACATTCATGGTCAAACCAGCCGTTCTGCCTTTTCTTGCGGCTGGGGCTAAGTATGTTTGTAGCCGTATCAATCATAAGGTTCTTCAGGTGGTTGTGAAGATCATTTATTGATGCTTCCACTGCATCTCTTAGCTGCATCATCCATTTCCCCCTTATAGATGTTACAGAGGACTGTGTTGTGAATGGCTTCAGTATTCACTCTCACCTGATTGTAGGTGGTGTTGTAATTCGAGCCCCCCCCCCCCCCCGCTTCGTCTGAAATCTAAAATTTACCGGGGTGTCGTCTGCCCTGTCGACCTCTATGATCGACTCTAAAAGACAATGAACAGCGCATCGCGGGAATGGAGATACGAAGATGTTGTGTTGGACCAGTGGCTTAACATACCTCGGTTATATCTGCGACGGGGATATCCGCATCAATATGGGGTCACACTGTCTTGGCTGATGTGGTCATATACATCGCAGTACCGAGGATTGGCCTGAACATCGATGTCACTGGGAAGCGACCAAAAAGTTGGCCAAAACAACAATGACTTGATAAGCTTGATGCTGATTTGAAAGCCTCGTGACTCACTCCAGATCAAGCCCTTGAGAATGCAAAGCGCGGAACCGAACAAGATGAGCTGACCTCGCATCCAAATGGGACAAAGGCTGAGAAAGAGTAAAATGGGCTTCTGAAGGATATTTCCTAAATCCCAATATCCTTCGTTCAGCTCCCTGTGTTTCGATTCTACCTTCTCCTTAAGGTGGAACTTTCTCGGTGACTAAGTTAGTTTGATTTCCTACTATGGTGTAAACTTCATCGATCCAGATCAGGCCTTTGACATAGCAAAACGGCGGAGCCGATCAAGACAAGACAACCCCGCTTCCGAACGGGACAAAGTCAGAAGAGGAAGAAGATGACCTTCTGATGGCTGTTTTAGAGAACCCGGTATCCTGCATTCAGCTTCTGATGTTCTCGCTTCAACTTCACCTCTTGAAAAGTCGTTTGGCTCAATCGCAGACAAAATGATGTCAAAGTCAAGCTTCTTACTGTGGTGCAAATGCCATCACAGGATTATATTGTCATACGGCTCAGTTATCGCCGTTACCTTCTTGTCTCCTGTTCAAAACCAGCGCTGGAAACATATTGTTTTTATACTTACACCTTCCTGAGAGTGAAAACATTAGTGATTTATATAGATGGGGTTTCATTTTCTGATCAAAACGTATTTATATTGGCAGTGATGTCGTCTACGTTAATGCACTTCATTAATTACTTGTGACTTTCTCACTATACCAGAAATTCTATAAATAGCCAATTTTCTACAACAATTAATAATACAAAATTAGTAGATATTACAAAAACTTGTATTTGCCGAACCAAACTTTTTTAGTGGTGATTCTACTGATATAATTTATAATGCTCTCACTGGAAATTAGATCATAATAAATAATGATCAATTTATCAATTAGCTCCATGGTAGCCAATGGATAGCGCTCACTTTATACAATGTGCTAATTAGTTGCCCAACAGTTTGTCGGCAGTTGCCTTCACTTCTTAGTGACAAATGAAAGAAACGTGAAAGTCCAACAATTGTAGGACATACCATTCGACAATGGAAAATTTTTCGAGCCTGACATGTTATCATGAAGGTAGGAAGTGTCACTTATAGAATGGATTCTATCCAAGTGTTAGTTTGCCCTTGCTACGTAAGTAGGCTTATTTTGAACAGCTCCTATGTACCCTTGCGATGAGTAACTATCCCATGTTCGTGTCTTTGTCGCCATGACCTCTTAGGGTTCCTTTTTACCGATTTACCTATTTTAATGCTAATTGCTTCTGATGATACTGGATTGAGCACATCCTGCCATTACTCATTCGCCTATCTCGCGTTTCCATTTCCTTACCAGCAAAACCACTTTTGCAGGTCACTACAGTTATCCAATCTTTCTCAACCGATTACCGCTAAAAGGTGCTACTCATCTGGCTTTTGCATTGCAAAGAAACCAAAAGAGACATACAAAACCTACATATCTCAAAATATCTCTAGAAAAAGCATCTCAGTTTAACTGAAAGCAAAACTTAAAATCGAAACTACTATTAGTAGATGATGCGGGGGTTTATCTCTTTCTACCTGTCGATTTTTTTGGTCGGCTAAAAGTGAACCAAAATACAAAACGAGCCATCTCGCAAAATCGTAAACATGGCGAAATTGGGCCAAATAAGACTGAAAGTTTTGTGGAATGATCTTTTACTGAAAACGCGGA
Organism: Hermetia illucens; assembly: GCF_905115235.1. NCBI lineage: Eukaryota > Metazoa > Arthropoda > Insecta > Diptera > Stratiomyidae > Hermetia > Hermetia illucens. Next base: position 40,795,590 of record NC_051851.1, read on the forward strand.
CGTAACGTCTCATCTTGGACTCGTGTGGCTTCAGCAGCAGCCACCCAACCAAGCAAGCAACGAGCCATCGGCGTCAACGTCATCAACACGAGATCGCCATCGTCAGCACTTTCATTCCATTCTTATCTGCGAGAAATCTGAAATTTGTGGGCCTGAATCTGAATGATAAGCGCATTTCACAGACTCAGACCGAGATTGACCTCAATCTGCTTGAGTGAATAATAAAAAACATAATAAACAAAATTTGTTAGTAGCGTTAATTTTCGTGGCGAAAGAGTGTGGTCTTAGCACGGCGAGGTTTCGATATTCAGGTTGGCGGAAGGTATCGAGGGAACTTGAGGATCGCATGCACTTTTACGCATGAAACTGAACTCTCTTTCAAGGATACTTGCTAATTTGGTACTTGATTGGAACTCTTCCACCTTTACACTGACTGGAGCTCAACAGGATCCTTCAAATCTTGTGCCTGATTGAGGGTCCTTAGACAGCCAAGGTATTATATATTTGAAACCTGAAGCTTGTTTTTGATGAGGTTCTCCACGTACCAACGCCAGTATCGGATATTCAACTTTCTCCAGCTCCATCGAAGCCAACCCTACACAGGTTAATTGTGATGAATCTCAGGTAAGCTTTGGCCCCTACCAAATTTTTTTTCTTTACGATCACCAAAAGAATGCTATCTTGAGCGCATGCAAATTGTCGTAAATCCACTTTCTCGTCGCTGGGCCAGAGACAGGGCGGTAGGCCGGATACTCCTCATTTGACCTCGTTCTAAATCGCGCATTCCCTTCCATTCGAACAACATTGAAGATTCGGTTCATGTCTGAGAGGTGTCTTGTACATGATTACATACATATGGAAGTATGATTGGATGGGCATAGCTGGATCGAAAGCATTCTGTATCTGATGAGACTAACCAACAGCACCAGCATAATAACGATGTCAACAAGTTTACCTTGCCCGTGCACTCGTTGCTTGAGAGCTGCCCTGCGTATTGATCACCCGAACTTGCTGGAGCTTCGAAAATGGTTCCCATTTAGGTTCCATTGTAGTTGGTCTGAGAAAACTTCAATAAGACTTGTTAGAGTTGATGGAGAAATTATTGTCTAGAACGCTCGGGTGGGAGATAGATATCAAAGTAAAAAGTTTTTTGAGAACCATTTGACCAAACACATTCATGATTTAGTCAAATTTCCGGGTACGAGGCAATATTTTCCTAATTAATTCAATCTTATTAATTCGAAGTTGCATTTATGTAAAAATGTACAATGTAAACATCATCACTACTAACTGCGCAACGACCGGTATCCGGTCTAGGCCTGCCTTATTAAGGAACTCTAGACACCCCGGTTTTGCACTGAGGTCCACCAACTCGATATCCCTAAAAGCTGTCCAGTGTTCTGGCCTACGCCATCGATCCATCTGAAGCAGGGTCTCCCACGTCTTCTTCTTCTTCTACCATAGATATTGCCCTTATAGATTTTCCCGGCTGGATCATCCTCATCCATACGGATTAAGTGACCGGCCCATCGTAACCTATTGAGCAGGATTTTATCCACAACCTGACTGTCATGGTATCGCTCATAGATTTCGTCGTTATGTAGGCTAGGGACTCGTCCATCCTTATGTAGGGGGCCAAAAATTCTGCGGAGGATTCTTTTTTCGCAATTTTTCTTTGCTAAGAACCCAAGTTTCCGCGGAATACATGAGGACTGGTAAGATCATAGTCTTGTACAGTAAGAGCTTTGATCCTATAGTGAGACGTTTCGAGCGGCCAATTTTGTAAGCTGAAATATACCCTGTTGGCAGCCAACAACTGTGCGTGGTTTCCATCGTCATAACTATTATCGGTTGTGATTTTCGATCCCAGATAGGAGAAATTATCAAAGGCCTGAAAGTTGGGTTCTCTTATCTTTATTGTTCTCATTTGACTATGGTACTCAGCAACGTAATATCATACTTCCATAACTGCTTCACTACGTGATATCCTCTTTATCATGGGATAGATGATGCCTAGTTACCAATAGTCAGGCAGTGATTAGTTGTCCCATGTGTGTGTGTGTGTGTGTGTGGTGGGGAGAAGCTACAGCTTCTGAGCACTCAGGCCGTGTTGGCCCATTGTACTCGCGTCCCCCGTCTAACGGAATATTCCGGATTCCTTAACGTATCGTAGGATTTCCGTTAGTGGATGTGATGCTACCCGTCGTAATTGGAGAACATCGGCACCAAAGATTTGATGCCTGATACGTCCATAGGCGGGGCATTCACATAGGAAATGCTCCGTGGATTCCGCTTCCTCATTACAGGAGGGACACGTATCATCTTCGGTAATTCCTATTCTGAACATATGCCCAGCTAGTGAATTATGGCCTGTCAGAATGCCCACAATACACCTGCAAGTCCTCCTGCTTTTCGACAGGATAAACTTTGCGGTACGTATGTTGGGTTCTGGCAGGAAAAGTTTGGTGTGTCGAGCAGCATTAAGGCTCTGCCACCTGTCATTATGGGAAACCTGTTCCCAGTTTTTGAAAGCAGATTTAGCCAATGCTACTGATACCCCAATTGCTGGCTCCGGTCCCGGCATAGGGGAGATTGACCCCTCTTTCGCTAAAGCGTCCGAGATTTCATTTCCTTCTATGCCACAGTGACCAGGTACCCAGAGTAGTTCCACCGTATTGAATCTAGACATAGAATTCAAACGGTTTCTGCATTCCTGAACGATTTTCGAGGTGATCAAAGGACTACTCAATGCCCTCAATGCAGCTTGGCTATCACTGCAGATTGCGATGTGCCTGCCCTTCAACCGCTCGTCAATCACTCAGTTTTCCGCCCCTAGGTCGCATAAACTTCGGCTTGAAAAACCGTTGCATATTGTCCCAAAGGAAAAGCCCACTTCTCGTTTTTATTCGAGAGGTAGACTCCGGCTCCAGAACCCTCTTCTGTTTTTGAGCCATCCGTGTAGAAGACTTCCGTATATCCCGCCACGCATTCCTCTGGGTCTTCCCAGTCCTCTCTACGCTTCAGGGTAACTACATATCTTCTACCAAACAGATGTATGGGGACACGAGAATCGGAAGGCATTGTAAGAACTGGATTCAGTCCTCCCAGTAACTCTTCCAATGCTCTGTGCCCCCCACATCCGTTGTTTTCCCATAGATCTAATCGAATTAGCCTATGGGCTGCTCTCATTGCAGTGCTTTGAATAAATATATCCAGGGGCTGCAAATTGAGTAGTGCATTCAGAGCTGCGCCGGATGTCGTGCTCATGGCACCAGTGATACCCAGACAAACAGTTCTTTGCAGTGCAGCTAGTTTACGGTGAAAACCTTTTTGTCTCACTTTAACCCACCACACTACGGATGCATATACGAACATCGGCCTAATGATGGCAACGTATATCCACATTACCACATGAGGTCTGAGTCCCCATGTCGAGGCAAAGGTCCGTCTGCACAGCCCATAAGCTGTGAGAGCTCGTTTCATCTTTACCTCTACATGTTTGTTCCAAAGAAGTTTTTTATCTAGAGTAACCCCCAGGTATTTCACTTCTTCGGAGAGTTGAAGGGTAGTACCCCTCATCTCAGGGAGGCAAAGTCCATCCAGTTTTCTCCTTTTTGTGAATAAAACCATTGTGGTTTTATTTGGGTTAACGGACAAACCATGTCTAAGGCACCAGCTGTCTATCAAATCAACGGCACGCTGTATATTCCTACACACCGTTCCAAGATCCCGATCAACAGCAAGTACAGCCACGTCATCAGCATAAGCTTGAGCGTGTATTGGCAAATTTTGCAGTTCGCATAGCAGTGAGTCGATCAGCATACTCCACAGAAGCGGCGAAAGCACACCTCCTTGGGGGCAGCCCTTCGTTGCCTCCGTAGTCAGGTAGCGATCGACCCCTACCTCAGCGCACAGCAATCTTTGCGTTAGCATAGCATGGATCCACTTAATTAAAGCATCATCAACACCATGCGCTCTGGCGGCATCACAAAGTTTTTGAAAAGGCGCACAGTCAAAAGCCCCTTCAATGTCCACAAACACCCCCATCGCGTACTCACCATTCAAAGTTGCATCCTCTATCTTTGTGACCAAAGAATGAAGAGCAGACTCACAGGACTTTCCACGTTGGTAAGCATGTTGGTTTTCACTAAGTGGGTGTGACCTAAGTGCCTTTCCACGAATGTGACGCTCCACCAGTCTCTCCAAACCTTTCAGCAAGAATGAAGTCAAGCTGATCTGTCTGAAGTTCTTTGGATTAGAATAGTCATCTTTCCCAGGTTTCGGTATGAAAACTACCTTAACCTGTTGCCAAGAAGAAGGCACGTAGCCCTGAGCAAGACATCCTCGAAAAATATTTGTTAGAGGTCGCTCTAAATGCTCCATACCCTCCTTTAGCATTGCCGGATAGATGCCATCCATGCCAGGTGCTTTGAAATGTTCAAAGGACAGTATCGCAGCTCTCACCTTTTCAAGGGTAACAACCGCTTTCGCAGTGTTCCAGTTCCTCTTGCAACACTTGCGTGTTGAAGGGGTTGCAAGAACCGTCAACTCTCCCCCTACCACTTCTCTCACCCGTTCCCCCGGGTGGTGTACTTCCAGGAGGGTCTGTACTGAGTCCAGTCTGGAGTTCGTGAAAGTACCGTCGGGTTTTCTAAGAGAATCCAACTTGGCCGACTCATCCCTTTTGAGGACTCTGCACAGCCTTGAAGTCTCCCTTTCGCCTTCCAGTTCCTCACAGTACGCTCTAAAGGAGTCTCGTTTCGAGCACCTCACGAGCCTCTTATATTCACGTTGTGAGTTCCTGAAATTTAACCAATCTTCGTTCTTGTTACTTTTGCAAGCACGATTTAGAAGTCGCCTGGTTGATTTCCTGAGTTTTTGCAGTTCTCGGTTCCACCAAGGAACTGTTTTACCGCTTTGGCCTCGGGAAATAGGACAAGCCTCTTCATAACACTCTAAAAGTGTGTAGTTCAGAGTTTTCAATTCATCTTCCAGCACCAAAGGAGTCCTTAGTCGCCTAGGGAACTGTACTTTATTGCCAAGAAGTTCATTGAACTTTGCCCAATCCGTTTTCCTAGGGTTCCGCCTTTGTACTGCAGACTGTTCGCCCGCAATAGTCAGATTGAATTCTAGATATCGGTGATCTGACAGTGAGACCTCGTCTAGCACTCGCCAGTGTGTAATCAACTCTAACAATTTTGGGGTACAGATTGTTAGGTCAATTACTTCGCTTCTTCTCGGTCCCACGAACGTAGGGGCGCACCCCACGTTTGCAGTCATAAGACCAGCTGAAGTGATGAAATCAAATAGCTTCTCTCCTCTTGGATTGCATTTGCTACTGCCCCAACAAATATGTTGAGCATTCGCATCGCAACCTATTAAGAGTTCGAGACCACTTGATTCTGCATACGCCACCAGATCCCTAAGTTCTTGCGTCGGTGGAGGATACAAAGAATCATAGGGTAAATAAGCGGAGGCAACTATGATGTTTTTCCTCTCGCCATTTATCTGGTATTGTATGATGACCGTAGCTAAGTCCTGGGAACAATATTGTCTCAGCATAGTTGCCTCTAACCGTCTTGACATCAGGACGCAAGCTCTCGGTCTTATGGATCTTTCGTAGTAGAAGATCCTAGCCCCTTTTACTGATCCAATACCACAGATTCTGTTAAATCGAACCCACGGTTCTTGCACCAGAAAGATATAGGGGAAATCCTGTAGCTTTGTCATTCTCGCTGCCAACAGGTAGGAGGGAGCTTTGGCATGCTGCAGGTTGATTTGACCAATCTTTATGTTTTTCGACATAAACTTAGTCTATTGTCTTATAGAAAACAGTTAGAAGCGTATGCGGCAGTCCGCGTATGACGGGGTTTCCCCCACACCGTACCGCCAGAGACTCGATCCCCTCGTGATTGATTTCTCTGAGAAAAGCCGTACTTGGGAGTACCGCAATTCCCATGTTCCCATCCACGAAAGATCTCACCTCATCCCGCAGAGCATTCGTCTGTTTTCTACTTAGCACCTTACTTGGTTTGCGGTGTCCGGGTTGCATAGATTCGATTACTCGAACTGGCATCAAGTCAGTTTCGTTCACGTCTCTGGCTACCCTTCCTTCCGCCTGTTCCTTGGAAGGTGTAGGAGAAGTTACTAGCAGGTAGGATTCACTCTGTAGTCCCTTCCCCAGTGCGAGCCCCCATACGGGGGTTCCGCCCCTGTATGCACTATCCTCCGCGCACGTTGTCCCATACCTTCAGCATTAGTTTATGAACCGTTTGATGTAGTTGGTTGCGTCCGTATTTAATCAGTTCGGTTGTCATTCCATCGGCTCCTGGCGACTTATGATTTTTAAATCAATGGATTGTACAGACACATTTCTTCCATGCGTGGTGGTGGCAATATTTGTCCGTCGTCTTGAATTGACAGGACCGGATTAGGTCGGAAATCAGATTTCCATCTTTGTCTCAGTAGGATGAATATCGAGGTGTACGCTTTATTCTGCTTATTTGTTGGTAAAACTTCCGCGCCTAGTGTGGCTGCTCCCTGTATTTTTCAAGACTTGTTGGTTCTCCAGACTGTACACTTCTTCTTTTTCTTCAGCCTTTGTCCCGTTCACAAGCGGGGTCGGCTCGTCGTGATCGGTTTCGCCATTTGGCTCTATCGAATGCCTGATCTGGGTGCAATCTCGAGGCTTTCAGATCCCCATCCAGCGTATCAAGCCACCGTTGTTTAGGTCTGCCTTTTGGTCGTTTTCCATCGACTTCGATGTTCAGACCAATCTTGGCAAGTGAATTCTCGTTTGCACGAATTGCGTGACCATACCATCGAAGACCTCTCGCAATTTTTCCACCATCGGTGTAACCCCATAATGATCGCGGATATCCTCATTTCGGATGTGATTAAAACGTGTCACGCCACTCGTCCAACGCAACATCTTCGTCTCCACTACCGCAAGACGCCGTTCATTGTCTTTTATGGTCGGCCAACACTCAGAACAATAGAGAGCGACTGGATGGACGACATTGCGGTAAATTTTAGGTTTGAGACGTTCGTTGATACGTCGATCACAAAGAACACCAGTTGTGGAACGCCACTTCATCCAGGTTGCGTTAATGCGTGAAGCAATTTCATAACGCAGTTCTCCATTGGCTGATAGCGTTGACCTGAAGTATTTAAATCGCTCACTTCTGGGCAGATCACTGCCGCTGACAGTGATTGTTCCTGTTTCATGGGGATCGGTCGTCAAAAATTCAGTTTTGTTTAAATTCAATCTGAGACCGTGTTGCATGAGGCGATCATTCCATTTTTGAACAAGTTGCTCGAGATCATTTTTGCTATCAGATGCTAGGAAAACAACATCTGCATAAAGCAGTATGTAGGGCGCTGAACGTTGGATATCCCGTGTGACGGTGTCCATAACAAGAACAAAGAGGAGTGGTGAGAGGGCGCCTCCTTGATGAACACCAACACAGACACGAAACGGTTTTGATACACCCGCCATACTTCGAACTTTACTTTTCGGATCGTGGTAGAGCAATTGAACCCAGCGCACGAGTTCTTCTACCACTAAGTGTTGTCGTAAAGCATACCAGATGAGTTCGTGTGGTACCCGGTCAAACGCTTTCTCTAGATCCAGAAAGGCAATGTAAAGATGGCGATGCTTCTCACGGTGTTTCTCCATGAGTAACCGCGCAGCGTGTATTCCGTCAGTAGTTCCGCAGTTCTTAACAAATCCGGCTTGATTCCCGGTTATTTCAACGATTTCGAGAATAGGGTTGTCAAGAATGCGTTCAAAAATCTTCATGATATCGGAAAGTAACCGGATCGGACGGCAATTTGAACATTCTGCTGGGCTACCATTCTTTTTCCATATTGGAACAGTGGTACTTTCTTGCCAGTCAGACGGTGTTCTTCCTTCCTGAATAACCGGATTAAAGAATTCACTGAGCCACAGTGTTGGGTCCCAGCTCTTCGCTTTCCAAAGCTCAGATGCGATGTCGTCAGGTCCTGTTGCTTTCCCCGATTTCATTTGTTTTATTGCCTCCTTGACTTCAGTTGCGCTGACTGGTAGAACTGCTCCAAATGTCGGCAATGATTGTGGAAGTGGAGGATGAGCAAATTCTTCAGTTGAAATCTGCTCGAAGTATTCTCGCCATCTATCCGTGGCGGCTCGACGATCAGTAAGCAAAGTACCGTTCTTGTCATTAACACAACAGAAGTGTTCGATATCCTGTGTGCGTTCATTACGGCTTTTAGCAAGTCGATACAGATCTCTCTCGCCATCCCGAGTGTCCAGTTTATCGTAAAGATTTTTGAAATGGTTCGCTCGGGTAACAGCGACCGCTTTCTTTGCTTCCCGGTTGGCATTCTTATAAATTTGCCATTTAGCAGGCGTTTTATCGTCGAGAAATTTGTGGTAGAAGCGTTTCTTTTCACGGACCTTCATTTCAACATCATCATTCCAAATGCAAGTATCTCGGTTGATGTACCGCTTACCCGGTTTGGTGACCCCGAGGGATGCAGAGGCCGCTTTGTGAATCGTGTCTTTCATTTGGTTCCATGATTCTTCCACATTCGTAATGGTTGGCAATCGTATGAGTGAGACCGTTTCTTCTTTCTTCTCATCAAATCGCCACCATTTAATGCGCGGCGGGCCAGTGCGTTCTTCACGCTGTTTTATCGGTGGCTTAATTCGCAGGACAGCAATCAACGGCCGATGTTGAGTTGCGATGGTCTCATAGGGAACGACTTTGCAATCAGTGACAGTGGTAAAATGTTGGCGTCTTATGAGAATATAGTCGATTTGCGTTTTACTGTTCCCACTATAAAAAGTGGGAAGATGAGACAATCGTTTAATGAACCATGTATTCATAAGTACAAGGTCATGGATGTCCGCAAAATCGATTATACGCTCCGCGCGCTCCGAACCCCTTTCCCCCATGGCACCTGTTACCGTCTGCCTTTTCACCCACATGACCATTAAGGTCGCCGGCAATGATTATGTAATCGTCAGCAGGCACGTGACAAGTCTTTTCATCGAGAAGTTGCCAGAAGGCATCTTTCCCGGCATCAGGTCGACCTGCCTGTGGTGCATACGCGGTGAAGAAGTGAATAGTGCGATCAGCTGATATAATGGTGAGCTTCATCAGCCGATCATCAAATCGTTCGACTTCTTTAATGGCATCACAGAAACCCTCTGAGATGGCAATGCCAATACCATATTGAGTGTGTGGGTTACCAAAATAGAGAAGTTTGTAACCATTTTTACCGCGTTCGCGTTCAATGTCGCAGCTTTTGGCGCCAGACCATCGGGTTTCTTGCAGAGCGCAGATATCAATGCGCCTTTTCCGAAGGGCTCTTGCGAGTTTCTCGGTCTTTTTAGTTAGGGTACCAACATTTACCGTGCAGACACGTATTTGTTTTGTTCGTTGTGTGCGGACTAATTTGCTTATGTCCTGACGCCGTCCATGCGTCAAGAACCCTTGCCCATTTCTCGACAGGACCGGCGCCCGTCCTGCCGCGTCGACTGAGGTGGACGTCTTAACATTTCTCCGAGGCTTGTGACTCAATCCGATCATCATGTTTGTAACGACATTGTATGCATTTTCTTGGTCGACCTGTCGCCGGGCCTGTCACCAAGAGAGATCAGGTAGGATTTAGCATAGTAGAATAACTCCAACTTTACTCTATTTATCTCTTTCCCTGATCTCAGCATTTTTTGTTTTACTGAGGATAGTACAGAGTACGTTGCCTCAAGCCCTCCTCCTTTACCTGGGCTTGGGATCAGCATACTATGTTAATAGCATGGCGGAGTTCCAGACTGTACACGCAATGGCATATTTTCTCTTCCGAAAACGTTGACGCAGAGTATATCCGGAATATTTGTATTTCAGAGGGACGTAGACTCAAAAAAAAGGTTTCGCCAGGCTAAATTTTATCAACAATTGGATGCACCTCTAATAATGCAGTTGCATCTGACCAATCTTGTGGTCTGATCCTGTACGTTATGTACGGCTTATGATTTGTGTATACCGTGAACGTCCTACTCTGCAGCAGCCTAAGTAATAGTCAAAAGTTCTCTTTCACTAGTCAAGTAATTCCGGTCTGCCTTGTTCAATGTTCCACTAGCATAGGATATCGGATGATGCTTTCTCATAAGTCCTTATTACATTGCTGTTCCTATTGCTTCGCCACCCGTATACATTGTTACATCGAACGGGGTTGAAAAGTCCAGATAGCGCAATATTCGATTTGGAATCTGGGACAAATTTGTTGGCTAATCCCAGAAATAATTGGACGTGTTTTATTTCGTGGGCTGTGGGAAGTCTTGCAGTTGCACTTGCTGCTAATGTGGAATCTGGTCCTGCTCCTTCTTCTGGACAAACATAACTTAAGTACACTACTTCCTTGCAGGAATTTACATTTCTCAGGCTATAATTTCAAGTTTCTTTCTCTCAATCTGTCGAATACAGTTCGTTGATAGACGAAACATTCAAGACCCTATAGTCCAATAAGGACATATTGTCTTCTATTTGTAGTTAAGTCAAAAACTGATAGACCAGTAGGTAGAGTAGCTTTGTACTGATAAAGGGAGTAAGTTTCTCCCGAAATATATATACACTATAAAATAAAATTGTAGTTTGGAGTAAGCTACTGGTCTACCAGTTTTAGACATAATTCATTACCTTTTAGAAAGTCGCTGGTGCACTTTTAAAATCGCAATGCCCATAATTCGTACTAAAAGCGGTCTTGGCTCAATCTTTTGGGTGCACTAATACTTAATGATATTCTCTAGCTAAGTCCAGTGTGGAGAAATACTGTGACTTTTTACAAACAACAACAAAATGGTCGTGTTGAATCTTAAGCCTCGGAAAAATGCTAGGACAGTCACCTCAGTCAAGGCAGCAGGATTAACACCGGTCCTGTCGGGAAATGGGCAAGAGTTCTTGGCGAATTGTCGGCGTCAGGACGTCACTAAATTAGTATGAGGAAAACAAATAGGTGTAGAGGCAAATTATTGGCACCATCTCTGGAAAGACTAAGAAACTCACAAGAGCCCTTTGGAATAGGTGATGGTATGGTGCCAACAGCTGTGCGATTAAACGCGAACGCTGTAAAAATGGCCATAGACTTCTCCGTTTTGCTACCCCACATACTCAATACGATGTTGGCATTGCCATCTCAGAGGATTTCCGTGATGCCATAAAATAAGTCGGACGATCTAATGACCGGTTGATGAAGCTCACTATTATATCAGCTGATTACACTATGCACTTCTTCACCGTATACGCACCACCGACAGGTCGATCTGATGCCGAGATAAATTGCCTTCTGGCAACTTCTCGAGACAGAGACTCGTAACGTGCTATATCATCACTGCGGCCAACTTTACTGCTCATGTGGTTAAAATGGCAGGCGGCAGCAGGTGCCATGAGGGAAACGTGTTTGGACGATGCAATGTCATTGAATTCGTGGAAACAATAAAACGAATGAAATCGGGGAAAGCAACCGGACCTGACGACATCACATCTGAGCTCTAGAAAACGAAGAGCTGGGACCCAACATTGTGGCTCAGTGAATTTTTCAATGGGGTTATTGAGAAAGGTAAAACATCACCTGACTGGTAACAAAGTATTATACTATAGATCCAATAGAAAAGTAATCCAGTAGAATGTTCAAAATTCAAATCCCATACCTTGAAGATTTTTGAACGCATTGCTCATGAAGAAACACCTTAAGAGGCATCGGACTGCATTGCTCGATCTAGAGAAAGTGTTTGACTGTGTGCCACACGAACTCATCTGGTATACTCTACGACAACACCTAGTTCCAGAAGAAATCATGCGCTGGGTTAAATTACTCTACCACGATCCGAAAAGTAAAATTCGAAGTGTGGCGGGTGTATCAAAACCGCTTCGTGCTTCTGTCGCAACTGATCACGACGAGTCGACCCGGCTTGTCAATTGGACAAAGGCGAAAGAAAAAGAAGAAAAATTAGGACTGCATAGGCCAGCATGATTTTTCAGAAGGTTAATTGGGTTGTTGTTTGTACTCCCTCGACGATTACCTACCTTGTCATGGTGAGTTTGCTCAGTAAGGAAGATCCTCCAGGAAAGAAGAGGTGACACCTAAAGCTAAGTAGCAATCAAAACCCCAAACTAAGATGTGACTACCGTGTCGAGTTTTGAAAGGTCACTAAGGTTAAGATGTGCTCCTAAATGGTGAACTAATGGTACCAGGCGACCTTCAGTTTCAACTAGCATTGTCTCGAAAAAAGGGGGTCTGCCGAGATCGACTTACTTTCAACGATGAAACTAAGGCCATGACAGCAATTATGAGAAACTAAAAAACAAAAAACCTTTTAAAAAACCAAATTTAAATCTCAGTCGTGACGATTCAACCCCAAGTGAAGGGGCAACCCTAAGCTCATCGATGGAGAACCTGAGTCTAGGCTAAGATTCCCCACTTAGTCAAGTGGAAACTAATCTAATTGGAAGCCAGCCCTCAACGGACGAGCCGAAGCAGGCCCTTCTGTCAGCACTCTTGGCCCTGCTGAGGCTAAATTCTTGACCATGGTTAACATCTGTCCTCGGATAGCAAACAGCGTTCGGGCAAACCACCATCGAGTAAATCGCCTCTAGGTTAACCGCCCCTGGGCAAATCACAATCCACGGGCTGTGCCAAGGTTGAGCCGAAAGGAGTATCCGGAGCACCTGCGGCTTAAGCACTATCCCAACTCTTCGGCACAAACGGCAGCAAAGAGGACTAAGCCTTCATTTCCAGCCAAGGCTATCGAAGGTAATGGTTGAGTTTTATATGATGACACTAATCTATCTGATTACAATACTAAGCCGTGTAAACAGATTAAGAGGGAAACTTCTCCTACCTGTTCTGGCTTCCGGAAAAAGAGCGTAATGGTGCTTTTGAAACAACTTGGTGTCCAGAATAACCTCAACGCCTCCACCTGGATGCTCCTAGGCAGCAAAACAGGAGAGACAACCGCAAGATATTTATATACCTGATACAAAAACCATGGGTTGTTGTTGGGGTAGTCAGGGGCCTAAGCTAGCAACATGCTGACCTGTTGTGTGCCAATGCAAGTGATCGACCCCGTTCTGCATGGTGACTCAAAAGACCACCAGGCTAGTTTGGTTAACGGGCTATGTGATGGCGGTATCACAGCGCTCAAACTACCCATAAAAAGCCAACAGGAAGATAAAGAGATTCTATGATGCTCTGCATATTTCCCTCAGACGCAGAACTTCCCAGTGGAAAATTCATCAGAGCTATCCAATATTCCGAAAGTGAAGGCATGGGGATAATAGATAATAGCTAGAGTTCCAACATCAATGCAAGAGGATCGATACTTAGAGTATTTAGTAGGAACTGATCTGCAGATCCTTAATTTGGGTAATGAACCCACTTTCTTCAACTTGGTCAGGCGAGAGGTCATCGACATCACGGCGGCATCCCCTGACATCGCGCCTCTAGTCGGAGAGTGAAGAGTATCGAACGATGTCACACTCTCGGATCATCGGCGCATTGTGTTCGTAATGGGCATAAATAGAACTGAGCGCCCGAGTCACTATTCCTGGGAAGAGCATTGGGAAAACAATCCCGATGAGCACAACTAACGTGAGAGAGGTTTCGAAGAATGTTGTCCACTGAAGATGCCAAAAGAGGGTAAAACACTGTAGTGAAACTCGGATATGACAAAACAGAAGGGACCAACAAGGCTGCTCCTCAATCGTGTTCTGAAGTTTGATTCAGTCGTCTCTTGAGGCAATCTCGAACCTGAGGCAGATCCTTATTAAACAATGTAGCCAGAAGCTGGGTTATTTACTTGACTACAGAACATGAGGCACACTGAGAGAGTAAAATAGGTATTCAATTCGTTTCATAGATACAAGTCTACAGGTCCAGATGGCATCATTCCTGCGCTAGTAATAGAAGAAATGGATGCCCTGGGTCTACATATTCGGAATATTTACCGTGCATGCCTAGCACACGTTTATACTCCAATTAATTGGCGTCATATGGGGGTATAATTATTTACAAACTAGGGAAATCCACCTGCACGCACGCAAAAAGGTTCCGACCAATTAGTCTAACTTCCTTTCCGCTAGAAGGACTGGAAAGACTAGTATATCGGTTCATAACGGATATACATATTCCTAAGTGGCCACTTCATCATAAGCAACACGCCTACCAGAAAGGCAAATCACGAAGACAGTACCCCATGAGCTCACGGAAAGAATTAAACAAGTCGGAATACCGGAAGCTCGTGCTTCGGGTATAAAGGTTTTGTGTTCATCTTATCTAAGAAATTTCAACGCACATTTTTCTATCCGTATATAGCTACAAATCCAACATATTCCTTCATATTTTTCCAAACTACGAAACATACATACATACGTAGATATTACGCTCACCCTAAACAAACAAACTGCCTATTTGCGAATACTGTACGCATATATGCACGTATATAAATTGATCGTACCCATATTTCCGATTTACTTCTTATATCTGTCTGAATTAGGCACTACCTGCAAAGTCCATTAGCACTCATATACTATATACCTACATACACACATGTTTCGTTGGAATAATTGATGTTTATATACAAATCACTAAAAAACTAAAACAAAATTATCCTTTTCCACCCAATTCATACGAATTTACTTCGTTGGGGTATTGACGAATTGATATGTGATGATGACGTCATGCAGGTTGTAGAGTGCACGAAATTCACAAAAAATTGTAAAGTTTCACCCCCTATAACTTTGTTAATAATAGTTGGATTTTCTTCAAAATGGACCGAATTATGCATGATGTTCTTCATTATACCTATGCTAAATTTTGTACTTCTGCGATAAACATAAGGGGGTGCCGGGTGAATTTCTAAAATGTGGAAATATACTATTATTAACTTTATTTCTCCAGATATCGGAACCGGATATATTTTGAGGCTTAGATTTCATAGTGATGCACTATTGTGATTTTTTTCGGATTTTTCAGTTGGATAGGTTCTGAGAACGAGACCTGTTACACTTTTTGGTGGTCATATTTTGAGCCCTCACTCCCCTATGTCTCACCCAATATCAAATATTGAACCAGTTTCGAAAAGTACTAATTGAGACCTTTCATTTGATACCCCACATGGTTACATTCTGTGAAAAAAAATTTTGCAGCCTCCTTTCAGCTGTATGGGGAGCCCCCCTTAAACTTAACACAAAATGGCAGCAGTTGCTGCATGTAAAGGGAACGGTAGATCACATACTCCTACCAATTTTCGTGACAATCGGTCCAGCCGTTTCCGAATAAATCGGCTGTGACAGACAGACAGACGGACAGACAGACAGACAGGCAGCCCCTGGTTCGATTACGCTCGTAAGCGTTTTTTTTTCTGTTTATCTCTATTTAAACAAAGAAAAAAAATTACAAACAAAAAATCGTAAACTGGACTCCTGAATCGGTCTTTGGTTCGTTGGTGGTTGGAGAAGGCGAAATAGCAACGGGAGCAACTCTTTCCCTTTATTCGGCTCTCTCGCTGAGTGCTGAATTGAATTTTTTTTCTAGTCGACTTCATTGAGTTTAATTGGAAAGTGAAATAATTACGTGGTCTACACTACGCAGAGCTCGTGTTTTCAAGTAGTGCGCAGCCTAGAGGGAGCACGTTTGGCCTCTGCTTCTCAGGATCGAGGTTCAGTCCCGGGCTGCAGCGCGGGACGATCCTTTTTTCTTGAAACATTAAGCATTAATAAACAAACCCCAGTTTAGAACCATTTGCGGGTGGATAGCCCTCAGTTCGATCTGCAACCAAAGCAAGAGCGTGTAGGAATCAACAGACAAATTTGTTTGTAAATTATTTCACTGCAAACAGTGGAGGAAGCCGAGAATTTCGGGGGGCTTCCCACTAGCAAAACGGCTAGTGGGGAGTCGCCTTTGATGGTTTTAAGCCTTAATGATCCTTTTAGGCGGAGCGGTAAATTAGTGCGATCGCCTCCAGCGAAATCGAGTGAGAAACAGATGTCGGATCAAAGGAGCAGCAGCGGTGGAGTCAATTCTTTAAATGAGGCTGACGCGTTCACACAGCTGGGAGCAATGATCCAAAATCTGATGGAGTACGTTGGTCAGCGAAATAACGTCCATCACGCTATCAAAGACCAAGTGCGTTCTATTAGGGCGACGTACTTTAAGGCTAAAGAGGATGTAAAAGCACGCGAAGAAGGTATACTGCCGAACAGCCAACAGAAAGTGATGGTTACTGTAGCAACACAAACTATGGTGAAAACATCTCTTCCCAAGAGGCTTTTTGACAAAGAAGGTATCCAAGGTGAAAGAGACATCTCAGCAATGCGCAATAAGCGACAAAGAGACCCCAACGAAGAGGTACAATCACCACACGGACAGCGAAACGCAAAAAGGAGAAACCAATTCCGGCGCAACCTACGAAGACAGGAGACGGAAGCTTATCGGCCCACCCGGAAAAGGCCACTAACCGCGCCGAAGAATCTACCTGGACTAAAGTAGAAGGTAAGAAACGGTTGCAAAGGAGAGCTAGGCCAGACGCGCTGATCATAACAAGAACTAGCGAGCTGACGTACGCGAAGATTTTGCGTAAAGTAAAAGCAGATACCTCTCTGACTGAACTAAGTGGTAATGTTACGCGTATCAGACGTACGCAGAAAGGTGATCTGTTGCTGGAGCTTAAAGCGGGTGAAGATGTAGGCGAAAACCTACGAAAAAAAATCGAAGTGGCACTAGGTGAGGCTGCAGCAATCAAAATGAGCAGAGATTCAGTGGTGATAGAATGTAAGGACTTGGATGAAATCGCCACGAAGTCGGAGATCTGTGAAGCCTTGCAATCTCAATTAGGAATACAGTCAGTGAGCGAGGCCAACGTGCTACGACTTAGGAAGGCGTACGGGGATACACAGATAGCGTCGATAAGTCTTCCTGTCGAAGCAGCAAAAAAGGCTATAGCAGCAGGTAAAGTTCGTATTGGATGGGTGGTTTGCCGGATACGAGAGCAAAGTCAGGTGCATAAATGTTTTAAGTGCTGGCAGTTCGGCCACATTGCGAAAGCCTGTACCAGCTCACAAGACAGATCTATTCTGTGTCGTAAGTGCGGAGAGCAAGGCTATTTTGCGAAGGATTGCAACGGAAAGCCCAAATGCGTGTTCTGTGTCGAAATGAAAAAAAAAATAGCGACAGCGCCCACATTGCAGGAAGCAGTAATTGCCCAGTATTCAGAAAGGCGTTCATAAATAAGCACAAATGAAGTTTATGCAACTAAATCTGAACCACTGTCGAGCGGCCCAAGACCTGCTCTCCCAGAGCGTGTTTGAAAATAATGTCGACGTAGCTATTGTATGCGAACAATATGAAAATCTTCATAGCAGAGTATGGGTAGCTGACAAAAACAGCAAAGCCGCGATATGGAGCTGCGGAAGTCGTGCTATAGAAGATGTAAAAAAACATCCAGAGAACGGATTTACACGTGCCAAAATAGGAGGTATATACATCTATAGTTGTTACGCAGCCCCGAGCCTCACGCTGGAGGAGTTCACTTTGTTGCTTGAGAAACTATCTTTTGATGCCAGGCGCTATAATCCCAAAATAATTGCCGGTGATTTCAACTCATGGGCAGAAGAATGGGGAAGCAGAAAAACAAATGCAAGGGGGCAAATACTGCTAGAGGCATTCTCGCGTCTAAATGTCGTACTTGCGAACTCTGGGGGAGCCAACACATACCGGAGGGGAGAATTACAATCGGTAGTAGACCTCACTTTCGTCAGTGACACCCTTATCAAAGACTTGCAGTGGCATGTTAGCGAAGAGTACACACACAGCGATCATCAGGCTATTGTCTTCCAAACCTCGCGTAGGAATTACATGAAGCCACAAAAAAGAATAACGATGAGCTGGGTAACTAGCAAATTCGATGAAGAAATGTTCAAGGAGGTACTTCTAGATGACACATTAGTATCGGGAAGCGCACAAGAAAAAGCTTTACAGGCCGCGGAAAAATTGCAGCGGGCATGCGATGCCTCTATGCCACGGCGTAACGCTTTCCGAAGACGAAATCCCAATTTCTGGTGGAATTCAGAAATTGAGGAATGTCGGAAAAACTGTCTCAGAGCTAGGAGATGCTCCCAGCGCAGAAGAAATCAACCTGAATTCGTTGAGCTGCACATGCAATACAAGAACGCGAGGAAAAAATTGCAAGTAGCTATCACGAAGAGCAAATCCGAACATTTCAAGCGGATGTGTACCGAAGCTGATTCTGATCCATGGGGTGGCGCCTACAGGTCTGTAATGTCATCACTGAAAGGCAAGCGCTCCCCACCGATTACCTGTCCAAAATTACTACAAAACATAGTGGACACTCTCTTCCCAGAGGATGTGAACTACACAAATCTGCCTAAAGTGCATGTAAACTCCGACGAAATCCCTGAAATTCCCTGAAAATAAGACCCCAGGGCCAGATGGAATCCCGAATATCGCCCTGAAAGTGGCAGCCAGGTCAGCACCAGGTATGTTTGCTAAAGTTTTTACGGCATGCCTCAGAGAAGGAGAATTCCCCGAGCAATGGAAGCTGCAAAAGTTGATACTTATTCCGAAGCCAGGTAAACCATTGGGAGACCCCTCCTCATATCGACCGATATGTTTGGTCAATACCATTGGTAAACTATTGGAACGAGTATTATACAACAGGCTGCTCGCTGTTGCGGAAAAGGAAGGAGGCCTATCCGACAAGCAATTCGGGTTTCGTAAGGGGAGATCAACCATCGATGCAATCAGCATGGTGACTGGCCTGGCTCGCGCTGCAATACAAGATGACAAATGCTGCGCAGTGGTGACCCTCGATGTAAAAAATGCTTTCAACACTGCAAAGTGGACGAAAATCGTAGAGGCTCTAACCAAACTAAAGGCTCCAAAGTACATTGTACGCATCGTTGTTGCATTTCTTCTTGGAAGAAGATTATATTGCGACTCGGACGATGGAGAGAAATTATTCCCAATGACGTGCGGCTTACCACAGGGGTCTGTCTTAGGTCCCTTACTGTGGTTAATTATGTACAACGGAGTGCTGACGCTACGCCTTCCTAAAGGCGTGACAACTATTGGCTTTGCGGACGATATCGGGGTAACAATAGTGGCAAAACGCTTAGACGAGATCGAAATCTATGCAAATGAAGCGATATGGGAGATCAATTCCTGGTTGAAAAAGTCCGGTCTATCACTTGCTGAACATAAAACGGAACTAGTGCTAATCAGCAAAAGAAGGAAAGACACGACCGTGAAAATTAAAGTTGGTGGAAAAACAATTTACTCCCAAGAGTCGCTTAAATATTTGGGAGTAATGATTGACAAAAGACTCAACTTTAAAAAACACATTGAGTGCAGTGCAACTAAAGCATCTTCCATCGCTGTAACGATCTCGAGGATACTACCGAACATTGGTGGACCAAGACAAAGTCGACGTCATCTTATTTCAAGGGTAGTTAATTCCGTGCTACTCTACGCAGCTCCAGTTTGGGCAACCGTTCTGGAAAACAAATCAAACTGCGGAAAACTAGGAATGGCGTATCGACTAAGTGCACTCCGGGTATGCAGTGCTTATCGAACGACATCAGGAGAAGCAGCATATGTACTGGCAGGGACAATCCCCATAGACATCTTGGCGGATGAAGGTCGGCGTCTCTACGACAATATGTATGCAATCGGTGAGTCTATTGTACTTCGACGGCAACTAGCACGGCGAGAATCCATCGCAAAATGGCAAAAGAGATGGAACGAGGCACAAACTGGCCGTTGGACCTACCGTATCATTCCACACATTCGAAGATGGATGGAAAGGAATCACGGAGAACTAAGCTACGAGCTAACACAGTTTTTAAGTGGACATAGAGGTTATCGGGCTTATCTTTATCGATTTGGACACGACGAGTCACCATGGTGCCCAAGATGTAGTAACGTCGCTGAGAATGTGGAGCATGTTGTGTTTGAGTGCCCAAGGTTCACAGCACACCGAACTAGGCTGGAGGCGATCGCACACAGGCGCTTAACACCTGGAAATATAGTGGAGTTTATGTTGGAATCAACGGAGGCTTGGAATCAAGTGGTAATTGAGCTGAAAATGATTCATGAACAGCTAAGGCATGAAGAACTGCGAAGAAAGCAAGAAAGGGAGCGAACAATAATGCGCCGCAGTTAAGAACTGATCCAGCCCCACGATGCAATGCTTATAGCAGTCCCGTGGGGAGAGTGGAAGAGGAAGGAGGTGGTTTTAGTGAGTAGAAGTCTCACATAACTGTTTGGCAGGAGCCAGCAGTAGGTTTTGAACCTTTCCACCTTCCAACGATGAAAAAAAAAAAAAAAAGACAGACAGACAGACAGACAGACAGACGGACAGACAGATATCGAATCGATTCTAATAAGGTTTTGTTTCACACAAAACCTTAAAAACCGATGTCTGAAAAAGAATACGCATGAGCATGGATTATGTCTCACTTGCGGCAAGACATCATGGAATCGAACCGCTGTTAATCACTTGAAGTGAAGAGAAATCCTGGTAATGAATACCTTGCTACGGTTTCTGGAGGACAAACAGTTTTCACGCAAGCATTTGAGGACGATTTAGCCATAATAATTGTCGGCAAGTTTACAGACACAGTATGTGACCGCATGAATGCAACTCTACATGAAATCCACATTTGGTGCCTCCGCAATGAACTCACGGTGAACGTTAGGAAGACTGGACTAGTTGTGTACATTGGAAACGCCAGGTGGGACAACTACAGGGTACCCACCTTAGCAGGGGCGGAAATCCAGCTGGTACAAACAGTCAAGTATTGTTTTTAGGAGTACATTTCGACTCCTAGCTAACGTAGAAGCAACATATCCAGGAATATTATCAGAAATCCTGCAGATTTCTTTGGTACTGTAGGACTATGAGAGACAAGACCTGGTGACTTTCAGCAAAACGGATTCATTGGTTCATCCATAATAAAATCCATTTTAATGTATGCATGCATGGTCTGGTGACCGAGACTGAACTTTGCTAATAACAGGAAAATTCAAAGGCTCGGTTGCATAAGTATTACTGGAGCAATGACTACTACGCCAACTGCAGCACTCGAAGCTATCCTAAATCTACCCTCAATTCATTTGAAGGTGAAACCGATAGCAGCTAACGACGCATATACACTCGGCACCATTGGAGCGTGGAAATTGGGCAATTGATTCGGTCATGCGCCTGGAAATTTCTGGATAAACATCCGTTAGCTCTGATGTAGGCCGATCAGTGTCAGTCGCGGAAGACGGATCGGGCGCAGAGGTGTTCTCGGATAATCCGATAAAGGAACTGGCTTGAACCGTCAGAAAAATGACGACCATATTCCAGACGCAGATCTATGTTATTTCATAAGCAGCAGAAGAATGTCTTCGACAAAAATGGAGGGGTCGCATCATTCGAATCTGCTTTGACAATCGAGCAGCATTATCAGCACTAAACAAAAACGACTTATCAAATTTGTTGGTGTGGAGTTGTCACCAGATGCTGTTGAAACTTGGCCGACTGAACGAAATATTCCTGATGTGTGAAAGAACCTGGGCCGGCTAGAGCAGCATTTTTTTTGTCCCTCAAGAAGTGTGACACTGCTTCTTAAACTACCATATGGAAATGATTGGGATGGTGGTTTCGGCTATATGCAACCAATGTGAGTAGGAGGAAGAAACGGCCCTGCACTCCATATGCAGCTGCCCGACCTCCTCAGATATCGAACGAAGACACTTTCGTAAGGTTCTCAGCACATTCTCTGCCTCTGAAGAATGGCCTCAGGTTCGCTAAAGCCTGCGAAAGCGTAGGCGGGAAGCTAACTAAACTAAACGAAACCTGGGTTGTTTGTAACGTTTTCATGCGTCTTAGAAAAGAACATCTGATAATGCCCATGCATTTCACTTTCTACGGTTCCCTTTGTATAATTGGCCAGCAACTGACTCAACTGATTGTCCAAGATCAACATAGCTTTATACCGTCTGTTACATAAATACAATATAAACATATAATTAGCAAGAGTCATAACTGAGTCTTAAGTTATTAGAGTAATTATGGATATTGTGCAGATATTTACATATGTGTATATTCGTGGCTACTGAAGTCTCCAGATACTAAACTGGATATCGATGCTCTCCAAGTTTGGGCTTTCTATTTCCTTAAACTTTAAAAGTTGTTCAACATCTTCAAATGAGAAAATAGTAGTGAACACGTCGTTAAATAAACCTTTATTTTTGGCTTTAATTAATAAAACTAAATTAACCAAATTAATGAAATATTTTCATCAGTTTTTACTGTACTTTTGAATGATTCATCTATTCAGGGAAATTTCGAAAAATGGCAGAATCATGTTGCGTTCCATTTGGTTGCATGCGCTGGACCGCCTGTTTGATCTGCACTATATGCGTGACTTCAGAAACAGGTTGAACCTCAAAATCTTACGGCAGGTACTGTTAGGAATATTCGATGATTATTTGGGTTATCTGGTCCAGTCTTCGACCAAGACTCTCAAGTCTTGGCCGAGGCGAGATGAAGCCCAGTTTTCTTCCGAACCCTTTCTCAGGTACCTTCGAAACTACTTTGATTCAATTTAAATTTTCAACTTTATGGCCAGCACCCAACGTTCGGATTTCGTTGGTCGATCTACCTTGCGGAGGTGCTTTGTCTTTCTGGCGTGGAGCTTTCCGGTTATTCTTCTTTTCCCATACGCACAGTCCGTCTGACTGTTAGAGTTCTTTTGGGCGTTTTATTGCGCTACTCATCTCCAACTTCAGTGAAACTAGTCCATATATAGGTCACGCAATGAAATAGTGATAAAAAGAAATTGATACGCCAAAGTGGATATTTGAAGTGCTAACAGAGGTAGGGTATGTATGCCGTGAAACATCGATAGTCTTATTCGATATATCCGAACTAGCAAAAATATGTAGAGCATCAGTACTATGACTATTGGCTCCGTTCTCAGCATGAAGTGAGTCATGGACCCATAATTATTATAATAAGTAGAACATGGAAAAAATATTAAAGTTAAAGAAGGAACACAGAAAAAGATCAATGGAAACAAAACTTAATTTCAAGGAATTTCACAGAATCAAAAAGAATGTGTTGATTATTAACTATTGTTAGTTTATTAAGGGACTTGGTTGCGGAGTAATTACTTTTGCTATAAAGTTGAAATTCGAGCCAGCGTTTAGTCACCAGAAGCTTCAACAGTAATTATCATATTGTCAACGAAACAATGGTTCTTATAGCAGTGTAACGGTAGATTAGTACCTACCAGCGCCCCCTAGTTTACTACTACACTAAGGGGGTCAAACACATGACGAAGGAAACAAAGGATTGAAACTCTTCAAGTCGTAAGAAGTCACAAACTTCGTATCCACCCGCGACTTTGAGAAATCAGATCGTGGCCGAGGCACGGATTTTGGAGTCCTCACCAGATTCATGTTCCCCCACGGAAAAATCTGTGGAAGACAGGCTCGCCACTACAGTGGGAAACCTACGCCCGGTGTCTACGGCCCATTCAGCCAGAAAGGATAGCCCAACAACTTCCTTAATGACAGGAACCAGAAACCTGACTACGGCCGGCTCATCAGTGACACTGTTGCCATACTCTTCCAAAAACCGAGAGAGCAAGGCTCGACAAAAGGAAACTTCAGCCTCAAAGGAGAAGGGACTACAGGTTTATCTGTTAGAATCTTCTCTTCTCCTCTGCCAGGAAAAGTGGAACAATGGGAAGCTGAGAATATGGACGCAACTGGTCTACGAGTGATTCCGGTACGTGGAAACAGTAGCATGCGACCCGGATACCGTGAACCTCGGAGAGCTTCCAGCCGACGACAACGGAAGGCACTGCGAATGAAGGTGAAATTTCTTGGAACTGAAAGCATGGGCGACATCCAGAGTAATCTAACGCAAGGAAGCGGTACTTTTGGCGGAAGGTGAGGACAAGCTGGTAACCCCGGTAAAATCCATACTGAACGTAGGAGGCTTCTCAGTTAATGGAGGTTTTCATATTAGACTAAACTTATGTCTACAAACATAAGAGTTAATCAAATTAACCTGCAGCATGCCAAAGCCTCTCCCTATCTACTGGCGACAAGGCTGGCAAGGACTGTCCTTATTTATTTGTGGCACAAGAGCCATGCGTTCATTTTAACGAAATCTGTGGTATTGGATCAGTAAAGAGGACTAGGATCTTCTTTGATAAGAGATCCCCGAGACCGAGGGCTTGTGTTTCGATGTCAAAATTGGTAGAGTCGACCATTCTGAAACAATTCTGTTCCCAAGACCTTGTTTTGGTCAACTTATATTACCAGGCCAATGGTAAGAAGAGAAAAGTCATAATTGCCTCTGCTTACTTACCCTATGATTCTTTGTGTCCCCTGCCGACGAAAGAACTCTGGGATCTGGTAGTGTATGTGTGTAGTGGAATTGAACTCTTAATAGGTTGTGATGCGAACGCTTAGCATATTTGTTGGGGCAGTATCAAATGCAATCCTAGCGAAGGGAGAGAAGTTGTTGGTCTTTATCACTTCTGCTGGGCCAAGAAGAAGTGAAGTAATTGAGCTAACAATTTGCACTTCAAATTTGTTAAAGTTGATTAGAGACTGTCGAGTGATATAGATGAAGTTTCACCCTCAGACCACCGTTACTTAGAATTTAATCTGACTATTGCAAGCGAAGGTGGTCAGAGGGTAGTATGGGTCCCAAGACGAAACATGGATTGATACCTACGATGGGGCATAAAACCCGCGAATCGCTTATTTCTACCTCCACGTGGTGATTGCTGGGAGTTTTTTCTTAATGAACAACTTTAGATGGAGAAGGATGAAGGCGATTTTGCGTGCCTAAAAGCGGGACAAATTATACCAACTGGTTCTGCAGGTCGGCGGTTGGGTAGGACTGACAACCCTACAAGGAAAACGGAAGTTACGAAGCCACGGGAAGAGCCTCGGAGAGGATGGATTTCACAACGACGAACTCGGCAACGACAACGGAATAACGATTTGCGAATTTTCTAAAGGAACGTGCGCTCCCTGTACAGAGATGGAGCTGCCAAGCAGCTAGCCGATACCCTGTCCCAATATAGGGCTGATGTAACAGCGTTGCAGGAAATGCGTTGGACAGGAAACGGTTTCCTGGAGAAGACGACCCTTACAGAGGAGACTGCAGAATCGACAGGAAGATACCTTCTACGAGGCAGTTGAGCGAACCCTCGAAGTCAGTGCCAACAAGTATAATATCAAAATCATACTTGAGGATTTCAGCAGTCAAGTATGGACGGACTCAGGCGATACGTCGGCTTCCATAGCTTACACAGGGATACCAATGATAACGGACTGCGGATTATTCAATTAGCAGTATCGCATGAAATGTTTGTTGGGGAGGAGGGGTGGCTCTCCAGACGGAATCACTTTCAGCCAATTGACCACCGCCACCTCTCAGCGTTCACGAATGTCAGAACATATAGGGGGGCCAATATAGACTCGGATCACTATCTGGTTGTGCTCCGCGCTCGAATTACAACACCACCCAGAATTCCGTCTGACAATCAGGTAAGAGTGAGTACTGAAGCCATTTACAACACATCTCTCCGTAATACCTATAAGGGGGAAATGGATGCCGCAATAACCGCAGTCAACAGATGTCCTGAAGATGAAGCATCAACAAATCGTCTTCACAACCACCTGAAGAACGTTGTCATTGATACAGCTACAAACACACTTGGGCCCAACGGCAAGAAAATTCGGAAAAAGGAAGCCTGGGAGATCCAAACAGGTCTGTGAACTTGAAAAGTACAGGGAGCAACCGCACCAATCGCGAAAGCTTTACCAACAAGTCAGCAGGATGAAGCCTTATACACCTTGATGCTCATCGTGCCGAGACAAAGAGAGAAATCATATTTCCGACAGAATGAGTATATTGGCACGATGGGTTGAGTATTCTGATGAACTACCGAACAACCAGAACATCGGCGAATTGGAGGTCCCGCCAACTGAAGACGACGGACAAATACTGCCACCAACAAGTATAGAAGAAACAGTCCATGCAATTCACCGGCTTAAAAATCATAAGTCGACGAGTCCGATGGAAAAACTGGAATGTAGACATCAGATGCACCTTATTTTCATCGACTTTAAAGCCGCTTATGATAGCATAGCCAGGGTAAAACTTTACAGGGCCATGAGAGAATTCGGTATCCCGACGAAATTACTAAGACTGACTAGGCTGACCCTGACCAATGTGTCAGGCAAGATAAAAGCAGCAGGATCACTCTCGAGACCATTCGATATCAACAACGGTCTAA
Source organism: Hermetia illucens (assembly GCF_905115235.1). NCBI lineage: Eukaryota > Metazoa > Arthropoda > Insecta > Diptera > Stratiomyidae > Hermetia > Hermetia illucens. The sequence continues at coordinate 40,821,962 of NC_051851.1, forward strand.
GACACGAGGATGCCCTATCATGCGGCGCGAAATCTTGCGCTGCACATCAATGAAGGCAAGACAAAGTATATGGTGGCAACGTCAGCACCAAAAACCAACCAACCAACATCATGAAACCGCACTGGTCAATCAGGAAGAATAAGGATAGGAGAATACAACTTTGAGACCGTTGACAATTTCTCCTATCTTGGTTCGAAAATCACAACCGATAACAGCTACGATGATGAAATCCGCGCACGGCTGTTGTTAGCCAACAGAGCCTATTTCAGCTTACAAAAACTGTTCCGCTCGAAACGTCTCACCATAGGGTCAAAGCTCTTACTGTACAAGACAATAATCTTGCCAGTCCTCATGTATTCCTCGGAAACTTAGGTTCTTAGCTAGAAAAATTGCGAACTCTTGGCCGCGTTCGAGAGACGAATCCTCCAAAGAATTTTTGGCACCCTACATGAGGATGGACAATTCCGTAGCAGGCATAATGACGAAATCTATGAGCGATACCACGACCGACTGGTTGTGGATAAAATCCCGCTCAATAGGTTACGGTGGGTGGGTCACTTAATCCGTATGGATGAGGATGATCCAGCCCGGAAATTCTATAAGGGCAATATCTATAGTGGAAAAAGAAGAAGAGGAAGACTCTGCCTGAGATGGAGCGATGGGGTAGGTCAGGATGCCAGACAGCTTTTAGGGATATCGAATTGGTGGACCTCGGCCCAAAACCGGGATGTCTGGAGTTCCTTATTAAGGCAGGTCTAGACCGGATACCAGTTATTGTGCCCTTGATGATGTAGATGAAGGGCAGCCTCGACCCTCAATAAATATTTCTGATACGCTGTTTTGCCATTGACTTCACAATGGAGCCCATAACCTTGAAATAGGCAAGGTCGGCGTTATCCTTTAAGCCGGTTTTTATTAAGGATCTCGCTAGTGAAAAAAGTTGAGTAAGAATAAAGACAAGAAAAAAAACAAGCGACATAACAGAAGATTGGATCGGATCGTCGCCGCCATGGGACCTCTGACCTATCAGGGAAACATTACATAAGTAGAAAGAGCCTTCGCCAAAAGTTGCTGGTTGTTCCAAGGAACCTATAGCAGGATGTAAGCGCCAGACAGTTAGTTTCGGAAGAAGATAATTTCATTAATAAGTTTCGCTAGTATGGATTCAAATTCAATCGGTGTTGTTGTTATTAAATTGACAATACCAGGGTTTTTTGCTTATAATTTCCGATTTGTCAAAGAATTCTATTTTGCAACCATTGGTCTGTTCGGCTGTGATTTACTTTCTTAAAGTTTTACTTATACGTTGTAATGGAATTAAGTTAACCCGTCTCAAGATTATTCCCCAGTTTGTAGTCCCCTTTGACTTCACTACTGTGTACCTACTTTTCCTCTGGACAAGAACATCTTCCAACTTTTGCTGCTACACATTTCCGAATCATACGGAATTCAGATTCATCTTATATTCGGTCCATAATCTTTCTCTAACCATGAAGACTAAAGTCGAGGCCCAAAATCAGATTTCACCTTATACATTCATGCATGGATACTCGTCTGGCTAACTGTAAGCTCACTACTGCGATCGAGGAGAACAGGCATACGTAATTAAGGCTAATTGAGTTTGACAAATTCTGTGTACATTATGACCAGTGGAGAGTGAATAGGTAGATAGGAAAGATCTTAACTAGGAAAAATCTGCTTCGGAAATTTTGGAAATAGATGAAGATAAACCGTTTGATATTTGAATGCAGTTTTGAGCGCATTTAACTGTATGTCACGGCACCAAACCGAAATTGTAGAAACCATTATTTAGACATTAAAGAAATCTTTTCCGGGTGAGTTTATTGGCAATTGTGCGGCTCAGTTTTGGAACTAACATGGAAATAAGATTGGCCTAGAATGCTTTCATAGAGCACTTTCATTCCAGAGCATAATTAAACGAAAGGTTTGGAAACTGTCTGTATTTGAGAGTAGAGAGATTTCTGATGATTTGTTCCTAATTGATCAGCATAGCTGGAGCGGCTAGTTTAAAACAACAGAGAAAATATAATATCGGTTTTTATTTAAAAATTATAGCATATAAATAATGTAACTTTTCAAACGGAGTGGATGCGGTTGATAATGTTTGGTCGTTGTGGCAACAACTGGCCATTGCTTCTCAATATGCGTGGTTAAATTCGGTAACCCGTCGGCACTTATTTCATCAACTCCCATTGCTGACTCTTACTACACTCGTATAATAGTATACTGTTGCTTGGTCACTATGAATTTGACAATGGTTTTATACAACTCCGACATATATCACAATTCTCATGCATGATTATGATTAAGTTTCCAAAATAATTCCTTTTGCCTTTCCTTTATACAATTCCATCCTTATCGCACTAAATTTACAACTAGTTTCTATGAGGTTATTGCGGTTATTTGTTCTTATTGTTTGAGGAGGGGCTTCTGGGAAAACTATGCTTCAAGGGTTTCTTGCTTAGTGAATGTTTTGCGAAGTAATATAAATACATCTATAAATAAAGTATATTTTACATTTTACAGTACAAATGATTTTCATTTAAGGACGAAAATATTATGGTTTGCATCTGTCTCCTATCTGTTTGCGAAAAATGTACAAATTATGACATATGAAGTAATAAAGATTCTGAGAGCTTTTTGAAGCTCACGATAATAAACTTAGTGTCGGCAATGACCTTAAAAGGCGGATTTCCTAGTTCACTTAAAAAAGAGGAGCAACCTACCATTAAATATTAGGTTGGGGAAAAAGTAATGTCGTATTTTGTCAATAATCGCATCGAGTCATACTATACGGCGATTTGAAGAAGACAATCTGGGCTACAGGTGCCTCTTTGACAGTTTTATGATCGTACGTTTCAGTCTTAAGTTATAGCACGTCAAAGATGGAGCCCACCAAGGAAGAAATTCGTCATATTTTACATTTTTATAATACTACCTGAGAGGTAAAAATGCAACGAAAATTTGTGAAGTTTATGGGTCCGATACTGTAACGATTCGAGGCATGTGAGCATTCGCTCGATTGGCTAGGAACTGGATAAGGACCATAAAACCGTTTGGAACCATTTGCAGAAGATTGGATTCCAAAAAAGCTGGATGTTTGGGTGCCACACGAGTTGACGCAAAAAAATCTCTTGAGCCGAATCAACGCCTGCGATGCACTGCTGAAACGGAACGAATTCGACCCATTTTTGAAGCGGATGGTGACTGGTGATGAAAAGGGGATCACGTACGAAAATCTCAAATGAAAAAGATAGTGGTCGAAGCACGGCGAGCCGGCCCACACCATCGCCAAGCCCGGATTGACGGCCAGAAAGGTTTTGTTATGTTTTTGGTGGGATTGGAAGGGAGTCATCCATTATGAGCTGCTAAACTATGACCAGACCCTCAATTCGGTTCTCTACTGTGAGCAACTCGACCGTTTGAAGTAGGCAATTGTCCAGAAGCGGCCAGGATTGGTCAGTAGGAATGGTGTTCTGTTCCACCAGGACAACGCTCGGCCTCACACATTTTTGATGACCCGCCAGAAGCTACGGGAGCTCGGATGGGATGTCCTATCGCACCCACCGTATAGTCCAGACCTGGTACCAAGTGATTACCATCTCTTCCGGTCCATGCAAAACGCTCTTGGTGCTACTAAGTTCGCCTCAAAAGAGGTTTGTGAAAACTGGCTGTCTAAGTTTTTTGCAAATAAGGAGGGGGGGGGGGTTATAAGAGGGGGATAATGGAGTTACCTTCGAAATGGCAACAAGTTTGCGAACAAAACGGCGCGGCGCATATTTGACTTAAATCGGATAATTCTAAGTATGTTAAATAAAGTGTCACAAATACGACATTACTTTTGCCCCAACCCAATATATTATTAAATATATACCCCCTAAGCACCCATTCAAGCTCCGATTATACCCTTTTTATCAAAACAGGTAGATAAAATATTTAGATAATAGGAAAGTAGATTCTCTTGGCGACCTGCAAAGTAGAGGCATCACTTCTCAGGAGACGATACACACAACACAACACCAACAGACAGTGATTTCGTCAAAGGATGTATCCTGATGAAGTAGGAACTTAGCCAAAATGAAAGCAGTGGTGCGAGAATTTGTCAACTGGATGAAACACACGAGGGACTGGGTGTGACACAAAGACGCACTAACGAGTATAGACCAAGAATAGCAGATCAAGCTACACTTTTATTGTTAATAATCATATTGAATATGTATGTAGAAAAGCAAGTTCCGCCATAACTCAAAACCTATCCAATGTAAAAATAGGGACTAACGGTTTCGTCCAGGGCAGAGGCAACTCATCAGACGCTGCCTCACCTCTGCCTTGGGAGTAGCGTGACCGTAAGTGACAACAGGTCGAAAACGCTCCTTTACATATTCGCAAAAACACGCCAAGGGTGCTAGGCTAAAGCTAAATTATTGTTTAGGATAGTGAGGGATCCTAAATTCACATCCACTTGATGTTGGACGGGACCAAATGGAGAGCAACTTACTCTCACGAGGGATCCGTGGACCAAAAAACATAAGAGTAAGTTGCTCTCCATTTGGTCCCGTCCAACATCAAGTGGATGTGAATTTAAGATCCCTCACTATCCTAAACAATTATCAAATGTAATGTTTTGAAATTTTCACGAATTATTTCGAACATATTTCTACGATTTGAAAACTAAGGTAATAGCGTTTCATCGGACCATTTCTTCTTCTATGCATTAAATGCTTATTTCATACAAACCGTGAAAAAACACCAACTACCTAAAATTTACCTTTTGATATTTTTTAATAATCCTAGAAGAACCGGAATATGAGCAGAGCTCCAGCGTGGAACCCGGAAAACATTTTTTTTGGAGATGGGTGCATTAGTTTCCGTGTACTTCAATAAAAAGCTATGGTATCGGTCTGAAAAGTATTACGGATGTTCAAGATATTAATAAAAATATGGTGCAAAAATTAGCATTTGTATCCCTTTTCAGATCTTCAAAAAAATAGTAAAAAATGTGAAAACAAATCCGATTACCGGAAGCTGAACGCGTCGGGTATAAAAATTTTGTGTTTATTTTATATGAAATGAAAAAAATGCATATTTTTCCATTCATATATAGCTAAAAATTCAAAATATTCCTTGACTATTTGATTATTTTTGATTGAGGGAGCCCTAAGTCCACATCCAGTTGATGTCAGAAACCTTCCACATTTGTGGTCCATGGACCACTCTTTTTTGAGCTAAATACCCAAAAATTAAAAAAGCGACTGATGGTTTCATCTGGGGCAGAGGCAACTCATCAGACATGGACCACAAATGTGGGAGAAAGTTTATTATTTATATTGGTTCGGTCCGACATCAACTGGATGCGGATTCAGGACTCCCTCAATCCTCAAACAAAAATAATTCCGCTTCGACCTGGTTTGTGTCTGAATATACATACATATAAGACAGATTTCACTTACATAAAGAAACAATTACTACTTATAGCCACTCGGCTGCTCCCAAGACAAATGTGAGGCAGTGTCATTTTTTTAATTCGTTGATATATCCAACTCCTTGCCAAAGAGGTTTCATTCCAGAGAAATCAGCAACAGATTACATTTTCTCTCTTCAGCATGCGATGGAAAAACTGTTGGGATATGGCCATCAATTGCAACACCTTTTCACCGACATCTAGACCGGCTATATAGCATAGCCAATGTAAAATTGTACACGGCCATCAGAGAATTCGCTGTCACGACGAAAATGATAAGACTAACTAGGCTGGCCCTGACCAATGTGCGAGGCCAGATACAAGCACCCGGGTCACTCTCGAGACCATTCAATATCAACAACGATCTAAGACAAGGGGATCCCCTATCTTGCATCCTCTTTAACTTGGCCCTGAAAACATGATCCGTCCTGCTGAGTTAAATGCAGGAAGCACCATACTCTTCAAGTTCACTCATGATATCCATATTATGGGAAAAACGACTAGAGAAATACAATCTTCCTTCATCCAGATTGAGCAGGCGACAATTTTGCACATTAATGAAGGCAAAACGCAGTACACGGTGGCAACATCAGCGCCAGAGAACAAAAAAGCGGTGACATCAAATCACACTGGTTAAATGAGGATAATAAATATAGAAGAATACAACTTTGAGACCGTTGATAATTCTTCGTATCTGGGGTCGAAAATCACAACCGACAACAGCTACAACGATGAAATCCGCACACGGTTATTGGCAGCCAGCAGAATCTATTTGAACTTACAAAAACTCATCCGCTCGAAACGTCTCACCAATGTCAATGCTCTTACTATACAAGACAATGATATTGCCAGTCCTCATGTATTCCTCGACGGCTTGAGTTCTTGGCATGAAAAAGTGCAAACTTTTGACTGCGTTTGAAAGGAAGGTCGTTTGGATAATCACAAAATTTATGTGCGATACCACGACCGTCCGATTGTTCTAAATTCCGGCTAAATAGGTTGCGGTGGGTCATTTAATCCATATAGGTGAAGACGATCCACCCCGGAAAGTCTAGAAGGGCATTATCTATGGTAGAAAGAGAAGACTTGACAGACCCTGCCTCAAATGGAACAATGTCATAGGCCATGATGCCAGATAGCTGATGGGGATACCGAACTGGTGGACCTCGGCGCAAAATCGGGATGTCTGAACTTCCTTACTAAGGCAGGCCTAGACTGGATACCTGTTGTTTCGCCATTGTTAGGGATAATGACGATGTCCACTTCCGCCGTTCATATGAGTTCACTTTATATAATGTATGACGTCATACACGGCTTAGATTGCAATAAATTGACATGGAATACAAAATTTTAACCTTCTATAACTTTGTTAATAATAGTTGAATTTCCTTCAAACTTTCCAAAAGTGTTTATTATATTATTGCTTACAATGGGGATGAATTTGAGCTGGATTTTCGTGTGAATGTTTAAATTATGATAAAATGCTATTATTGACTTTATTTGCGCTGATATCAGCGTATTTTTTAGGCGATTTCATAGAGTTGCACCATTCTGTATCAGTTTTCGTAGCACACATTTTAAGCTCCTACCCCAATAAGTTTTGCCCAGATCAGTTTCGAAAATTACTGATCAAACCCTTTAATTTGATAATCTACATAACCATAAATACATAACCATATTCTGCGAAAAAAATACACCTCCCCCTTTCACATATATGCGGAGCCCCTGTTAAACCCATTGGGTAATGACCCCACTCATTGAACAGAAAGATACTCACAATTCACATATTCCCAGCAAATTTGTGCCAATAACTTTAGCAGTTCCCGGGTAAATCGGGTGCGGCAGAGACACAAACAGACAAATGAATCGATTCTAATAAGGTTTCGTTTCATAGAAAACCTTAAAAAGGGTTCTCTCTATTTTCACCTCAGCTGCAGTTTCTGTGCATGATTTTTACCTTGAGCACGGGTTTTCTCCCTACGATCCTGGATCTCTCATTATACGAAATTTGAGTATAACGCGTCTATTTAGAGTAACTTTATCCAGAATACTTACGTACACAAGGTTCTAAAACAGACAAATCACTAAACAATTTTGTGTTTTTTTGACGAAACAGTAAAAACTTATTTACTTTTATAAGCCAATGGTGCATTAAGGTATGACATTTGAAGAATATTGCGGCAATTATTTGGAAGCGTCCCCGAAAAAAAGATGAGTTGCGCTGCCCCTCATAACTCGGTGCAAAATCATCCGAAATTAACAAATCAAAGTTCTTTCTTTAGATGTTCACTTCTTCCAGGTAGCGCTGGGAGCGCTTTTTGAAATTTTAATCTTTCATTTTTTGGAAATACTTTGAAGTGAGAAAAGCAATTTTTGTAGGATAAAATCGACTAATTTATTATTGCAAAATAAAAAATATTAACAAATTTGAAAAAGCTCTGCCACATTACTTCATAAAATATGTACAGAAACAGTGTTCAAAATCTAAGAACAATCGGTGCAGTAATTTTGGAGACGTGAAGGGCACCGGCTTTGAAAACGTGAGTTTTGGAAAAAGCACTTTGAGGTTTTAAACACTAAAAAAATTGGAATAAAACGTTCCTAAGCCAATCATCAATTCTAAGTCCATAAAGGATGTCGCCATCATTCATGATGTCCAGAGCACCGTTTTGCTCCTGTCTACGACGAATTTTACCTTCTTTAGTCTGTTTTTCAGCTCCCGGCCCTGCTTTCACGTCCATTCTTGGGTTTCTGATCCACTACTAATTCTCATGCTTCGCATGAAGATTAATAAAGGAAATAACCTTTATTGAAGACAAAGTTTATAGAGCAGCCTGAACGATGACAAAGGTTCCACTCAAGTGCTTTGATGAAATTTTCCAAATAAGTTGGTTCGAACTCTCATTGTTTTTGTGCGTGTAACCTCGGACACATCAGTCAGATTTTCATAGAAAGGCTTGATGGTATCCAAAACATTCTTAGGAAGAGCGCAATATGTGTGTTTGAACAAATCCAATGCAGTAGCACCTACAGCTTTTTCCCATTCAAACCACGAGTCCGCGCTGAGTCATGTATGAGGTGAGGTTACTTAAACCGCTGTATCTTTCTTACTTTTCCTCAGATTCATCTCAAATTTTCACACAATATTCTTGAAAAATTCTCTATTCGGAAAATTAGATGCAAAAAAAATTAAAAAGAAAAAGTTTAAAAACGTTAACCATTCCCCCCGAAGGCTTTCTTATCTGAAGGTTGCCGAAAATCGATTTTCTCTTTTATATATATTTGCCATTCAGCTTTTTTTTGCAAAAGCCCAATTTGGCCGTAAAAAATGATTACAAACTATTATTAAATTCACTAATTGAAAATTGTGTATCATAATTCAAGACTTCAACAATAACATATAAAAATATTGAAAAGATTGTTGTTAATGTGAAAAAAAAATCTAAAAAAAGGTTGAAGTATCGAGCCTCACACAGGAAGTCTCCAAACACGTAAATGGAGTCCAGAATTTTTTTTCACCGAATATAGCCAAGTGAGGTATTAAATGAAATGTTTCGATTGGTACTTTCCACAGCAAATGTTAGTTTTAACACTGGTTTCAAATGGGAGAAGTATAGGAGTCCGAAAGGGGACAATTACCAAACCGAAAAATCTGAAAAAAAATATGATTATCCATGCACGTAGTATCTAAGCCACAAAATGCTCTCCAATGTGATATCATCTCAAATAAAATTAATAATAGTATATAATTATATTTTAAAAATTTACTTCAAACGCTCTTTAAGTTCATCTTAAGTTGACAAAATGCAATAATGTAGGTTTTAATTTGGAACATCATACTGGAAAATTTGGGGGAAACCCTACTATTATTAAGAAAAATGTAGCAAGCCAAATTTATATCTTTCGCTTTAAATGGCTCTCAAGGAGATAAAATGTCCCACAGGTGTATCACATCGAATTGAATATTGGGTATTTATCAATGTATATACACTACGAGTTATGTATAAATGAAATATTCTTACACAAAAGATCAAGAAAATACTTTCATGACTGAAGCGCCGAGCTTTCGGTTTCCGACTTGTTGAACTTCAAACGCCTTTTCTCTCGAAACCATGTTTCTGAAAGCGGCGGGCAGTAGAACTCGAAATTTAACTATTTAAATTTAAGTGTAGCTTCTTCATTTAATTATCTATTGAAGTGCAGACGATCTCAACAATAGATAAAAGGAATCTTTTTTAATGAAATGATCAAGTCAGAATGCGAATCTATTTTTCAGTCTCGCTTTTCTGCGAAAAAAATCTAAAATGATGAGCTTATCTAGCTAAACTCATGTGTTTCATGGAAAGACCCTAGAAAAATCTTGCATTCTTTATACCATTTTATCAAAAAATTGACAATAATAAAATGTTTTCCTTTTGCTTTCCTAATCGATTGGTATATTAGTTGTGGAATATAATTTAAAAATATACTCACATAAAAATCTTGAAAAAACCTTTTTTCGCGGCTCTAAAGAGATATAACCTCTCAAGAGCTTATTCTAGGGTTAAACACGTAAGAAGGGAATCATTTTCAAACTGTTATATGAAGGCAATTATGAAATTTATCGACTTAAAATTTTACATGCTCTCTTCTCTAATCCTTCAAATTAAAACCATAAGGTTATAAAAAATAAAAAGACAACAAAAAGACCACAATATACACATACTGCGGCGTGAGAACCCAAAGAGAGTGTTCGCGTGTGGTAGTACCCAGGTTTCCCAAGCGACTCGAAGAGCCAAGAGCCACATTGGGAGAGTGAATTCCACTACATGGTATAGCCAGTAATGAAATTATCGCCCCTCCTTAATGTGTGACCTATCCGCTGCCGACACTAGTGGGTCATGCATCTTACCTCGGTGCAGCACGTGACATTTTGCGCCATCATATGTCGCTCTAATAATAGCTATTAGTTTCTCCAGAACGTCCGACCTGCGTAGAACATGTCACATTCACCCCCTGTTCACGCTGTCGAAAGTTTTCGCGATATCAATTAAAAGCAGGTGAAACGAAGATCTAAACTCCTCGCAGTGTTTCAAAATAACCCGCAGATGTTGATGTGGTCAATGCAGGAAGATCCGGAGCGGAATCCAATCTGCTTTCTCTCGATCAAACTTTCGAAAGGGTTGATTGATGCGTTTCAAAATTATTTTAACTATTATCTTCGCGATGGCAGGGAGCGCACAGATACCTCTCCGGTTGTTGCAATCAAGACGGGTGACCTTCTCAGGAATCTTATCGATCATCTCCTTCTTCCACTCTCTGGGAAATGTCTCGGATTCCCAGCACTGATGTACGAGTGGAAGTAACAAATCTGTAGAAAATGCAGGTACAGCGATAAATAACTCTGCAGGAAGACCGTCGAGTCTAGCGAGTTTACTCCATTTAAGTGCATTGATACCCGAGATGATTTCTCTTCTGCTGAACAGTTCGTATCTGCATGTTACGATGATCAATCATTTCATTCACAATAGAAGGAACTTCAGCGGACGGGATTCGATTAAGAACCGTAGTGAAGTGTTTTCCCACCTCTTGAGCTGTCCGTTATCAAGAATGGGGAGCCGACCGTTAATATCCTTACCAGGATCATCAAAAAATTTGCTATCACATGCAAGTTCTTTCGCGATGCGGTATTTAGTTCTAAAATCATTACGCTCTGCGGTAGTTTCCGCTTCCTTGACCATACCACATTGAACTTTCCGGGATTTCGCTCGGTATTAGAGTTCGCCTGCTATTACTCGCGCCGGTCATAACGTTCAACCCCATTCATTCATCAATCCACTTCTACGATTCCGCAGTCAACTAGACCTTATGACGCCTCTTCGGGAAGTGGCTGATGACCTACGGAACACCCGAGAAAAAAATATGCTTGATGGCGACCCAATTCTCATCGATATTTACAGGTAGGGTACTCAGTATATCTGCCGTCCGATCAGTAAGATAGCTCTCCCACTGTCAAGCGGCAGCTGGATCATACAAGCTGCCGATGTTAAACTTGGGAGGTCGCAACACGCAAACTAACGTAAGCAATCATTAGATAGTGATTCATTTCGAGGCCGATACGAGCGCTTTTCTTGTTACGAACATCCTGGAGACAACTCCTAAATTTACTGCTCATCGCGAAGTAGTCGATCCGATTGCTCGTACGGGGTTGGCCAGTTGAAACTTAACTGACCTTGTGGCAGGCAGTCTGGTCAAACACTGACGAGGCGGTGGAAGTTGTAGAAATCTACGACCCTCCCACCATTACCGTTACGGTCACCAAGACCGTGCTTCCTCATCACATGCCCGAGTAAAATGTTGTCAGAGCCCATCTTGGCATTCATATTATCCATCAGCATCACAATGTCACCTTTGGGATTCCTTCCATGAATTGCATGTAACTGCTCGTAGAAAAGATCCTTCTCCACTATATCGGAAGTCTCGGTTGGTGCAGAGCACTGTGCAATTGTGATGCTCTTGAACCTGGACCGGAATCTTGCAGTCAGGGGTCTATCAGAAACTGCCTCCCAGGTGAAGAGAGCACATGCTTGCGGTACCTGTCAGAAACAACCCGACACCGAATTCGCGTCTGCTACCACTTGGCTTTCCAGAGTACAAAATCACATTGCCACAAGAGAGAGAGGAGTACTTTCCAGAGTCCCACCATCTTACTTCGCCTAGCCCCAGAATGTCCAGCTATATCGTTGGAATTTCCGCTCAAGTTGGAGAAAGTAAGCATTCTGAGGACCTTCGCTATCGTTGTTGAAGAGCGTGCGCACATTCCAGACACCAATCCCTATACGAGGCGTTATTAACGTTTCGGTAGCAATAAAGTTTCAAAATTTGTAGGTTGCCAGCCCACAAATAGTATAGTATAAAAGCCCGAGGCGACGAGATCTGGAAGCCAAACTGGTAGTTGATAATTGCAAGATTAAACGATAAGAGATGTTTATAAACAGCATTACTTCGAAAAATTTTTAAAGTACAGGAAGATGACTTTTTTCTGTCGATATTCTATTTATAAATGGCTGTAATGGAGGTATGGTTGTAGCTTTTAGGGTAGAAGTTCATTTGGAGTATTGAGTTACATACGTGAGAAATAGAAAGTTTACAATTGCAGGGTAGCTCGTTTAAAATCTGCCAATGACGAGATCGTGTTGTGCGGCTTTTTTAGTATTGATTTTGGTTTGTTGATGAATGAAGAGAGTGTGAATCGCAAAAGTCTGAGAGGTAAGAGAGGGGTAGCTGCAGGACAAAGCAGTCGCCAGCGGGATTATTGGGTTTGAATACATAGGAGGATGGGGTAGGAGATGTCGTAGAACGTTGCCGATATTAGCCTTAATTTTCTGTTCCTGAGTTTATCCCCCTAAGTTATATATGTAAGATTATTTTCGAGGGCAAAGATTTCGGGGAAGGATCAGATGTAAGGTTCGTGGAGAGCATGGTTTTTCTCTCGTTGAACCACTGCAAAATTTGTTAGGTCATGAATTTTTGCCAGGTCATTGATTTCGCATTCAAGTTGCCTATAACTAGAAATTTGGGGGGAGCATCAGGAAAAAGTCATCGAATTGGTTGTAGTAATTGTGAATTAAAATAGCAATAGATAGTGTCCTGTCACCCCCTATGGCTCTGAGTGTTGGCCAACTATAAAAGACAGGCCAGGGATTTGGTATCGTGACTGTATATCGGATACCAGTCGACTCAGCTGTGAGTGAGTACCTGAGTCAAATCAGGATAATAATCTCGGGCGAGCGCAATTCTGACCACATTACTTCCTACAGTGTACCGTTACGGTTTTGAATGAAGTGCTCTAACACATTTCAAGGCCCTGATTCCATATGGATTGTTGTGCTTACGGTTATTACTATTATTTATAAAAGAGCAAAAGTTGCATCAATTTGGTCAATATTGCCAGATCAGTTGATGAAATAAAGGAATTTGTAATGAGAAGGATGATTTTGAGAGAAATGCAGAAAATTGGTATGCTTACTTATAAGACTGAATTAGTTGCAAACTTATGTTTATAAAAAGAACAAATTTTATATCTAACAAAATCAGATGGAATGAATCATTAGTCTGACAGTGGACTTTCAAGGAAGACAATCGAGCGTAAGGATGGGAATTTGTTCCGAATATCCCTGCACAATCGTCTTAAAACTGCTTTCAAAACTACATCCAGAATGAGGATATCCGCGATCGATGTGAGGTTGCGCCGTTCGTGGAGAAAATCCAAGGAAGGCGTCTTCGATGGTATGATCACGTAACTCGCGTTAACGATAATTCACTTACCAAGATTGCTCTGAACGTCGAAGTCAATGGTAAGCGACCAAAAGGCAGATCGAAGCAATGGTGGCTTAGTACGCTGGATGGGGATTTAAAAGCCTCGCAACTACATCAAGATCAGGCATTTGATAAAATAAAATGGCGAAACCAATCACGGCGAGCTGACGCCGCTTGTGAACGGGACAAAGGCTGAAGAAAAAGAAGATGTGAAGACCGTGTCGCATAGTTAAAAATTCCATGGTCCTCTATTTTTTAGAAAGCAATTTAAATAAATCATTTGATGGAAAGCCCTGTATTGATAATATCATACGCTTCAGACTCTGACTTTAATATTATTAGCAAATGTGAAAAATTAAACCTACAACAGATAGAAACAAGTCGGAATACCGGAAGCTCGCGCTTCGGGTATAAAGGTTTTGTGTTCATCTTATATGAGAAACTTCAACGCACATTTTTCTGTCCGTATATAGCTACAAATCCAACATAATCCTTCATATTTTTCCAAACTACGAGACATACGTACATATTACAGCCATAGATATCACGCTCACCCTAAACAAACAAAATACCTATTACCAAATACTGTACACATATATGCACGTACTTATATAAATTGATCGTACCCATATTTCCGATTTACTTCTTATATCTATTTGAATTAGGCACTACCCACACATGTCTGGCTGACAAATAACTAAAAAACTAAAACAAAATAATTCTCTGCGACCCAATTGATAAGAACTCATTTCGTTGTGGTATGGAAGAATTGATATGTGATGATGACGTCATGCAGGTTGTAGAGTGCACGAAATTCACAAAAAATTGTAGTTTCACCCCCTATAACTTTGTTAATAATCGTTAGATTTTCTTCAAACTTGACCAAACTGTGCATTATATTCTTCATTACACGCATGCCAAATTTTGTACTTCTGGGATGAACATAAGGGGGGGTGCCGGGTAAATTTCTAAAATGTGGAAATATACTATTATTAACTTTATTTGTGCAGAAATCGGAACCCGATATATTTTGAGGCCTAGATTTCGTAGAGATGCACCACTGTGATTTTTTTCAGATTTTTCGGTTAAATAGGTTCTGAGAACGAGACCTGTTACACTTTTTGCAGGTCATATTTTGAACCCTCACTCCCTTATGTTTCATCTAATATCAAATATTGAACCAGATTCGAAAAGTACTAATTGAGACCTTTCATTTGATACCCTACATGGCTACATTCTGTGAAAAAAAAATTTGCACCCTCCATTCACATGTATGGGGAGCCCCCCCTTAAGCTTAACACAAGATGGCGCCACTTACTGCATGTAAAGGGATCACCAGATTACATACTCTCACCAATTTTCGTGACGATCGGTCTAGTCGTTTCCGAATAAATCGGGTGTGACAGACAGACGGACAGACAGACACCGTCTCGATTCAATAAGGTTTTGTTTCACACAAAACCTTAAAAAGGGCTAGGGAGAAGTAGATTCTTCGTGAATGGAATTGTAATATTCCACTCGAATGTCAATTATTCTCGTTAATTATGACGTCAGTATGACGTATGGCTTAGGATGCAGTAAATTCGCAGCAAATTGATAAGTTTGAACTGCTATAACTTTGACACTAATAGTCGGATTTCCATAAGATGGCATGTGTATGTATGAGACAGTCCTCTGTGTCAGTGGAAAATTTAGTACTCCTAGGATGAACTTAAGGGAGGTTTTTCAGTCGATTTCTAAAAGTTGGTAATATACTATTTGTAAGTTTATTTGGGCAGATATCGGAATGGGAGATATTTTGAGGCCTAGATGTCATCTAAGCGCACCATCCTGATTTTTTCGGATTTTTGGGTTGAGTAGTTTCCGAAAATGAGTCCTGTCTCACTGTAAGTGCGTACGTTTTGACTCTTTACTCTTGCACTTTGCAATTTACGCCAAAACTAATGTCAGTTTCGGAAAGTACTAATCGTACTATTTTTTTACACAAAACCTTAAAAATAGGCTTTCAGGGTTGTTCTGCACCGTGCCATTGATCGAAATTGATGACAACAGCCTGGACATTTTCTTATATGAATATTACCTTTCTTTCTTTGTATAAGTTAAAAAATATTAAGATATTTCAGGGACTAAGTATCTGTCCTAGGCTGCAAACTGCCCGGAGCTTAACCCCATTGAGAAGCTTTTGGCTTTCATAAAGCGAAATATACGCCGCTCTACAAGCCACTAATATTTTAGAAATTGAAAGAAATCGATATATTTATTTGATACAGTCAGAATTAAGAAAGACGATTGCGCAGAGATATTCGAAACAAATTCATATTGAATATTTTAGAAACGAAAGATTTCATTACATATCGTTCTGAGCAAAGGAATAATAATTTTCTGTCTATTCGTTACCTTCCCAATTTCCACTCAATGCTTTTTTTTTAAAAAAGTTTGAAGTTTGAAGGATGATACTAATATGAAAGTTCTTTGAAGAAACTTTTTTTAATGACAAAACAGTTGCTAGTTAATGTGTCATGTATAGGAATGCATATCGGTGAAAAAGTACATTTTAATCGAGAGGACCGCCTACTAACACAACATTTTTACATACTTTATTCATACAACAGATTATCATACCTTCCTTTCTTGTTTTTAAAAACTTTATCCTTTTTCGCATAACATTCGCACTATGCACATAAAAGCTTTCTTCTCTCAATTCTGCAATTTGGTTATATATTTTCAACAAATTCAACGCCTTAAACAAAATTACCTAATATATTTCAACTCATTTACAATTGACAACTTTTTCAAACATACTTCTCTAATTTCAGTAAACCTACAACATGATGAAATACAATGCTTTCGTATTCAATTGGCCAGCTTTAAAGTTGTAAAACTATATTTAATCAAACGCTAAAAAATGATGTGTTGTACATATAGTATCTAAGTGGAATAGTATCTTAAAGCTAAGTTATTAGTTTTCTCAGTTTCCTTGTTTTCAAATTAGTTAGATTTATACTTGTAAATGCTTTTTAACAGATGTGCATTTTGCTGCTGGCTGAATTCGATCTTAATAATTATAAACTGCTGTTTGAAGTATATGCGATAGTGGATAATATCAACGGAAATGATTGGATATGGTAGTGCTGAATCGCTTCAAATTAATTACTTGAAGGTGGGCACCGTTTTAAGCCAAACAAATCATTTGTAGGGACCCCAGTTTATATGCACCGTCTACAGGCATACAATCGTAGATATTTTATATAATCGTCAGTATGATCAATATAAGATGCATAGAGGGAAACCCTATTTGTATTAAAACTATGGAAAGATCTTCGCGTAAGTGGTGCACATAAAATGATGATCAGCTCATTCTGTATGAGAAACAAAAAATAGCAATATGACAATAATGACAAAACTTAATGGTTTCAATAAACCGATTCACCGTACCAAAAAAAGTAATAGCAGTCGTTAACATATCTAATCGTTATTGTAATTATTGATTTCTTTATTTTAATATTGTTAGTCTATACACAGCCAAGAAACCCCTGGATCACACGACATTCATCTAATGTTTTCTTGCAAATTACTTCACTTCCGTTTTCTGCATCATTTACATTCCAATAATTCGTACAATTAACCAAGAACAATTTTTTAAAAAATTTCACTAATAAACAAATTAACTTTAAGAAATTTTAACTTACATCACCCAATTAACGAGATTCCAAATGAAACGTTCATGATTCTTTCTCAAAAGTAATAGTAATGAATAAAAACCATTTAGTGTAATTAAATGTATTATGCGTAAATGTAATGTAAAACTTTACATTTGAATTAAAAATAAAATGGTCGTGTTGTCGCTCTTACAAAATACATTTTACTTTTAAAATTAATTACCAATTACATGATATCATTTTATTTTTCATCTCGACACTGGTTCAAGCATTTCAACGAAAAGCTTATTCATGGTTACATTACCCTCACGACATATATTAACCCAAAATTTCCGAATTATCTGATCTGCTTGCCGCAGTGATGGTAGAAGTAATAGTAATTGTTGCTGGTGTGATACTGCTAGGTTATGCCTGGAAAGATAGGGCGATAGGTGAGCAAAAAATTCAATGAACAAGGAACACATTCACATAGCATCCCACGCATTCAGATTCCATAGAAGTGACCGACTTTTATTGATACTGTTCATCAATATTACAATTATTGCGGCCACCAAGGAGTGGTCAAAACTAACTTTGGTATTTGGGTTAGATTGTGCATAAAAGAATGATATTTACAACCTACAATGCAAGCAGGAAAGAGTGCTCTAAGTGGGCAGAATATGATAATCGAGAACTAAAATTTCATAAATATCTCCAAGCCTACTAAAAGTTTTTTTTTTCATTATATCGTATATCAACTGGATCAACGTTGAAACAAGAAATAACACCGAAGCAAGGAATTATCATCGACAGGAAACTACCAACTTCCAATGGCAAGTCAAGGTTAGAGAAAACTTTCTACAAAACCCGAATGAATACGAGTAAATATTGCGAAATTTTCATGCTAATCACCAAAGTTTTTTCGCAGCAGAACCTCGTCCGATAAAAGATACTTAAGGTGAGTGACCGCTCTTTTACTATTGTATGGTTACCATTCACACTTAATAATAATAATAATGATAACTCCGCCGTAGCCGGTCCCAAGCCCGGTTGTGAAAGGAGGAGGGATGGATGGATCAGGGGGTAGGTGAGGAAAGTGCAGGAACTTTGCAGACTTGTAGATTACTCATTGAGGAAGCTATCCCCACACTTGGCAGTTAGGTATAAAATGCAAATCCACCTATGAGAGGAAGAAGGAATTTAAGGTCCGGTACGGATAACCGGCGGGAGTAATGGGCAACATGGCGTCGAAACCGCTAATCGCGGGGCGGTTAAAAGTCTAGGCGCCACGACGACCAGGAGCATTGCTCTGCCTGTTGCAACTGTTTCGCCACAATCTGTGGCGACCATTTCAGCAGGTTCGCGTAGGCAGCGGATGAAGTGGACTGAAGAAATAAACCTCTTCATCATCCATGGGGCGACTACAACATCTTATCGCATCTTGTTGCACCAGAAATTCGTCGAGCGTTTGACGCAATTCACGCACGTGACTCTGCAGCGAGTAGCAGACCAGTACCGCTTTATAACTCGCAGTGACACAATCTCGGCCATCATCAGGGAGCGTGTTTGACTTGAGGTCATCGCAGAAACTGGTGAACGAGAGTCGATAGGGGCAGAGGCGGCGGCATCACCAACACCGCGCCGCACTGCAGGCAACACTTTCAGTACTCGCTGAAACACTCTTCTCCACCGCCCGGCTGAAGTTTCCGCTGAGTTTTGGGACGAATTCCAAAGAGCGTGTATAGAATTCTCGGATATGGATCTTTTGCATAGACCAGGCTCTATGCATCTCCAGCAACTCTGGGAATTCTATCTCAAATCAATGATGAGATTGCATCTCGGCTGTGTGCTGATATGTCGCTGCTGCAACTACAATCACTTGTGTATTGTGGTGCAGATACGGCTATAAGACTGCACGGTCAGAAGATTTGCTTTCGTGTTATTGGTTTGAGTGACGAAAGAGATCCACCATGGAAAATTCGTCTGGAAAGTCGGCGGGACTTACTAAGGCAGGACATTGCGAGACTGATTCAGATCAGCACTGGCAATGCCAACAGACGGGTGAAGAAACTATGCCATCCCCAGTGAAATTCTGGACACACTAAAGCAGAAACTTTGTGTCATATGCAGTCCGTTACGACGGTATGGCGAAAGTCATTCCAGACATGTTCAAAATCCAACATACGCGAGGAACCAGCGGAGCTTTTTTAGATCCCTCAATGAATCTCAACAAAGCGTCCAGACAGTACAGTTTTCGGTGACGGAAGTGAAAGAGTATTGGGGTGGACTTTGATGGCTACCCGCCCAGCATGCTGAGCATACTGAGTGGATCACCGCCGAAGGCACCCGCCATCCCAATACGCCTGGCATGAATTCTGCGGATGTTACCGAAGAGAAAGTTCGACGAGCCATAAACAGCTTGAAGAACTGGAAGGGCCCAGGTATAAATCGGGTGTAGAATTTCTGGTATAAGAAATTTACCAACCTACATAGTCGGTTGGCACACAGTATAAATGAGGTCATGAGTCGGCCGGAGGAATTTTCACCCTTCCTCACTGCGAGGATTACCTACCTTATCTCTAAGAAGGACACGGTGCAGGACCCCGCGGACACAAGACCGATAACCGGCTTACCAACCGTATACAAATTTATAACGTTCATTATTAGTGGAAGGGTCAATGCGCACCTGCAGCTGAGGTGAAGGGGTTGGAAAGAGCAAGTCATTATTGACTCGGTAGTTGTAGGACAAGCAACTAGAGGCCAAAGAGACCTGTTTAGTTACTATATCAATTATGCCAAGGTTTTCGACGGCCGGCGTTCCGCATACCTGGCTAATCGATATCCTACATCTGTATCGCATTGATCCGATACAAATAAAGTTTTTGGCGACAGTCATGGAGGGGTGGCATACCACCTTATCAGTGCAAATATCTGAGGGTGCTAATACCTCAGAGCCCATCCGTATATGGAGGGGCATCTTCCAGGGGGATTCGTTGAGTCCCCTTTGGTTTTGTATGGCACTGAACCCCCTTTCACGGCTACTGAATGATGCTAGAGGGCATGGTTTTGCAATAAAGTATGGCCTACGTGCTAAGTGCGAACTGACACACTTGATGTACTTAGATGACATCAAGCTGTATGCTGGGACTGACAACCATCTTAGAAGTCTGTTGCGAATAATAGATATGTTCAGCCGTGATATTCGGATGGAGTTTGGATTAGACAAGTGTCGAATCCAAGCCAGTAGAGTCACCATGACAACTCACCTCATCTAAGTTTACTGTCAACAAAGTTGAGGAGGGGGGCTGTGACTTGTTTAAATATGCTGTTTGAAGTAGATGGCGGTAGATATACTCAAAGTTATTCGGTTATCAAAAGATTAAAAACCTAATAAAAACCTAATATATTTGCTAAGCGCAATTGCAACCCCGCCGAAGCCATCGTCTCTGTTCTTGCCGATTAGGTGATATCCGTGGAGATACTTAGAGAACGGTTTGTGATTGATTTGAATGATTTCTTGTAGTGAAATAATGGCGAAGTTATTAGTATTAGCATAGTATTCTCCTCTGGCTTTCCATTTAGTTTCATAACATTCGCAATTTGGATAGAGGATTGGGTATCTTTGGCACGCATTTGATGCTGCCAAACCTATAGACCAAATTTACGGGAATAAGAGCTACCTTTACTTTAGTGTTCAACAAAAATTCATTTGCTGTTCTAGCAGAATTAAACATGATTTTCATTAAAATAGTTATCGTTCCGATGCTTGTAGTTCTTCTAGATAAAAATAAAACTAGGCAGGTGCGTATTTCGAGAGCTACTTACTCTCCTCCTCAGTACTTAAGCTTCCCTACCCTACCCTACCTACCCTAGCTTAAGTACTGAGGAAGAGAATAAGTAGCTCTCGAAATACGTATTTACTAACTATTAAAAGGAGAAAGCCACCTAGTTTTATTTTTATGACTTTTATTCTCGCGAATCCTACTCTACATCGAGTATACCTTTGATATTGAACTTTTTGACTCACTTTTCCCCATCCATGAAAGTCAACCTATGCACTAAGGTCGTAGAGTACATGCTCGAACTGAAATGTAAAATTTTTGGGGCGATATTCTTTCAATTGTGCAGGGACAAGTTCGTACCCTTAATGGACTCGGCGTTCAGTGCTTCAAAACAAGCTCTGAGATCTTCATTCGAGATTTAACCAAAAGTTATTGCCTTGGGACCGCCGTCCGATGGGATAATTTCTCCTTCTTCAGTTTGAAGATGATAAAACACGTGCGCAATAGAGCGGAAGTCTGCCGCTTAAAGGTAAACCATCAGGAGTCAACTTAAAAGGAAACAAAAGAGGAAAATTTACGTTAAAACGAATATAGAAGAGCCAAATCTTTGCCAAAAGTACAAAAAACCATGTGCAGTCGCTATTAAAAAGAATGCACTTACGCTTGTATTTGCCAAAGATTGATCGAAATGGAAAAACGTAATAACACTCGTACCGATGCTACTTGCAGTAAAAACGACGCGCACATTGAACACACCAGAACATAGGAATGTCGCTATAACTCCACTCAGAAGCGAAACGATCATCCCGGCCGGTATTATGAAGAGAAGTTGTAGATAAAATATATATACATCCTGTGTGAAGTTGGCAGATCTCCCATCAGTGGTGTGTCTTCCTGAGGGTGAACATACCCATACACATTAGTGAGCACTTTAAGCTTAAACAAGCGACCATGGGGAAAAGTGTCTTTGTCGAAGAAAGCTGAGCCGCGAGTGAAAGTTTGTAATCTCTCCGTTGTGTCCTCAACATCGCCAAACAGTGAAGAATCAAAAAGTTGTAAACCCGGGCAACGGACAAAGGTAAGTACCAAAACTAGCGAAAGGAAAAAACGAAGATCCGTCTAGAAATAATATTTCCAGAAATATGCGATACATTTGTTCTAGACCAATGTCTTTCAAAAGTAGAAAGCGGACCCGGAACTGATGCACTCAGGCGATAGTCAGTGCCCCATCAGACGGACATAGCAAGGGGATCTGCCACTGGAATTAAATAAATGAAGCGAGAAATCAGCGGATAGTTTTCCCGGCCAGGTCACAAATGCCTGAGGTGAGCAAACGGAACTTAAAGCCGGGTTGCAATGACTTACAAGAGATTACATCACGGGAAGATATCTGTATTGCATTTCTCTTCTTTTTCTTCAGCCTTTGTCCCGTTCACAAGCGGAGTCGGCTCGTCATGATCGGCCTCGCCATTTGGCTCTGTCCAATGCCTGATCTGGATGCAATCTCGAGGCTTTTAATTCCCATCCAGCGTATCAAACCACCGTTGTTTCGGCCGGCCTTTTGGTCGTTTACCATCGACGTCGATGTTCAGACCAATCTTGGCAAGTGAATTCTCATTAGCGCGAATTGCGTAACCATACCCTGGAATCTGCCTCTCTCGCAATTATTCCACGATTGGTGTAACCCCATAACGATCTGGGATATCCTCATTTCGGATGTGATCAAAACGTGTCACGCCACTCGTACAACGCAACATCTTCGTCTCCATTACCGCAAGACGCCGTTCATTGTCTTTTATAATCGGCCAACACTCAGAATCATGGAGGGCAACAGGTCGTACGACATTGCGGTAAATTTTAGATTTGAGACGTTCGTTGATACGTCGATCACAAAGAACACCAGTTGTGGAACGCCACTTCGTCCAGGTTGTGTTAATGCGTGAAGCAGCCTGATAACAGAGTTCTCCATTAGCTAATAGCACTGACCCGAGGTATTTAAATCGCAGAGTTCTTGGCAGATCACTCCCGCTGACAGTGATTGTGCTTGTTTCATGGGGTTTGGTCGTCAAAAATTCAGTTTTATTTAGATTCAATGTGAGACTGTGTTGCATCATCCCATTTTGGGACAAGTTGCTCGAGATCATTTTTGCGATTAGATGCTACGAAAACATCATCTGCATAAAGCAGTATATAGGACGCTGGATGTCCCGTGCGACGGTGTCCATAACAAGAACAAAGAGGAGTGGTGAGAGGGCGCTTCCTTGATGAACACCAACACAGACACGAAGTGGTTTTGATACACTCGCCATACTTCGAATTTTACTTTTCGGATCATTGTAGAGCAATTGAACTCAGCGCACGAGTTCTTCTGGCACTAGTGTTGTCGTAAAACATACCAGATGAGTGCGTGTGGCACAAGGTCAAACGCTTTCTCTAAATCCAGAAATGCAATGTATAGATGGCGTTGCTTCTCATGATGTTTCTCCATGAGTAATCGCGCAGCGTGTATTGCGTCAGTAGTTCCGCAGTTTTTGACAAATCCGGTTTGATTCAAGGTTATTTCAACGATTTTGAGAATACGGTTGTCAAGAATGCGTTCAACAATCTTCATGGTATGAGAGAGTAACCGGATCGGAACGGTAATTTGAACATTTTGCTGGACTCCCTTTCATTTTCCAAATTGGAGGAGTGGAACTTTCTTGCCAGTCAGATGGTGTTCTACCTTCCTGAATAACCCGTTTAAAGAATTCACGGAGCCACAGTATTGCACTAAAGGAGTAATTTAATCTTAGCGGAATAGAGCAGTCTCATGAGACAGCTATTATTAGCTTCCCCTCAAAATCAGCGTGTGCCGACTAAAGGAGCGATTACTTTAAAAGTGGTGCTTCAGATGCCTCAATTTTGATCATTTTGAAACAACATGCATCAATCAATACGATAAATTCAAAAGGTATGGGAAATGTGGAGAAGAGGTATATTGTGCAAGGGAAAAGACGTATCATCGCTAATGGTTCTTGTCAATATATTTCGATCCAGAGTCAGCATTCATACCAGTGGGTTGGCCTTTCTAACACCTATGCCACTGCTGAGAGCTACAGACCCGGAGGAGTTTTGCGGCACAATTTCACGCTTGAGCTCACAAAGAGCTATGCTCGCAATATGGACACAAACACAACTACCATTAAGCTCCCACAAGGGGGTCAACCGCGAAGAACCAGGCCGAGAACATACCCCTCAGGAGTTCTCCCGGAACATATGCACTCAGAGGACCATCCCGATTCCTATAACACCATATCACTTCCGGTGAGGCTTCGTGACGAGAGCCGCTTCCAATGAGTCTCTTGCAGACTCGGGTCTGATCGCCCTCCTCGCCCTCCTCGAAAACGAAGACGGCTCTCCTCAACGGGATCAGAAGGTGGAAGTGCCGTGGATAGGACGACAATTCCTTCACGGGCAAACAAGAGTGCAAGATTTTCGGAACGTCGGGGAGGAGCAAGAGCATATTCCTAGGAACCGGCAGCGACCTCGCATAGATGTGGTAGTGGTGTGTGCATGTCTCATATAGGGGATTTGTGGCAACCAAATAGTTACACTTTTCAAATATAAAGTTAAGCTTTAGATTGCTAGTATTCTGGTATTTTATACGACCGTGATTGCCGAAAATACATTAAAGGTTGAAAGAATTCTTCAGTCAATTTGAACCTCGACAAACAATTTTAATGAGTTGAAGTATTTTGATTTTTTACAGACATGACTTCATAGACCTTGTTAGTTTCAGCAGTTCCACTTAGCTTTGCAGTTTGCAGTTCCTTTTGAATTTATTTTATTTAAGGATACAAGACATGAATGGTTGATCGAGAAGAGTTGGCAAATTTAATACCTTACGGACCATCTTGTAATTAGAAAAGTGTTTCCTCTTCCTATCACATCAGCTATGAAATGAGTGGAATACATATAGAATTTCACGTCACATATTTTTTTTTACTCAGTAGAAGAAAAGTTTTAACAGAGTACATAGTTAATTTTGGATGACTTTTTATATTTATATAAAAAATAAAATAAGTCCGTTATATGAAAGGCGCAAAACCACGATTGAATCGAAATTTAGAAAAATAACAAAGCCCTAGATAATGTGTTCAGTTAAGCTGTTTAATAACACCGATACTATACCTGCTTGTGGTTAGTGACCGATTCTCTATTTCCTTATCTGAAAGGTGTGGAATTCGGCCAAATGACTATGAATTAGAAGGAAGGCACAAAGTTTGGGTTGAATACTAACTCAAGGTCCTTCGTGCGACGAACTATTGTACTCTTTAAAATTTGCATTGATGGGTGCACTACCTGGGCGAAGTGTAGTTCCTTTGGTTTGCATAATATAATTTGATATTTAAATGTTATTTATACTAGATACTCTTTTCCATAACTTTGCACTTGGTATTGTAATGTGGTGACTTAATTTGATCTCCATAGAATCGGATGCTAAACGGGTAACTGAATTAGATTCATTTCTAAGAGAACTTCTTAGTTGCAAGTTCCTAGTTCTTATACTTTTTCCAGTTTCTATACCCTTAATGGAATCGTTGGGGATAAAATTCCCGATAACATCAGACTCCTTAATTGTTCGTTATTGTTAAGAAACAAACCCTCAGGAGTAAAGGTGATAATTGGAAAACTAACATTCCAGAATTCACCCCATTCATGCCACATATTTTTCTGAAATAAAGTTGAAAGCAAATGGACCAAACATATGTGCTCTTAACTCACACTACTTAACCTAAGTTTTAACTAGTAAAGAATTGAATTGCTTACCTTAATATATAGACACAATCATTGAGCGCACTTAAAATAGAATCTCTAAATTTCCTTAACATCAAATGATCGTCCAAACGAATATCACAATTGGACAAAGCTAAAGCTTTTAGTAAATAATATTCCTCCTTCCTCAGTGACAACCTCTCTAACCGCTGAGCAATTTGCACACACTATTTGGAAGAACATTTTGAGAAGAAATTAATAATTTCGAACTTATAATTTTTATCCTGATTAAAACTTACATGGTAATAAAAATCTGTAGTACCAGATTCTTTAGCAGATCGTTCATCAAGCCAAAAATCGGTCGCAAAATACAATTTCCCCGTAAAAGGAATTGAACGATGCGCTAATTGTAACGTCAGAATTTCCGCCCATGAAACTTGAAGCAATTTCATTTGATCATTTAATGGCAAGTCCGTAAAACCTGGTATCTGTTTCGCCCAACCAATCACCCCTACTAACTCTCTATCATAAAGTTCACTCATTATACTCAACGTTTCATGCGCATCGGCAGCACATTTCGGTTTATCTTCGAAAACCAAAGTTTTATCATCGACATCCTTACTCAATGGACCGATCGGAAGGTCGCTAACGGTTAAGGGATCCTGTTCGTATGAGGAAAGAATTTCTAGGATTTTAATATCATCCAGTGAGGTGGGGCTGGTTGTAGTTGATGGGTAAAGTACTTGCATCTGATACGCATTAGATATTGGATTTCGTCTATATTTTTGCCGTCCACCTCGAACACGATCGAGTCGAACACCTTCTTTTAGCATGCCCATTAGTAAACATTTCTGAAATCGACACGCTTGACATGCTTTCCGTCGTCTTTTATTTATTTCACATTCATTGTTTGCTGGACAAGTGTATTCAATGTTTCCTGGAAGAAGGAGAATATATGGTTAGGGTAAAAACTAACAAATTGCAAAGCTACGAAAAAGTCTCCAAAATTCGAATTTTATCCACTTAAATCATCTACTGCTCACATTCCCAATTCATTTAATGAAATTTTGTGAACTACAAGACCAAGCAATGTTAAAATGTATTACCTTGAATGGTCCTTTTGAAAAAAGCTTTACATGCTTCACAGCTTGCCACCCCGTAATGAAAGCCTGATGCTATATCACCACATACTAAACATAACCTCCTGAAAAGGCATGATAACGTATATTGATATTAAAACATAGGTTCTAGGTACATAAAATAGAGCAGTACCTGGGAATATCTTCTTTCATTGACGACTGATTTCCTGAATCGCCGCATATTTCGCCCAGCGTTGTTGTTGTTGAACTGCAAAACTGTCGGTCAGGAGATCCAGGTGAGGCCTTTTATTAAAAATAAATAGAATATATTACCCTCTATAACTGTAAATTATTTTGATTTGACCTACTTGTGAATTATTATTATTATACACTATCTGCTGAATTTGATTGCCACTGGAAGGCGTTGGACTGCAACATGACGTTGTCTCGATCTCCTGCTTCACTCGGCTGATTGAGCCGTCTGTCATCATGGAAACCTGAAAAAACACATAAAAGTCGACTTAATATAACTTTGTTATGCTTTAAGTATGTTTTTATTTATTTATTGTAATGAAAATTATATTTCGAGCAAAGCTCGCCTCTGCCTCTGCTACTGTGGGAGAAAATGCTTATTTAATATTTTTAATTGTTTTACCAAATCAGATGTAAGCTGCGCTCGACACGTAGGACCATTAAGCGTTCATTATAAAGCAGCGAAAAATATGTTAGTTCACAAGTTGAATAATAATAGGACTTTCCAATAACGTGTAAAATTAAAGGAGTAGATCTGTGATTCGGGTTCCAGAAACATATTCAATGTGAAGAATCTTCAGCGGCGCAACAACAAGAAATTTATGTTCCCTAATTGATGAACTAATTTCTGTTGACAGATGAAACAGGTTGAAAAGTAAAAGATTGACATTTGCCAGCATAGCAATAATGCGGTCCCTTATTAAATCATCCAATATCACAACTTGAAAGAAAGGATATATATATTTTTTTCTTTCTCTTATGTTTATGTTTCGTAGAGATTTTCATTCATTAGTTTTTTTTTTTTTAATTTTGCCATATTTCTTCACTTGGACTTTGCACATGATGGTGGACCGGACCAAATGGGGAGCAACTTACTCCCAGGTTTTTTGGTCCACGGATCCCTAGTTTGGGGCATAGCACCCAAGCATTCAAAAATCAAAAACCATCCACCATCAAGTGGATGTGGACTTAGGATCTCGCATATACTAAACAAGTACCCAACTATAGTTTAGCTTAGACTAAAACAACTGGCGGTTTAGTTTAATATAATTCGCAACCTTGTCGTGTTTTTGCGACGATATAAAGGAGCGTTTTTCCACCTGTTGTCACTTTCGATCACGCTGCTCCCAGGGCAAAGGTGAGGCAGCGTCTGAAGAGTTGCCTCTGCCCTGGACGGAACCGTTAGTCATTTTGGCTTTTTGGTAATGGCCTGGGTCTGCCAAGCCAGAATGGGAAGCCTAAAGGTCCCGCCTCATGGACATCTGAGGCAGCATTGGTTGAGAATGTGATTCGTCATGGATCTCCCTTCTCAATTGTGGCAGTTAGGTCCGGAGTTTCATGGCTGCGCAAGTTTTTTTTTTCTTTTTAATTTCTCGATTAAGCTCGCATGTTCACTTCCGTTAAGTTCGCACGATATCCGGATGGTTGTTTTTTTTGTTCCGGTTCAGACCCACGCATCGGTTCAAGGACATGTGAAATTTTGTAGAATAATATGTTAGGGACTGAAGTGTTCAAAGGACCGCCACATTCCTGAGCCTGGCTAGCAAAGAGGAAAGCAATAACGTGTCGACAGAACACTTCAGTGGTGCTTCAATATTTGCCGGTGGACCTCCACAGTCAATTTCACTAAGTTTTCAAGTTTTTCGTGTAGCTCTCTCCTCTTGGTCGACCCCGGCCACACAGGATAATCGTCGAATCACTACCAATTACACAAGTCATTACACTGTACATTAGTACATTGCCGCTATCGTCAGTAACATATAAAATATATAACACGCTATCAGGCTCCTCAAGTTGTTGTACTTATTGAATCTGTTGAAAACCAAAGTGTTATGTTCGACGTCTGCATTTGAATCATTACTCTGCTCGGCGTGGGTGTCAGAGATATCAACAAGTTGGGAGCTTTACAAATGACGTGGGTCTGGACGAAAACGCGTTCAATATGTTGTCACCACTTCATTGTGAAGTCGGCACCTACATGCAACTCAACTGACACAATACAAGAAATCCCAGGAGCCGGTGTACATTAAGAATACATTTAACTAAACCCTAGAGTCGATTGCCAAGCTGAACGAATGCATGATGCGGAATGACGGTCGAGAACGTGTATAACGAAGACCTTCACAGAGAGTGGGCATCTTTTAGCGGCGTACCTGCATCTTATATGGAGACATGACATTAAAAGCGAAAATGGATCTAAATATTTATTTTGTTAATTTGTTCAACGTTCTACTTGCGCCCCATAATAGGTCAAATGTAATTTTCATAGTACTGGATTGTGCTCTCCTTTCTGGGCCAATACTCGGGCCATAAATCAGTTGGCGTATTAAAGGAATGAAGGACCCGATTTCGACATACTAATAAATATTAATTTAGAGACATCATCACAACATCGAATTAATCCATATTGACAGTTAACTAAGCGGCCGAAGATCACGTGAACTTACTGCACAACGTTATCTCGAAGGGGTCGTGGAGGCACACGTATGGCTTTTGCGGGGCCCCTCGATGAAAAAAAAAATTGAATCTCAGATCCCTTAACAAGAAAAGGTTAACTTCCCCATGCCCGGGCTGGATTAGAGTGCCAGCAGCATTGGCTAATGCTGCTACCAAAAACTGGGAACAAGATTACTACAATGGCAGATGATAGAGCCTTAATGCTGCTGAACATACCAAACTTTGCTTGTCAGGACCAAATAAACACACTGCAAGGTTTACCCTGTCGAAAAGCAGGAAGACTTGCAGGAGTATTGTGGACATTCTGACTGGCCAACGTTCACTAACTGAACATATCTACACAATAGATCTTCTTCAAGACAATACGTGGTCATCTTGCAATGAGGAAGAGGAATCCGCGGAACATTTTCCTTGTGAGTCCCCGCTTATGGGCGCTTCAGATATAAGATTTTTGGAGATAATGTGCTCCAACTGCAGCGGGTAGCCTCACATTCGCTGTCGGAAATCCTGCACCACATAAACGAAACCAAGATTTTCAAAAATTTATCATCGTCCCAAAGACGAACAAAGATCACAAATCAGCGGGGAATACTTTTCAAAACATTCGTGGAAATCGTCTTTTTGCAACTTCTGAATTTCAGTGTTAACTGTATTTATACTTGTCGCATTAGAAATGAAAAGCCTTCCTCTTAAATTTATTTTATTCTTGTAAATATAACCAAAAATCTCATGGGGCTAGATCAGAGAAATATGAGGCTGGATGAATTTCTTAGAGTTAGAGATAGTTGAGACCACAAAAAAATTGTCAGCATTTTCAGCAGTGTGAGTTGGGCGTAAAAATTAGCGTCGAAATTCTTTATTTGGTTTGTGTTCAAACAAATTTTTCAAAAGTTGTGGTCAGTACATTCCTGCGTGCGACTTCACTATTCCTGTTTAACTAGTTTTCAAAGCCACAGCAGCTATGATTCTAGTCCTCGAGAAATCAATTAACATAATCACTTTTGTTGTTGACTTTTGTTGCCTTGTTTTGACAGGCGTATTAATCTGTTCTGGGTTCCATATTAAAGATTGTTGTTTGGATTGCGTATCATACTTGTAGCACCAAGCTTCGTCACTTGCAACGGTTTCATCGACGGTGTTGGACCGGTCATTTTTAAGGTTTTGTGTGATGAGAGCCTGTGGTCTGTTCCTTTACCTATAGCAAGTGGCGCCATTTTATCTTAAGTTCAAGGGGGCTCCCTATACATGTGAATGGGGGGTGCAAAATTTTTTTTATTGAATTTGGCCATATGGAGTATCAAATGAAAGGGCTCAATTATTACTTTTCGAAACTGGTCCCATATTTGATATCGGGTGAAGCGTAGGAGAGTGATGGCTCAAAATATGACCTCGAAAAAGTGTAACAGGTTTCATTCTCAGAACCTATCCAACCGAAAAATCTAAAAATTACAGTAATGTATCGAAACGAAATCTAGACCTCAAAATATATCCCGTTCCGATATCTGAACAAATAAAGTTAATAATAGCATATTAGCCTATTTTGGAAATTTAGCCTGAAATCCCCCTTAAGTTCATGCTGGAATTACAAAATGTGGCACTTGCATAACTTTGGGAAGTTTGAAGGAAATCCAACTATTATTAACAAAGTAATAGAAGATGAAACTTTTACGTTTTGTGTGAATTTCATGCAGTCTAAAACGCTTCTGGTATTCCGATTTGTTAAATTTCGCTAAGAAATATAGGGCAAAATGAACGCAGGCTTTCATTTAAAATGCTTGAAAACTCGAAAAAGACTGCTTTTGCATCCCAGATGATGATCAAATGTTCGTGACACAATCATCCCATTCAAGCCCAGTTCATTAGTAATCATTTCTTGGGTCAATCTGTGAGCTTCGCCTATTTTACCTTTTCACTAAGGCCACATTCCCACCGATAGTGTAAAATTTTCGATTACCTTCAAGTGATTCGCTCACTAAAGAAAAATATTCAGTCTGGAGTTGTTTTCAGACTCATTCGCTACATATGTATTTTGGCAATCATTAAAATTTTTCACTTACGTCAACTGACGTCGAACGTCATAAAGAATAACCCATTGAATTTACTGCTATGTTGGCAGCGGAATTTGTACAAATATAGCATTACCAAATGTACGTTTTCTGGCCTACATTACCGCTACTTCCTAAAATATCATACAGAATATACTTTGACGATCAACCTAAAGTTTTTTAAATTGGCTTTTAGTGGAAACCACATTAGGAGGTTTTCGGAATCGACTTTTTTTTATTGGGCAGGTCGTTAACTTAGCTATTATTGCAACTTCGCTGCAAAAAATTTCAGAGTGAAATTCCTGTTCCTTTAGATTTGATGAGCGTAGAAGCGATTATCAGGTACAGGCTCAGGTGTTTCAAACAACTTTTTTTTAAACTCGTTTTTCTCAAAATGACACTTTTCATATTTCCGGGAATTCTAACTCAAAAAGTAATAAACCGATCATTATGAAATTTGGAGGTATGATTCTTTATAAAATTGCCCAGAATTTGGACATTTGGGACAAAATACTGTTTTCAAGGGTGCTTTTTTGCATTGTTTGTAAAAAAAAGTGGCGAAAATGGAAATTGAAAATTGTTGCAACAGTTGCCAAATTTTTGATTTTGATTATTTTCTACTGCATTTACTTTCATATTCTTAGAAGATAATAATATAAAATCAAACGTTTTTGGGTTCAGATAAAAATTGGACTCGGTACAGGTTCTGAAGCTGGAGAACTCTTGTTATAGGCTCTCTTGGAGAATAATTAGTGTGGCTCCATAATACATAATGGCAAGAAGAAAAATCCCTAAAAATGCAGTCGCGTTGGGAAGTTATTCTATATTAAAACTCGGTTATTGAATACAACGCAACGAGGGTAAAAGAATGAAGCTTGTGATGTCAGTGGAAATTTACAGAAACGATAATTAGCGAGGACATATACATATGCCATTCCTTTGTGTGTGAACATAGGGCGTTATTATTATTTCTTTCCCTTATTTTATTTTCCATGACGCCATGCTTCAGTTCCATTATTGTTAAATTTATTGTAATACTGAAAGTTTGATAAACCCATACACAAAAGTGAGCATCCATAGCACACAGGCCAGGATTCACTCTACTACCTCGGCCATCGCGTGTCATATTACACAAAAATAGAGTGAAGATTTTGAAGGCTCTGCGTAAGTAAGAAATTCCAAAGTATTTTTGCCAAAAGCATAAACAGGCCTCAGCACAGCCCTCAGAGACAATCCAGTTTGAGCAATGAAGCCAAACGAGTCGAGTTATAAGCATAAGTCAAAGAGAACAAAATGATTTTTAAGTGTGATTAAAGGATTGTGTAAGAAGTTTACAATGGGTTTTTGTTAGTAGAGGGAATCCAGTGAGACAAATCCTTGATAACAGTGTGTGCCATTCATATTTCTGTTTGTGAATATACGTAAGAATTTCAATTATGCCTAGTACTCTCACGTAAAAATCGTTTTGCGTAATGATAACCACTCCGATTACCCGGCAAAATTTTGTACCCCTCTTTCGCATGTATGGGAACCCCCCTCCCCCCAATTAAACTCAACGCAAAATGGCGCCGCTATATATAAAGGGATTGACAGACCATACGTACTCACAAAATTTCATGACAAACGATCCAGCCGTTTTCGAATTAATCGGGTGTGAAAGATAGACAGACAGACATTGAACGGATTTTAATAAGGTTTTGTTCGCTGTTTCACACAAAACCTTAAAAAGTGATTGATTTATAATATAAGGTTTGGGGAAAAAGAAATGTCGTATTTTGTCAATAGATGGCGACACTTAAACACATCTTGTGTTGTATTTATCGCATCGGGTCATACTATACGGCGATTTGAAAACGACAATCTGTGCTACAAGATGGAGTCCATCAAGCAAGAAATTCGGCATATTTTACGTTTTTACTCCCTGAGATGTAAAAATGCAACGAAAGCGGCCGAAAAAATTGGTGAAGTTTATGGGTCCGATACTGTAACGATTCGCGCAGCACAGCGTTGGTTCGATCGATTTGGTTCTGGTGTAGTGGCTGTCGGAGATACACCCCGTACTGGTTTATAAAGGGGGGATAATGAAGTTGCCTTCTAAATGGCAACAAGTTTGCGAACAAAACGGCGTATATTTGACTTAAATCGTATAATTCTAAGTATGTTAAATAAGGTGTCAAATTTCGATTACAAATACGACATTTATTTTTCCCCAACCCAATATATGCAAACAAGCTGGGAAACTGCAAGCTTGACGCTGTGTTTCCTTATGTGAGGAGCGATGAGCGCATGACAGTTCCGTGTGCACATAGTTAAAAATTTCCATTGCCCTCTATTTTTTAGAAAGCGATTCAAATAAATCATTTGATGGAAAACTCTGTATTGATAACAGTCAACCTCATAGCTTCACACTGAGAAAAAAATATTTTTCAGGAATGGAATTTTAATATTCCCCTCGAATGTCAATTATAATAATAATAATCGTTGGCACAACAATCCATATTGGATCAGGGCCTTGAAGTGTGTTAGAGCACTTCATTCAAGACCGTAACGGTACACTAGGATGCAATGTGGTCAGCATTGCGCTCGAATGTCAATTATTCTCTTTAATTATAATGTCAGCATCTTATTTGCATGGCTTAGGATGCTGTTAATTCACACAAAATTGATAAGTTTGAACTACTATAACCTTGACACTAATAGCCGGATTTTCATTAAACTTGACATGCGTGCGCACGTTACTGTCGTTATGTCGATCGTCGTAATGAAGCTCGTATTTATCGGTCCGTATGACGTTCGAATGACTTCGGACAAGAATTGAAGCCAACGCCGTACATGTGTTTCTTGAAAAAACCTAAGGTTTATGGATTAGGTATAGCAGATTAATGGTCAGTTAGGGTTTTATGGCTAAAAATCGGATTCTACTGTTTAAATGTGTTTTTCTTGAAACTGCATGTTGAAAATCGGTTGCCACCATAGTCCAAAATCTATCCAACCAAATTCTTTGAAATTTTCACAACTTATTCAGAACATATTTCTACGGTTCGCAAACTAGGATAATTGCGATTCAATCAGTTTTTTATTAATTGAAGAAATCGTGAAAAAACACCAAAATTCAAAAAAAAAGTTTAACACGGCACCAAAAATTTAGTTTTTAATATTTTTTAATAATCCTAGTTTGCGGACTGTACTTAAGTCTGTACGTTAAAATGGCGTTTAGTTTTTCTTTAAGCTGATCGCAGCGCCCTCTAGCGTGGCAACAGAAAAACACCTTTTTTGAAGATGGGTGTATAAATTGCTCTGTATTTCAATAACGAACTATGCAATTGGGCTGGAAAAATTACTATGCACGCCCAAGATATCAATAAATGTGTGGTAAAAAATTCGTATTTGTATCTTTATTCAGTTCTTCACAAAAAATTTCTAAAAAAGCCAACAAAAACGGCCTTCAGCCGGCATGAGGGGGATTTTTCAGTCAATATCAAAAAGTTAATAATATACTATTAGTAAGTTTGTTTGAGCAGATATCGGAATGGGACTTATTTTGCGGCCTAGATTTTATCTTAGCGCACCACCTTGATTTTTTTCGGATTTTTGGGTTGGGTAGTTTCTGAAAATGAGTCCTGTCCACTTTAAGTGTGCACATTTTGACTCCTTACCCGCGCACTTTACAATCCACGTCAACACTAGTATCAGCATCAGTACTAACCGAGACTTTTCATTTGATACCCCACACGACTATATCCGGTGAATTTTTTTTAATCTCCCCTTTGAATGTATGGGGAGCCCCCTTTAAACTCCACCTAAATTTATGTCACTCGCTCTATGCGTGGGATTTCATAATCCTCATCTGTCCACCAAATTTCGTTCGGATAGGTTTAGCCGTTTTGAGGAAAAGTCTTATCGATAGAAAAACTTTAACATCATTGACAGCATCTATTATACAACATATTATCTGAATTTCAATTAATAGCTCATCAAAATTATGATAATAATAA
This sequence comes from Hermetia illucens, assembly GCF_905115235.1. Lineage (NCBI taxonomy): Eukaryota > Metazoa > Arthropoda > Insecta > Diptera > Stratiomyidae > Hermetia > Hermetia illucens. The sequence goes on from NC_051851.1 coordinate 40,857,745, forward strand.
CCAATATTCAAGAAAACAAGAAATATTCCGGAGAAAACTCCTGATAACAAGATAGCTATAATTGCCCCAAAATTAATAGACATCGCTCTAAAGCGCGTAATCAGAGAAATATCAATAGATTTCAATGACGCATTGCTATTCGAATCTTCTTTAATAATGATTTATGCAGATGATGTTGATACTCTGCGTCGAAGTACGTTAGCACCAAAGTTGTTCTTGTTCAACTTGATGAAGTGACGAAAATCATTGGACTAAAAATTAGTGATTCATAGTTATAGCGTAATCTAGAAACAAGTAGCTAATCAGACAAATTGAACCTTGGACGATTACAACTTGTTTTTAAGTAGTTTCTTTTATATGTAGTATTCTTAGACGTTAATAAGATCGATCACTAGACAGATTTATTCGACCCACAGGTGATAAAAATTATTGGAATGGAATTGGAATTGTAAATTTTCAAAAGTTGATACCGGCAACTGGGAAGATCTGAACGATCTCAGAGTTCTAGAACACTATTATTTCCAGTGGTTTGGACACCCGGCATATTTATGACTCCAATGCCTTCCATAATCTGAACGGGGCTATTCGGGAAGAAAACATGTTTAACAGGTAGATCGAACAGAAGTTTTATTAGTGTTCAATCGTTTATCGACTTGGACTTATGGACCAGGGAGACAAAAACTTAATGAATTCGTTAGTTACCATAGTTTACAACAAATAGCGCTCAACGTGGGGTATATAAAAATAGGGATCATGTTGTTTCAATGCAACCCGTTTCGACGCGAGCCGGTTTCGACGCTTGACAATAACAATGATTTACTCACTATCTTTGTCAAATTGCATTTGTTGCCTTGGTTCTACTAATGTCTTAATCAGCATAATGTTGGCAATTATATTCAAACGTAATGAAAAATAAAATTATATAAGCCAAATAGTCAACGTCTGGCGTATAAGTCGTTGTCAGCCAGACAACATTGGGCCCAACGAGAAGGGGCTGGAAAGGTTAGGATTCTCCCCGGGCCCGAAATGAAAACTGTAATTTTCATCTTGGGACCAATTTTTCCGCATAATTTTCACCTCGGGCTAGGATTCTGCCTCTATTGTTCCAGAAATAGTATCAGTATCAGTATCATTACCAGAGTAAGTCATTAGAATTTCAACTCAAAAAAATTTCCAAGTTTGCCAGGTTAATGCAAGTCTTAAACGCCACTGAACGAGCAAATCAAGGTCCACTTAGTCACGAAAAGAGGCGATTTCTAAAAGTTTGGTGAGCAAATTAGGAAATTTGTCGAGATGCGGAAAGACGGAAAGAGATGGGGACATGCATTCGAGAGCATAGCGCTATCTAGAGATATAAGTTGATAAAGAGTAAATGGCAGGCCAAAAAAGCTAAAGAAACGATTCGTAAGAATAACTCCTTCGAAGGTTCTTCCGGATTAAATACATCCTTGGTAAAGAAGAAGCATATTCCGAATGGAAACTCCTCGAATCTGAAATGTAAGCAGGAAATGACATTAAGGGGGCTTTCCCGGTCGGATCGAAGGATTTTTTTTTGCAAGCGTTGACTCGCGCAACCGTTAAAAAAATAGGTTCAACTCTGGCCAAGCTTTGGCCCAAAGTATGGGCGGATTCGCGCTCAATATAATTCGCAATCATGTCGTGTTCTGTGAATTATATAAAGGAGTATTTAACATTAGCGAGCCGCTTCGGTCACGCTGCTCCCAGGCCAGACGATTTGCCTTTGTCCTGGTAAGAAACCGCAAAACCATCTTCGCCTAATATTTTAGGCCTCATTTTGTCTAGAAACACCACTGTGATTTTTTTTCAGGTTTTTCGGTTGAATAGGTTCTGAGAACGAGACCTGTTACACTTTTTCAGGGTCATATTTTGAGACCACATTCTCCCACGTTTCACCCGATATCAAATATGGGACCAGTTTCGAAAAGAACTAATTGAGCCCTTTCATTTATTTGATACTTCAACTTTCGCATCTATGGGGAGCCCCCCCCCCCCCAGACATCGACTCGATTCTAATAAGGTTTTGTTTCACACAAAACCTTAAAAATGAATATTCTTATAAACCTTTTGATCAAACACTTTTGACTGTCCCTTAACTAAATCCATCGACATTTTCTGGTTCGAATGACTCAGTTCGCCACAATTTTGGTCACCGCAAAAATCGATTTTGGCTGCGGCCATTTATAATATAATTTTATAATATTTTCCAATAAAAAAAATACCAATTTATGCACTTTAAGATATAATGATCGTAGTTTTCTTTTAAAAAAATCGTAGAGATGACATATTTTCTTGCAATACAAATGGAGTTAACTCCTTAGACCCTAGAACGGGTAATGCAGTTAGCCAAGCAAACATTACAAGCCGAAAGTTGGTGGACGACAGAGAAGGACTATAGTCAAGAAGTCAATGACGAAGAAGAAAAACCGAAACCCGATTACATTTTGATTAAAAAAATGCGAAATATCGTATGCAGATATCCTGGACAGCATCATAAACGAAGAAATCGACGAAATGATCAACCAAACCCCTCTTTGTCATCAGAGAACTTGCCTGGAACCGTTTGAAACATTATTTCAGAGTAACCATCCCGCTCTCTCAGCTTATGGAGTCGGTCAAGTAAAGAAATGCTTTTTATCAACGGGATAGTAGAGGAGGAAGGGAATTGTCAATTCAAAGAACCCTTTGCAAATTGGTCCACCGCAATCCTTTTCGCAACAAAAAAAAAAACCCAGACGTAATGTATAACACGGTTCCAGTTGCCAGCGCTTCTCAGTATCTCCCTGGCAATGTTGTTCGGAGGAAACTCCCCTGTGTGCATAAAGGTGTTGACGAATTCCTCCCCACTTTCTACGAGAGAAAAATGTGTTATTGGCATCGTCCACCATTCCCTAGCAGAACAGAGGGTAAAAGGTATATGCCTTCTCAATGTTATGCAGGTAAGACCGAATACTGAATAATGATTTCAATTTAGCCTCGGATCTAAATTGCCGATGAGTCGGGCAGTCCATCTGGTTCTTAACTCATTTTGCCAAAAAAGAGTTGCCACTCATTAATCGTACATTTTCGTTCATCATGGGCAACAATCTCCCTTTAGCAAGGATGTGAACAAGAATCATTCCCGTAATCACCTTCACACACCTGTTTCGGAGGCAGGGCTGTAGGCAGACGCCACTTGCAAAGTGGTAACATCTCTGCACCTAGGCAAACGGCTTACGATGTATATTCTTGCCAAGGGCATCAGCCCATAGCTTCGCGCCGTAGAGTACAACGGACATTATCCGCCCAACCGACCAGTCGTGATTCCTCTGGCCATGTCGAGTATTAGCACTATCGGAGCTCCAAACGAGAAGCCAAAGACTTCTATCCCAGTAGTCTCTTGATCGCTTCGCATAACGTACTTTTGTTTTGTTTGAAGATAGGTTGGCCGATTCAGGACCACTCTGTTTTCAAACAAAAAACCAGCCAAGACTGCACACTTGGCGGTTCAGGTCCATATAATTCATACCTTTGTCGGGTTTTTGATATATTGATATATACGGAGCGAATAACATCTGGCAATCACGACCTTGTAGCAGAACAGAAGCGTGAGACAGTGTCTGACGAGATTGCCTCTGCCGTTCCCTGACCTTGGGCAGACGGTTTTCTAACAGCGCGATATTTTGTTTCCTTTTGTCCTTCTTTACCTCCTCTTTTCAATCCCTAGAGACTACTTGGATGAAGTCTCCTTCAACCGATTTCCCCTTTTTCCCCCGTTCGCTCTACAGTTGACTATCTTTAATGCGTTTGGCTTTTTGTACAAGGAAATGGGGTCCAGGAGCTCTTTCAGTTCTATCAGCTCATTTTCATGCTAACGTTTTTCTGGGAATTTATTAACCACATACGCTTCATAACTGCCGGACAGTTCCTCTACGGCTCTACCAACAGTCGAGTGCACCTCCTCAGTTTCAACGATTTTCTCTAGGCTTCTTTCCAGAACAGGAGCGTTGCAGAGTACTGGTGTTGCAGTCCCTGTATTATCAGTTACATCACTTTGCGGGACTCTCTCTTTATTTAGGCGTACATAACCTGGTGCTGGTTGCTTAGTTGAATGCGGAACTGACGGACGGATCAACGATGGCTCAGGACAAGCCGGTCTGGTAATACCGGTTCAATGCACACTAGCTGACCAGAGTACCGAAGAGCTACGGGCACATGCCATAACTACCACCTTGGCAGAGCTAGGCTCACATCATCCCATTCATGGCGGAAGAGAGTTTGTATGTGTGGATGATTCGCAGTTCACCAAGCAACTTTCTTAAGGCTACTACCTAGGACGCAGGTATACTGTCAACTAGGGGTCAGAACTACATGTTCGGGACTTGGGAACACCATTCCTCGTCTCGTGAGCGACGTGTTAAAGATAACAGACAGCATTGTTGGGAATATTTTAGTGGACCTATTTTAAATTTCAAAATGAACTAATTTTGTTGCAGTCCTGGACTGAAGGATATACGAAGCGTTCACAGCTGAAAGTTGATGATGATGATGGTTATAATCGCTAGAAAGAATGGCCTTATCTTTAAAGTGTTGATGAATAATTTGCAGTTTCTGTGATCGCAGGGTTTGAATTGATGATAAATGCAACTTTAGGTATAAATAATCATCATTTAGAAACGTACTCGCTCAAGTCGTACCGTTATTGAGAACGTTTCTTTAAATATGTCTGATAAACTCTAGTTTGACGCAATTTTCTATTGAATAGATCTTATAATTGTTTACATCGATGCAATAAGGAACTTCCTTGCGCAACAATTATGACCTACACCCTTATTATCTTTGCAAATTTGACAATTTCATTAGAGTCTTCACAATAAAATAATAGGGAATTTTTGGTAGACACAATCGTATATTAATGTGCGCCATAAAAACACAAATATCAGAAATTTATCACCTCCAGAAAAATATTGTCAAACACCATTTTGTTCTCGAACCCTAACACAAAGGCCATTGAGTGTGAAGAATGCATGGCGCACAAACAGCTAACCCCTGGATTTATTAATATCCGCCATCAACTCATACATTTTGGACAACACTTCAAATCGCATGCAAAAAGCTGCATCTCAATATCAATTTGGCTTTTTTGTGCTCGTGAAAGATTTCAGTTGAAAATAAATTGTAAAATATTGCCAAAAAGAATAAACGAATACCACTTTCGACGGCGAATCTGACTGTTGGGCTATTTTTTGAAGATAGTCCATGAACTTGCAAAAAATTTCTTACAGAGTCAAGGCTATCTTATTTTTTACGATATGTACTGAACTTGCGCTTGTTATAGAATGCATGATATTCAGCTAACTCCTATATACGCATATGATTCCTTGATTTCTTGTTAACATATTTATCCGAAAGTATATTGTCTGTTTCACTTCTCGAATTCATTATATTGTCATGTGAATGGCAGATATAAAACTCTTGTGAATTATAAAGCAATTTTATAGGAAAAAAATCAAATGTGTTTTTCTTGAGGGTATTCTTCTGAGGAGACGTTTTAAAAGAATGACTCTAGAAATTCTGAAGTTGATACATGGCACTCAAATGATAATGAACGCCCACGAAAGTTATGATAAGCAGCACAACCCTGCTGGGGACTGTATTGTGTTGAAATTATATTGATGAATGAAATGTGTAGGTTTCATATTTTTGAAACTGTTGATTTCAGACATTGGAAGATTTGATAATTATTTGAGTTTCTCGATATTAAAATGGGACCACTTAATGATAAGTGGTATTTTGCGGAGGAATTATATTTGATGTGAGCTATTTGTGGGCTTTATTATTGGTTATTTTAAACTAAATTAACAAAAAAAGCATTCATAGCAAACGAACAAAAAAAAAAAGATATCTCAAAGCATATAACATAAAGTTATGAATCATAAAATCGCCTGGGCTTACTGTAGAAATCTCTACAGAAAAAGGGAGTCCGTATAATTTCCTCCATCCTTATCATTTTTACCCCGGGCCCTGTTTTTGTGCATAATTTTCAGGATGCCGAGTATGGCTTTTTTTTATTATGAAAATGCTTAATAGATTAAATTTTCTTAAAAAAGATTCTCAAGTGATTATCAAATATGTTCACATGCTAGATTGTTCATTTTAAAGTGTTATTGACATTTAACGATGTCTTAAGGTCCACTAAATACCCCAGAAAAAAAAAACTGTGATTTACTATAGTTTTGCCAACAATAGTTGGATTTTTATCAACGTTTTAATATCATGCTCTATATTATGACCTATAGTCCAACGTTTTGTACTTTAAAAATTAACTTCTAGTAATTTTTTTTAAAGATGGATGTACTGTCGATGACTTTATTTTAGAAGATATCGATAAGGATCGTACTTTGGGATTTTTTGCTGGATAACACATTTGCAGTCCTACCCCACAAATGTACCCCAGTTTATTTCTATTTAAGCCAATTCTGAAAAGTACTACTTCAGTTCTTTCACTTAGTGCACACAAAAATACTTTTAAAAAATATGCAATCTCTTTAGCAAGTACTACATCTTGTAAATTTTAACAGGCTGACCATGCCGATAGGAAATGCTGATTCAGAATATCAGAGAGTTTTCGAATAAACAAGCAACTGACGTCCAAGAAGTCATTAGAATGGTAAAGTATCAAGGTAGTGAAAGCTTGCAGATATGGTGAGAGTAGTATGATTGAAAGATAATGCCGTGGGAGGAAAAGACTTAAATTTTTCAGAAGCTCAAGCTCCGTAGTGAACTGATTAGGCATTAGGATTTCCGAGATTCGTTCAAATTAAGTCACTTTTTTTATGTTTAGTTAAATAGGACATTTCGGGGATAAAATTTTTTTTATTCACATTCTTCCATTCGTACACAGTTAAAAATTCAAAATATTCCTTGACATATTCAACTCTGCCATTCATATGAGTTCACTTTACATAATGATGACGTCATATAAGTGTTAGATTGCGATAAATTCACATGAAGTACAAAATTTTTAAATTTTGGCCTAACTTTGTTAATGATAATTGCATTTGCTTCAAACCACCACCATTATGGTGGCAAATTTTGTACCTCTAGAATGAACTGAAGGGGGTGTTCGGAAAAAATTGTAAAATATGGTAATATGCTATTATTCATTTGATTTGAGCAGATATTGGAATGGGGTGTATTTTGGGGCCTAGATTTTGGATAGGTCCTCCATAGGTTCTGAGAACGAGACCTGTTACAATTTTCGGGATGTTAACTCCCCTATGTTCCGCCCAGTATTGGAAATAAGATGAGTTTCGAAAAGTACTAACCGAGCCCTTTCATTTAATATTATATACGACCATATTGTGTGAAAAAAAGCTGTACAATCGTCTTTCGCATGTATGGGGAGTCCCCCTTCAAACTCAACACAAATAGCACCACTTGCTATATGTAAAGAAATTCACAGACCACACGTTTTCACCAAATTTCGTGGTCCGTCAATCCGTTCAGCCGTGTCTGAATAAATCGGATGTGACAGACAAACAGAAGGATAGACAGAGATCGAATTGGCACAAAACCTTAAAAATGAGAGTGATTTTGTAATTTGTTTTTTCAAAAGCTGCCAAAATTCTATTTTCCAATCGATCCATTAGTTCTAGGTCGGATCACAACTACATGTGTTCTAAACACTTTACACTTTCTTCTTTGGGTTTCCGACTTGCACAAAAGCGCAAGAGAATTTGGATCACGTCTCAAATCCAATATGAAATATAGGCCTGCATATAACACCAACAATAACCAGATCCATACTATTGAGCACCGCAAAAATCTCTGTACTACGTATGTTACAAGAATCGATGTGAAAGCTAATATCCGGGAGAGCCATCAGTTAAGCTATTATAAGAGTATACCTATCAAGAAAAACCCCGCGTTGTTGCAGGTAAGGGGGATAGAGAGCCCAGAATGATAGTTTTAGAATTCTCCCCTATATAAAGGAATAAAAGGAAGGACGACTGACGGTTTCGTCCGGGGCAGAGGCAATTCATCAGACGCACCGGCAGTATGGACTGACGGTCGTTCCATGCCAGAGGCAGTTCATCAGATGCACCTCACTTCTGGCCTGGAAGCATCAGAGGCGCGAATTATATTCAAGTGAAAACTGCCATATGTTCAGGACTTTTTTGAGGATTGAAGAAGTCCTGATTAAGCATCCAGTTGATGACGAACCAATCCAACTCAGAAGAACAAACTTTCTTCCACACGTGCCCTTTTAAACAAGAAGGATCTATACACGTTTTTTCATTCGTTCATAAATATGTGCGTAAATCGAATACCGCTGATAGGATAGGTTCTGAAAATTCGACATGTTTCATACTTTGGGGCGCAAATTTTGAGTCCCCCCTTTATATCTGTTTCGAAAAGTACTGATTGAGTTCATTCATTTGATACCCCATATGATCAGATTCTGAAAAAAAGTTACAACCCCCTTTCGCATATATAGGGAGCACCCTAAAACCCGATGCAAAATGTAAAGACCTTTACAGACCACTATCTCACTAAGTCTCTTGACGATAACTTCACCCGTTTCCGAATAAACCGAATGTGACAGACAGGCTGGCAGGACCTAAAAAGCAGAGATTTGAAAAGTGGTAAGGAACACAGAGAAAGAGCGCAAGATAAAATTGGAAAATAGTATTGCGAGATCGGGTACAGAAAAAAAAGAATTTAGGGTAATCTGTGTAGAAAAAGGACGGGCAGCCGAGGAAAGAGAAGCGGTCATTAATAAACAAATCGGGAAACCGAACGCTAGACGCTTCAGGTATAAAAGGTTTTGTTTCCCCATGTGAAGAACGATGAGTGCATGACAGTTCCCCGTGTACATAGTTAAATATGCAACTGTGCGCTATCTTTCAAAGATCATTTACACGAAAAAATTGATCTAAAAAACACTGTATTGATAAAAGTCAACCTAATAGGCTTCACACTAGAAGTTCAATATTATTCACAAACGAAGTTAACGTACAACAGATCCCCTTTTGCATGTAAATTCGACGTAAAAGGATGTCACTTATTGTATGTGTAAGTGTCCACAGTTTCCACCTTTCCATCAAATTTGGTGTCAACCGCTATAGCCGTCGCCGAAAAAAATGTGTGTGACAGACAAACAGTAAACAGATTTTAATAAGGTTTTGTTTTACATAAAACCTTCAAAAGGGCTGGGGAGACGTAGATTCTTCATGAATGGAATTTTAATATTTCACTCCAATGCCAATTATTCTCATTATGACGTCAGCATTTTATTTGGATGGCTTAGGATGCAGTGATTTGGCACAAAATTGAGAAGTTTGAACTGCTGGATTGGATAGTTTTGAAAAATGAGTCCTATCTCACTTTAAGTGTACACATTTGCACTCCTTACTCGCGCACTTTGGAAGAGATGCTGAGGACTGCTGACAGCTGGAACGGTGTTGCCCATTACGTTCGGGCCCTTCTCGTTGCTAAGGAGATAGAACTCGACCGGTGGAGGAGCCGGATGGCGGGGGGTTCCTTGAACTGACAGTCCCCTTCCTCCTCTCCCCTCCCGTTGGTGAAAGGAATTCCCTGATTTGAAGGCTCCGCAAGGCGGGAGAGTTCGGGGGCTGGCCCGAAGTAATGTGACAAACGGTTCCAGGCTAGCTCTCTGACGATGGGGAGGTGTTTAGTTGGTAGTCCGACGATGTACCGAATCGGGAGTCCAACACTGTGTGCGTAAATGCATTCACCTACCCTACCCCAAAAAAAAAAAAACTCGCGCACTTTACAATTCATATAAAAACTAATATTAGATTCGAGACCTTTCATTTGATACCTCACACGACTATATCCGGTGAAATATTTTCACCATTTTTAAATCCCCCTTTGCATGTATGGAGAGCCCCCCTTTAAACACCAACTTAATTTATGTCACTTGTTGTATGCGATCCGAACGACAGATGAAAACTATGAAATCTTTTCCATCTGTCGTTCGGATTGGTTTAGCCGTTTTGGGGAAAAGTGCGTGTGACAGGCAGACAGGCAGATGAATCGATTTTAATAAGGTTTTGTTTTACACAAGACCTTAAAAATCTCATACAGTCCACACAAAAAATATTGCGCACCTCAAAATTTTCCATTATTTCCTAAACTGCTGGATCTACACGAACGATAATTGTCACATCATTTCATGCATTAGTCTACCCTTTTCTTTTAATTCCAGAATTTATTCCAAATACATCCTTCTGTTCAGACGAGCAAACAAAAAATATCTGAAATAATAAAAACTTGTTTCTTTTTCGTTGGTGTGAATATTTATTCTTGCAAATACCGATATTTTGGGAACTCCTTTCATCAGTGCTAACAAGTTGTTAGGGAACAAGTGGTTGCGGATATCCAAAAAGGATTGAAGTACGAATGACCTCGGGAAAATATGGTTCAATTTCGACGATGCTTTTTCTTTGAAAATCAACTGTAGAGTTCTCTCCGGTAACGCAGATTTAACTAGTTTTTGTATCTAAATTTCTTTAAGTTTAATTTGTAACTTTGCGTGACAGGGAATGCGGACTTTGGGTGGCAATTATGCAAACGTTCATTATTAAGTGGCAGATATCCGCCGGGAATAATTATAAGAAGATAATGTCGCAATTTTGAAAACTCCGGTTCATTGGCGCAGAATATGAGATTATGCACAAAGCACAAAGAACTCCTAACATCATTTCACGATACTGCTACTATTATTTATTTATTGTGTTAGCATCCAATGATTATCACTTGCAATTTGTCTAATATACGTACATATACAGGCTAGAGAAAATCCTCTATAAAATTCCGCCTCTTCCAGGCATATCTCTCCAACTTTTAAAAACAACTCAACCCACGTATGCAAATTAGATATTCTACATTCTTGGGTTATGGCAAAACTTCCACGAAGTCAACAAATATGCAAAATCCTCCTGCAGATAAGCTCTCCCCCGAAAAAAGTAATAAAATATGCACCTTAACGATGAAAGCAACGCCAGCAAAATGATAAGTGCCCTCGCACCACAGGTACTCGCGCTGATATAAACTGAGTACATAATTTATTGAAATAGTAACATTGTAACCCACAAACACATTTATACAACAAAATCGTTGATTTAAATTCACGGTATTAGTAGAAGTTGATTTTGACTGGTTAAGCTCCACTCGCTCACATGTTTGGAGACGAGGCTCCCAACTTTCCAATTGTGTTCGTAATGTTTATGGGGCTCGGCCCGGCTGATTAGCTTTAACTTCGCAACTTGGCGGCCAAGTTCAAGGTAAACCAGTTTTCAATTTATAGTTTCGCATTGTATCTTTAGCTTATGAAGTGGTTTTGCGGCTTCTTATAATACCCAGGTGTAAGTGTACAGCGAATAGTGTTCACATAGAAGCTTTTTTTGCGAATTTAGAAAAACCATTATTTCACACTTTTTTTATCAACAAAGTATTGAAAAAGAAAAAAAAGCAAAGATTATCTTTGAATCTATAGAAGGGAATCAAAGTTGACATCGTCTCCTAAGAGTAAATGCTTATCGATTAACTTTTATGTACTCGTACATATGTACATCAATCGCAGCAAACTAGTTAAAACTAAGCATAATCTTTGGTAAATACCACATTTTTGATTATTTTTTCAACCTCCTTTTCTAGTTATTATAGGTAAATAATAAGAATGTGTAAATGTTGTTTTCGTATCTTAAAAATTGTCAACTGTGCCATATACACAAACATAAGCCATAGCGAATTTAATCTATGAGAACCTAACTTTTAGCATATCTTCTTCGATAAACAATATTTTTTGGAGTACGATCTCCGTTTTTCTCTCACGAATATTAGAAAACCTATGTTTCGAGTTTTTATGCGTCCAGATCAACGCAGTCAGTCAGTTGGTTAATTATTTGACTTGACTTGAGGGTTGTGACGGAGATGCTTTTATCAACAACAGAATAGGATTCATTACGAAGTAAAAAAATCCTTTTCAGTTTTGCCTGTCGTTTTCGCGGAGAGATCGATCATACATGAAAGGAATATAGGAAACGGGGCTTTCTAAAATTGAGAGCACAGTTGAGCAACAAAACCTCGACAAGAGTATTTGTTTTATAAATGGTGTCCCAAAATTTATAAAAGATTTGAATTAAATAGAAAACCCAGTTTTTGGTATTTGGATTCTTATTTTTTATTGAATAAAAAGTACATAGGATTGAGTTATTTATGAAATAAGACCTCATGCAGATGGCCCCCACGACTTCACTGGTCCATACGCACCCTTTTGTTGAAATTTTCCATTAATTTGCATTTTAATGAAGGGGTGGATGTGGGGTTACTGACATACACCTTTGACTTGACACGGCCGGGAAAGTTCCAGGAGTAGACTCGCTGAAACGATCGGTGGTGCCGGGGACTTATCCCCAAGACACTTGGGTTCAGAACAAGGAGATCACAGTGGGTACTATTATGGAGGTCGTGGATGCGATTCATCGAGCCGAGGCACGCTTGATGTCAGAAATGTCTTCAATTCCGTAAGATGGACAGACATGCTAGGCACATTAGAAAACATTCCACGTGTCAAGCTATCTCTTGCAGATATTGAGGGATTATCTGGAAGACCGCTCCCAGCTCTTTGAGATACTAGAGGGCTAGAGGAGGATATCACATCGCGAGTAGCACAGGGATCCATCCTAGGGCCGGACCTCTGGGACGCTTCCTACGATAATCTGCTAAAGCTCGATATACCCGAAGAGTCGCGGCTGATCGATTATGCAGAACACATTGCGGCACTTGTTGCCGAACGTACAGTTTAATAGGCGCAAAGCAAACTTGGCAGCGAATGGATGCCTCTGATGGTTTCAGACTTGCGCTGGAAAAAACCGAAGCAGTCATCTTGACCAGAAAGAGAATCACAACCCTGCGTCCCATATCGATCGGCGAGTTGACGATAGAGGCGAGACTAGCGGTTAAATAATAATAGTAATAATCGTTGGTGCAATAATCCATATTAAATCAGGGCCCGCGAAGTGTGTTAGAGCACTTCATTCAAGACCGTAACGGTACACTACAGGATTATAGAACCGTGTAGGAGGCAATGTGGCCACCATTGCGCTCGCCCGAGATTATTACCCTGATTTGGTCAGGTACTCATTCACAGCTGAGTCGACTGGTATCCGATGTCAAACCACGATACAAATCCCACTGCCAGCAGTGAGACTTGAACCGCAACCTTCAGTAAGACAGCCTTGCGCTCTAACCACTTAGCTATCCGGACACAGCGGTTAAACACCTTGGTTTAATGCTCGACTCGAAGATGAGCTTCTACGAGTAAATCGAAGCAGCAGCGGAGAGGATTGCAGCTGGAATCTATTTCTGCTAGGAGACGTCGTCTTATGGGAGCAACACAGTCGGTTCTGCTCTATAGCAAGGAGCTATGAGCTGATGCCTTTGATAAGGAGATGTATCGTAAGCGCCTTGCTCAAGTGCAGAGACGGGGAGCTTTGCGGTGAGCTTCTCGAGAACTTTCCCGGCCGTGTCAAGCATATGCAGCGGCCCGGGGTCTTTTTTACCCTGCTGATTAACGCGAAGCTGGCTACTTTCCAGCGACAAGGAAAAATGCCTTCATTCAAGCAAGCGCTGGAAGCCTCAAGCAGGAAGTCTGGCCGTTGGCGGAACACCAGTTTGTAAACTCCCGCCGGGATGCCATCAGGATCTGGGGCCTTCTTGTTTTTATAGCGAGGACTGATTCTTCGAGCTCTCTCATTGCGAAAAGGGGGCAATCCTCGACGCTTTCCGCACTATTGACATCAGCCCGTACAGGATGTCTGGGGAACAATGCCCGCACAATGCGGTCCATTTGATCGGTACTTAGTATGTCGGGCCTCTGCAAAGCCCCGATTTTCGGGGTAACAAGCGTATAGACAAGTTCCCACGGGTTCTTGTTACCTCGTTCCCAAGGTTCTACCATCTGCGAGCTTTGCTTTTATTTATAGCGCTGCGGAGTCCTTTTTTTCGCTGATCTATACTGTGCTTTAATGGCGCATGCCTCTTCGTTGGCTTGCAAACGTTGTGCCAAACGGCGGAGCTTATGACACTCCCTCCGTAGATCGACAATTTCTGCCATTCGCCAGTACATAGAAGACTTGTGCCGGCTCAGGGGCGTGGAAGCCTCACACGCCGTGGTTATCAGATTCATCACTGCATTATCGACGGTGTCAGCTGCGACACTACCACCCCGTTTCCGTCTGGAGTCTGACTGAGGCATACCCCATTCAAGGACCCTGCCATTAAAATTACCGCCTACCAGGATTCATCCCTCCGTGCTCGAAACGACGTCCTCCAAAGCGTGCGTCAAAAGTCCGGAATCGTTTCGTTCGGCGTCAGGTAACGCTAAAAAACGTTATCCCTATACACCGGATCCAGACAAACCCATTCCCTCGGGCTTCGGCAAGAGCTCGAAATGACGTCCTCCAGAGCATCGGGCGCCGAAAGTGCGGAATCGTTTCGTTTGACGTTAGGTAAACGCCAAAAAACATTATCCCTTAACACCGGATCCAGACAAACCCATTCTTTCGGCCTTTGGCAAGAACACGAACTCAAATGTCATCCCGAACCCAGATTGCAGCGGTGCCCGATAAGTCGAGATGCCATGAAGCCGGGTCCCTGTTTCGATATTGCTCGCTGATTATCACTAGATCAGCATTTACTTCCGCAGCGAACTGTGCTAGCAACTGGTGAGCGGTTGCACTCCGGTGCATGTTAATTTGTAAAATGCGCATTATTTCATTTGCGCCCTAGCCCTTTCCAATTCCATCCCGAAGATTGGACACTGCCTGGTGCCGGCAGTGTGACGCTCTCACTAAACGCGCCACAATCCCTGCAAAGAACAAAACTTCCGCTTTCATTGAAGGTCTTCGCTTGGTGGCCGCATCTCCGGCATGCTGTCCTCCTCTCCGTACCCTTGCAAGTTACTGACGTGTGTCCATAGTGCAGACACCTGTAGCATTTGGTGGGGACTATTCGGCTATGGAGTTTCCTCGCATATTGCTTGGGGACTTCCACCACGGCGAGCTTTTGGCCTCGAACATTTACAGAGGTGATACCTATCCGGGCATTCGTTACCTCTGCACATTTACGCTTTATGGCCTTCTCCACTTCGAACTTCTCTGTTAGCCAGTTAAGATCTCGGATTTCTAGAGAGCACTAGAAACAAGAGCCGTCTCCCACAATAACCTCTTGACCGTTCCGAAGAACGTATTCTTGCTAGGACCCGAAGACCGAATTTGACAAGAAATCTGCCACTCCCGTTTTCCTAATGGAAGACACCTCTGCTCTGTTTCCTTCGGTTTTCATCCTGTAGCGGATTTCACTAAGGACTTCCGCAAATGTCTTCCCTTCCGTCAGCTCTTCGTTTCCTCGTCTTTTCCTTGTCTTTGTATAGCCGGGTCTCTGACGGCGTAGTCAGTTGTTTCCTCTACCATCCCCGCACGGTCAGTCGCGTCACTTGATAAAGCTGCGATGAACGTCGCATTTTTGTGCTGCGCCCAAACGCACTCAACTCTTCCCTGTTATTTCGTCGATTTTTTTTTGTTGGTTTATGTGTATTCTCCATGGAAAATTCATCAACCCAACGTGTGCAAGCGAGCAGGCCGCAATAGTCAGGAATGCGTCTACCCTCGGGGACACAGCCCCTACTCCAGTTCCCTGAGGCCTGACCTACGCTTAGGTGATCCCGGAATTCACGGACGAACCAGCGCTCGCTCGGGGCAACGCGGTCTACTAATACTGGTTTAATGCACACTATTCAACCAGGGTGGCTTGGCAAAGCTAGGCTCACATCGCCCCATCGACGTCGACAGAGAGCTAGGTCTCCGACAGCGTACTGTTGCGAGAGTCCTACACTCTGTGCGTAAATGCATTCACCAACCCTACTCCCAAACAAAAAAAAAAAAAACAGTTCGATGCCACCGTTAGGGAAAACCACGCTCCCCAGATATACAAATTGTTCGACGCTTTCGATGCTTTCCCGGGAGACGCAGATAAGGAGTGAGTGAATGAGAACCTTGGTATGGTTGATGCTTATCTTCAGCCCAACTCCACTTGCCTCTCTTTCCAAGTCAAGAGCTAACTAAGGCCCATGACCAGGCGAGAGAGCTAACAGATGTCATCATTGTAGTCGAGGTGCTTGCGGAAAGATGTCATCGTCCATTGAATTCCTCCACGTCCTCAGGACAAGGCAACATAAAGAACTTCACCAATAACAAGAAGGAATAATACCGGTGACAAGATGCAACTCTGGTGGGCTCCACTTTGGACCTCAAAAACCTCCGAGATTTTGCCTCGGTACAGCACGTAGCATTTTACGCCACCATATGTCGTTATGATACTAGTTATTAGTTTCTCCGGAATGCCCCTCCAGCATGGAACACTACAGATAGTTTCCCCGTTCACGTTATAGAAAGCTTTCTCGAAATCAATGAAAAGTAAATGCAGCGAAGATCAAAACTGCACATACTATTCCAAAATGATTCGTAAGGTACCGATGTGGTCTATGCAGGAGGATTATTTTAGCTATTATCTTTGCGACGGTAGGGAGCACGCAGATACCCCTCCAATTGTCACCGTCAAAACGGGTTCCCTTCTTTGGGATCTTGACAATCATCTGCTTCTTCCACTCTCTGGGAAACCACACATTGGCCACATCAATATCATCCAATTTCGGTAGAAAGAACTGTTTTATCATGTCGGGATGTAACAGCAAGCAAGCAGTGAACTTGGTCAGCCTCATTTTCAAAAAAATATGGTCCAATGATACTTCCAGCCCAAAATCCCAGCCAAACAGTGGCACGTTGTGGATACATTTGTTTTTCGACAATCATGTGTGGGTTCTCCGAATCTCAAATGCGACAATTTTGTCTATTAACAAAAACATCAGGATGAAAATCTGCTTCATCGCTTAGGATAATTTTGCTTGAAAATCAGCATCTACTTGTTAATGTTCTTACAATGAACTAAATCAACACAGTTTATGAGGTATGCGGGTATTTTAATGGGTTTAATTAGGTCTAAGTGCTAGGAGCTACGGTTCCCCTTTTGAACGCCAATAATATCAATATTCTACAGTTTTTATTTTTATTTGTCCAACGTAGATTTTCAAAATGGCACAGACATTCGTCCAAAAAAAGAATCATAAAAATTTTGCAAAACTAGTTCTGGAAATTTTGATGCATGTGCAATAGGAAGCCCTGCTAAGCATGCTCTCAGTTGGATACATTTTCCATTTTCATGGCTTTTATAATCTGTCTTTCAGCGACGAATATGAGAAGTGAACTGAATAGACAAATCGGGTGGCTTCAAGGTTATTGGTGTGAGACTATTTGAAAAGATACGAACTATTACACTTCTTTTTTTACTAGATTTCCCTTCCAGACTAATTCCAAATTGTTTTGTTCTTTGACGAAATTCTTATAGTTCTTCGAAAGATTTTTTTTTCTCTAACCATGGTTTTTGTCCTGTTTCACAGTAAATTTTCTCCTATATTTTTAGACTAATCATTTTCGACATTTGCTATTGTCCTTGTCAAAAAACTGCCGCGAATGAAATAACTTGACAGGCGAGTCAACAACACGAAAATAATTCAAAAAATTCAAAAGTGGCGAGTTTAACTTTATCAACCTTCAAAATTCGAGGATCATCTCAAACCACTTTTGAAGGAGGACGGTGGCCTTACGGTCGTGAATTGGTGGAAAATGAGGTTATGTAGCTGTGTTCAAATATCTTCATTCGATGAGTTTTAGGGAAAATTTAAGAGCATGAGTTCCTTATGAGTCGAGTTGTCTTCCTCCGTCTTCTACCAACGGCGTATGGATACCAGAAACGCTTCTTGTACCGAATCACGTTGGGGGAGGTGAAATGGTGCGTATATATCAATGTGAGGAGAGGAAACTACGATACAAGTTTCTCTCCCCGAAAAATGTGAACCACGATCTTTCATCCAGTACATTTCAATTTATTGCTCTAACCACTAAACCATCCGGACATTTGAATAGATTAGAAAGAGCACACTCATTTCAGTGCTGGCGATGAGTGGATTAGCTGATTGTAGTTGGCGCAAAACTTCAAAATGAGAATGATAAACTATGGCAGCCATATATCATACTGGCCTCAGCTCATACTACACAAATAAGAAAACTCACATAATGTAACGTGTGAAGAATCTCATCCTGCATTTAATAAAGCTCTTTTTTGTTGATGTAAACAAATTTCAAACTGATAATTACTTGTTTGTTCTGTTTCTAGCAAACTGAATTGTTTTTTATTCATGCAATGAAATCCGGCTCCTATCTCAATGCGATTTTCTCTCCCTTCCGGTATAATCGTATTTTCAGATCATCTGAAAAAAGTTGTCCTAAATTCCATAAAATAGTAATCTCTTTTTTGCTTCCGGCGCTGGAGTAATTGAAAATAATAAATAAAACCGCAATAAGATATTCATGTGCAGTTTGCTGTATACTTTGCGAACAGTAGCAAGACTGCGGAAAGTTAAGAATGGCATTTTGTAGTCCTAAGATAAGAACTCCAAATATACGAAACTAACACTATTTTTAGCACGAATGCATTTGTGATAAGGTGGCTTTGAACTATGCAAATTGGAATGAATTATTGTACTAAATTTAACTCCTTCCTGACATGTATTTTTTTAAAATAAATTATAGAAGAAATGTAATTTCACAGAGCACCAAAAATTGGTATACGAATATGAATAGACATACTCACGAAAGAAAAGAGAAGAGTTTATAAAAATCAACTCACCTGAAATGAGAAAGAAGAAATATTTAGAGAAAATGTCATAAATTCTAAATATATAACTTATAGATAGGTTCAAATTTCATTGTTGGCAGAGGGATTGCTAACACGGATTTCCAAATAAGTTTACTCATTTACGGTCCAAAAAAAGTTTTCATGCAAATCATTACGAAGTTCAGAAGCAAACAGGAAGAGAAAGTTGATTGAAAATCTTCTTTTTCTTTAGTCTTTATCCCCTTCACAAGCGGCTCGTCATGATCGGATTCGTCGTTTGGCTCTATCAAATGCCTGATCTGGATGCAATCGTGAGGCTTTTAAATCGCTACATCCGGCGTATCAAGCCACCGTTGTTTCGGTCGTTTACCATCGACTTCCATGTTCAGACCAATCTTGGCAAGTGAATTCTCGTTAGCGGAAATTATGGGACCATGCCATCAAAGACGCCTCCCTCGTAGTTTTTCCAAGATCGGTGCAACCCCATATCGATCGCGAATATCATCATTTTGAATGTGATCAAATCGTGTCACGCCACTAGTCCAACGCAACATCTTCATCTACATTACCGAAAGACGCTGTTCATTGTCTTTTATAGTCGACCAACACTCAGAACCATAGAGAGCGACACGATAGATGACATTGCGGTAAATTTTAGATTTGAAACGTTCGTCGATACGTTGATCATAAAGAACACCAGTTGTGGAATTTGACTGAAAATAAGTATGTTATAATCGACCATTCTCCGCGACGTACCTCAAACGCTTGATAAGGTGTATAAATTGTATAGGAACCTCCTAGAAGAATTCTCGAAATTCAAAATTCATGTTTGTTTGAGCGATTATTTAAAATGAAATGCGGAGGAGCAAGAAGGATAGCTCAGCGGTTAGAGGACTAGATTATTAGGATTATTATTATATTATACTATGAAGTGCAAAAAATTGCACTCGATGTATCGCATTGTTTCGGATCCAATACTGTTAAGTAGTCAAGTACATATTAGGAAATCAACTTATTGTAAATTTAAATCACTGGCGTTAGATAGCATTTGTAGTCATGTTCTGGAGAAATATTAACATAACAACAAGTCGGGAAACCGGAAGCTGTATGCTTCAGATATGAAAGGTTTTGTGTATTTCTTTTATAAAGACTTTGTACCTAGCACGTAACATATGCATATATTATATGAGAATATCCACATTCAGGAGATAATGACTGTCAAAGTATTGAGTTTACAAACAAGCGACAACTTTGATCTATTATACCTTTCTTACTAATAGTGTGATTTTCATCAAACTTGTAAATTTTGAGTGTTCTCCGAGCCTGTGGAGCGCATTGTGTGGTTAACCATCTCATTTACCAGGATGTCAATCGGCATTATTTCCGCCATGACGAACACTGCATCATTTGGAACAGTCCTGAAGTCAGAACACACCCGTAGAGATACCTTGACTACACTGAGTTTATCAACATGAAATCAGACTTGCAATGCTTTTCCGTAAAACTTTTTTGATGGTCGACTTAGAAGTGATGACGGCGCTTGGTGAGGCGGACCGATTCTGTTTCTTTTTTCGCAAGTGTAAGACCAGGGTTCTCTAGCTAACCCTAACAATACTGATTGCTCCGCATGAATATAATTCAGTATTTACAAGATGCTTTGCGACTTTCTCCGGAACCGGAAGATTAAATAAGTCCTTGTCTGTGTTTGCCTATCACACGCACTTTTCTCAAGAACGATTACACCTTTAAAACATCATTTATCTCCATCAACTTTACTTTGCGGTCATCCAAAATTATTTTCAGGACTTTTTTGATGATTTAATCGCTGACAGTCTCTTTAGGACGTCTATTGCGTGCATTGTCCTCGGTGCCAATTTCGCCTCGTTTAAACTTAGCGAACCATTTCTCAACGATAGATTTTTCTGGTACAAAGTCCGAATAATGTTTATCTCACCAAGCCTTCACTTCACCAATATATTTTTTCCCCAAAAAGCAATGCCCTATGAACATACCTAATTCCTTTTTAACCATTTTCTTCAAACTGACAAAAGTTGCTTCACTCAAAATGGTTCATCCCATAAAGAAATAGTCCGGCAGCTGTCAAATTTGTACACGTGTCTTTTGAAGGCAAAAGTTTTCCAGCAGGTTTGGTAGTATCATGCATGATTTTCTATGACTCTAGGATAAACTTTAGGGAGTTCCCAGTTAATTTCTAAAAATATAGTAATATTATCATCATCAGCGGCGCAACAACCGGGATTCGGTCTAGGCCTGCCTTAATATGTTTATATGTTAAATGAAGTAAAGGTTCAAAGGATCAGATCCTTGTGTGTAGTATGGATAATCTGGACATCTACAGACATCAGGAATTTCTATGGGTTTTATATTGAATTTATTGACAGCGTTGGACGTTTGCCCGCTTATAAAGGACCTCATCGTTAATGTCGTGTTTGTTGCAGCATTGCAAACCTTTGGTGCAATCAGTGCTTAATTTGAAGCATCCCACCAGAAGAATTCAGTATTTCATCATCATCATCATCAACGGCGCAACAACTGGTATCCGGTCTAGGCCTGCCTTAATAAGGAACTCCAGACATCCCGGTTTTGCGCCGAGGTCCACCAATTCGATATCCCTAAAATCTGTCTGGCGTCCTAGCCTACGCCATCGCCCCACCTCAGGCAAGGTCTGTCCCGTCTTCTTTTTCTACCATAGATATTGCCCTTATAGACTTTCCGGACTGGATCATCCTCATCCATACGGATAAAGCGACCCGCCCACCGCAACCTATTGAGCCGGATATTATCCACAACTTGGCGGTCATGGGCTACGGAATCGTTCATCCTCATATAGGGGGCCAAAAATTCTTTGGAGGATTCTTTTCTCGAACGCGGCAATTCTTTTTGCTAAGAACCCAAGTTTCCGAGGAATACTTGAGGACTGGCAAGATCATTGTCTTGTACAGTAAGAGCTGTGACCGTATGGTGAGATGTTTCGAGCAGAACAGTTTTTGTAAGCTGAAATCGGCTCCGTTGGCAGCCAACAACCGTGTGCGGATTTCATCGTCATACCTGTTATCGGTTGTGATTTTCGACCCTAAATAGGAGAAATTATCAACGGTCTCAAAGTTGTAATCTTCTATCTTTATTTTTCCCGTTTGACCAGTGTGGTTTGATGTTATTGGTTGGTTGGTTTTGGTGCTGACGTTGCCACCATATATTTGCCTAGCCTTCATTGATATGCAGCTCAAGATCTCGCGCCAATCGCGCCTGCTCGATCTAGATGAAGGCAGTTTGTACGTCTCCGGTCGCTCTTCCCATGATGTCGATATCGTCAGTATAGGCCAGTAATTGAGTGGATTTAAAGAGGATCGTACCACTTGCATTTACCTCAGCATCACAGTATCACTTTCTTCAAGGCAAGGCTGAAGAGGGCGCATGGTAGGACATCTGCTTGTCGTAGACCGTTGTTGATGCCAAAAGGTCTTGAAAGTGATACTGCCGCTTTTATCTGGCCTCGCAGATTGGTAAGGGTCAGCCTAGCCAGTCTTATTAATTTCGTCGGGATACCGAATTCTCTCATGACCGTGTACAGTTTTCCCTGGCTATGCTATCATAGGCAGTTTTAAAGTCGATGAAGAGATGGTGCAACTGATGTCCATATTCCGATAGTTTTTCCATCGCTTGACGCACAGAGAAAATCTGATCTATTGCTGATTTGCCTGGAGTGAAGCCTCTTTGGTGTGAGCCAAGCAAGCAAGATAGCGGAAAATATTTTATAAATGGCACTCAGCAACGTGATATCTCTGTAATTGCTGCACTGTGTGAAATCTCCCTTTTATGTGTGGGACTGATAATCCCTCTTTGCCAGTCGTCAGGCATTGATTCACTGTCCTACACCTTTTGCACAAGTTGGTGACCCTCTTGGTGTAATTGGTCGGCTCCATATTTAACCAATTCGGCTGTAATTCCATCAGCTCCTGACGACTTATGATTTTTAAGCGGGTGAATTGCAGGGACTCTTTCTTCTATGCGTGGTGGTGGCAGTATTTGTCCGTCTTCAATTGGCCGGGCCTCCAACTCACCGACGTTCTGGTTGTTCAGTAGTTAATCAAAGTACTCAACCCATCACTCCAATATGCCCATTCTATCGGAAATCAGATTTCCCTCTTTGTCTCGGCAGAATGAGCATCGAGATGTGTAAGGCTTCATCCTGCTGACTTGTTGGTAAAACTTCTGAGAATGGTTCGATTGCTCCATGTACTTTTCCAGTTCATAGACTTGTTGGTTCTCCCAGGCTTCCTTTTTCCCTCGGCGAAGTTGCTTCTCTGCTCGAAGGAGTTAGTGATAAGTCTCCGCGCGTGCCCTGCGTCCTTTGAAAATGGAACATTACTCGGTATGCGGCATCCTCCCTTTCCGGTGCTAGCTTATATTCATCGTTGAACCAGCCGTTCCGACTCTTTTTGTAGCTGGGGTCAAGTATGTTTGTGAGAACGTTCTTCAGGTCACTGTGAAGATGATTGATGTGTATTCACTCTCACCTGATTGTCAGAGGGAATTCTGGATGGGGTTGTTATTCGAGTTCGGAGCACTATGCCAGCGAGATAGTGATCCGAGTTTATATTGGCCCCCTATATGTTCTTACAATCATCAAGGCTAAGATGTGGCGGCGTTCGATCAGCACGTGGTCAATTTGGTTGAAAGTGATCCCGGCTGGAGAGGCCCACGCTTGTTTGTGGGCCGCTTTCCGCACAAACCAGGTACTTCCAACAACCATTTCGTGTGACAGTGCTAATTGAATAATCCGTAGTCCATTATCATTTGTATTTTGATGTAAGCTATGGAAGCCAACGTATCGGCTCCGTCCCTACTTAGCTGTTAAAATCCCCAAGTATTATTTTGATATCATATTTGGGACAGACTTTGAGGGTTCGTCCAGGTGCTTCGCAGAATGTATACTTCTCCGACTCTGCAGTCTCCTCTGTAGGCGCGTGGACGTTAATGAGGCTTATATTTCTAAATTTGTCTCGGAAACGCAGAGTGCATAGCCGTTCGCTTATGTTTTCAAAGCCGATAACAGCAGGTTTCATTTTGTGACTGACTAACAAACCTACTCCAAGCACATGATTTACTAGTTGACCACTATAATATATGGTGTAGCGACTCTTCTCCAGAAAACCGGTCCCTGTCCATTGCATCTCTTGCAACGCGGTTACATCAGCCTTATATTGGAACAGGGTATCGGCTAGCTGCTTGGCAGATTCATCTCTGTACAGGGAGTGCACGTTCCATGAGAAAATGGGCAAATCGTTATTCCTTTGTCGTTGCCGGATTCGTCGTTGTGTTATCCACCCAGTCCGAGGCTTCTGTTGTGGCTTCGTAACTTCGGTTTTTGTATGGTTGTCAGCCCTATCCAACCCCAACCCGGAGGACCAGTTGGTACAATTTGTACCGTTTTTAGGCATTTTAGGTTGAGAAAGAGTTCCCAGCGGTCATCACGTGGAGGTGGAGATAGGCATTGGTAGTAGAGCTATTGGTGTTGGTTCAGCAGGCGTTTCCCAGGTTTTTCCTTCATCGTGGATACCAATCCACGTTTCGCCCTGGGACCTATACTACCCTTTAACACTACATAGATGAAAAGCTTTGAAAAATTCAGTTTGGCAGGCAATATATGGTTTCCTGTACTAGGATGATTTTTTTGGAGAAGTCGTCACTTCTCAAGTATTTACTATCTGAAGATCTTCAAAATCGTCATCCATCCCTATTCATGCGATCGAAACATGTTCATGCCGTCTGCCTCATTTAGTTGGTTGTTACTATGCAGGTAACACAATGAAACGTAGCAGGCCAAATTACTGATGTTTAAATTGCAATACTACGACCTTTGCAACGAAACGGTACTCATTGAATTTATCAGTAGAGGAGATAAAGCGAGTACTGATACGACATAGATGGTGGGGAAAAGTTTTGAAATGTAGGAGCTCGTGAATCATGCATGCATCAATTACAGTGAAGATTGCATCATACGTTTACATTTATATGAATACAGTAAAAACCGGCTTGTTTCAGTAACAGAATTTTTGTGATCGATTGAAAAGCAATCGCAGGAAGGTGAAACATTTACTATGTTGATATACAATAGCAAATTAAACTCCTACATATCAATAACCATTTCATTCTGGCTATACAACATTAATTCTCTCATCACAGTGGAGTATCTTCGAAAATTATATATACTGTAGGATGACCCAAAAGTTTCTCCCTAGTAGGCGAAAGAATATAATTTTCACATTTCTGGCGTTTAATTAATTAAAGTGAGAAAAATTATTTGCATCTTTTACGACGAAGGTTCCGAAATTAGATAAGATAATAAGGATTTTTATCTAATATTTTTTATTTAGCATTAAAATTGGATTTATATTTTTCTTCTTCTTTTCATTCAATTGGTCTTAATGTTAAGGTTTTACTCAGTGAATGATTTATCAACAACTGTTATTCTAATATTACCAAAAGATTTTTAAAAATTATAATAATAACTTGCACGACTTGTACAAAGCAAAGAAATTCGCTGATATCGATATGAAATTTTCAAAAATGATGTACGATTATGAGAGAGGAAGGTCTGGAAAATATTATAGTATATTGGTTGGGAGGTTGAAAAAGTGGATGAACGAGGCAATGTCAGGGTAACACAGAAGATAAAGAAAGATTTAACAATAAATCAGTTTATCCAAAATAGAAAAAAGAAAATTTGTAGATTCGCTGTCATTAATCTTAAATCTGTAATTTAAATATGGACTAACAATTAAACAGAATTTCAAATTTCGATGGATAAAAGAGCAGGAACTGCAGACACCTATTCAACCGATAAAAGTTTTTGGAAAACCTATAATCAAATCGTTGGGATAGGTTTGAGAATCCGGGATAATAATAACAAATAAAATGGAAAATTAATATTCTTTGAAAATTTCCCTATTAAAGAATCTCAAATGTGCATTACAAATAATTATTAAAGAAGATTTCGTCGAAAATAAAGAGGATTCTATATCTCTTCAAAGAAATAGGACGCCACCCAAAGAGTAGAAAACAAAAGATAAGAAGAACAAGATATTGGAAGTGAGTAGTAAAGAAAAAAATGTTTCAAAATCAATAAAAAAAAATGGAAAGGAATCGAAGCCATATAACCATGCCCTCCATGTTCTTTATAGAATGTTGGAAGTTATGTAAATCTACTTTGAATTAATTTCATACTCAAGAAAAAGTATTTGTGAAATTAATTTAAGAGGAACTTTATTGAAAGTGTTTGGCCACTCTGTAGGTTGCACAACTTTGCATCATTCACAATTTAATCAGTCACAATTTAAATTCGCGAAATATTCCTGATATAAATATATCGATAAAATATTTGTAAGACACAAACAATGGGGTATTAAAATATATGGTACTTGTTGTCTCCATAGGAATAACACGAGCATCTTAACACACATTGCAAGATGAAACAATAGCAACTGGATTGCTATAAAGGAGAGTCAGTTCTACGGGTGAGCACAAATTCTATATCTTCATGACGTCAAACGGAATTGAAAAGTTGTTATGCGACCTGGGGACGATCTTATGTAACAAACCAATTACAATATTATATCGGTTTCTTCATCTATATACAGTTACTCAAAAAAGTATCCGGACAATGGTTAATTTAGAATTGTAATGCGAAAAACATAGATTTGTAAAATAGTAACATAATTTCGTTTTCCACGATAATAATATTTTATAGCAACACTTTCGAATGAGCGAAAAAAAATCATCATTTCGTTTTAGTACAGTTGTTTTTCTGAGAATTTATGTATACATGCTTGTTATGAAAGTCAAAAAAGTATCCGGACAGCGATGAATTCTTGGAAAATGCACAATATTGCAACTGAGTTGTCTTTTGATTTAACATGGTGATTAAACATTGATTAGTAGCGCATTTAATTCTTCTGTGTATACACACGTTTAATAAAGATGGGTCGGAAAACGCGGGAGGTTTGTAGTGATGTTAGAAAAGTTATTATTGATCTTTTCAAGGACAATAAACCGATACGAGCGATTGCGGAAATCGTGAAAGTGAATAAATCGACGGTTCATGAAATAATTACACGCTTTAAAAAAACGGGTTTCATCGATAAGAAAGGGCGATCAGGCCGTCCACGAAAGTTTAATGACCGAGAAGAAAGATGGATCGTGCGGAAAATGAAAATAAACCCCAAACTAAGTGCAGTTAAGTTGAGAGTTCAGGCGGAAAAGAGGTTTGGTAAAGTTACAAGTGTCGAAACAATTAGAAATATTCTTCGAAAGAATAATTTCCACGGTAGAGTTCCCAGAAAAAAGCCCTATATAAGTAAGCAAAATTGGCAAAAAAGGCTACGGTTTGCTATTGCACATATAAATAGGTCTTACGATTGTTGGAAAATCGTTATATTTGCCGACGAAAGCAAATATAACATATTTGGATCAGATGGAAGTAATTTTGTATGGCGGCAGCCAAATACGGAGCTGAATTTGAAAAATTTAAAGTGCACGGTGAAACATGGCGGTGGTTTTCAGTTGGTATGGGGCTGTATGTCAGCAGCGGGAGTTGGCAATTTAAAGTTTATAAATGGGAAATATGACAAATATCAGCATCTCACAGTCCTTAAGGAAAACTTACTTCAAAGCGCAAGGAAAATGCAAATGGAGCATTTTTGTTATTATGAGGACAATGATCCCAAACATAACTCCTACGTTTGTAGACTTTGGCGGCTGTACAATTGCCCAAAAGTGATAGATACTCCGGCGCAAAGTCCGGATCTAAATCCAATAGAGCATTTGTGGGAACATTTGAAAAGAAAAATTCAAAACTGCGAAATTTCAAGTCTAATTACACTTAGAAAAACTTTGAAGGAAGAGTGGGCGACGATCAGTCCACAATTTTGTGAGAAACTTGTCAAATCGATGCCTAGTCGACTAAGGGAAGTAATAAAAAATCGAGGAGGTCCAACAAGATATTAAATTTTACATTAAAGGGGTAAGTTTCCTTCAAACGCTTTCTGTCCGGATACTTTTTTGACTTCATTTTTTGTAGCGTTCTTAACAGCGGAGCTATTTTTTTTTAAAGCGGAAACTGAGAAATTTTTTTTTTTTGGAAATTTATTATAAACCAATCAAAGATAAATATAACAAATAATCATTAAGCAAATGTGCCACAATTGTTTATATTTCTTTGAAAATATCTATACAACGGTCATGTCCGGATACTTTTTTGAGTAACTGTATGTTTCTATGCATACATCTTCTCAGATTCGTTTCACCACCGCGTTCTCGATTATTTTCCTTAAAAGCAAGCAATAGCAGTTGAATCGAAGATTTATTACTTCTAATGAGTACAGGAAAGATTTTTCATTCAGAATTGAAACGATATGTGGGCATAATCTATGCAACATTGAAAACGAATGTGAATATCTAAAGTACGTGAGTATGGACATTGAAAATGATACTGCAAATCGCCATATGAGCAGAAGCAATAGAAAAGGATTTATTATGTTTGTTGTAAACAAGAACGTTCGATTAATTATCGATCTGACCTAATCTACGAGCCAACAAACGCGCGAACAAAGAAGAGGTGGAGAAAGCGATAAAGAGAAAATGCCGGATATGAACAGCTTCAAGGTGGAAGTTACATCTGCCAATCCAGAGATCAAATATTGGCCATTGCCATCGTCACTGAGAAAACGGCGAAGCAAATTCTTCACCGCTGGAAAAGAAAAAAAATAATAATCGTTGGCGCAACAATCCAATTGAATCAGGGCCTTGAAGTGTGTTAGAGTACTTCATTCAAGACCGTAATTATTTACAGTACCCTATAGGACGCAAGGTGGTCAGCATTGCGCTCGAGAAAAAAAACGCACTGCTTTAGGTGCTCGATCTACGAGCACATAGCCGGGATTACAGAGGGCAAGGCAGAAGCACTTTAGGTTACAAGTGTGGCAAACCCGGGTACAAAGTGAGGCATCGGAAAAAAATGTTCTTGCCACGAATCGTGGTCTGCAGGCAAAAAACGTGGCTGATGTTCTCGGTTCCAGGTGGGGCTAGCTCTTCAGAGAAAAGTCTCAAAAAGTGAAAAGTCAAGCATCATAATTCCTATTCTGCAACATGCATAGGAGTAGAATTGCTCACGATCTGACTGGCTTGATTAGTTCCGTCGAAACTAGGGCTGAAACTCCGTTAATGTCTAGCTCGAAAACGGTCCTATGCGCAGTCAAGCACCTCATTAGGTAATTCCTACGGTTGTTCACATGGCTTCTGCGTGGCGCCGACTCTGATGGAAACATGCGCGCAGGTTTCCAAATCCTTGAGACCGAAATACTTTCGTGTTGTATGGTCACTGTGGGCCCTCATATAAACGCGAAACTTTATTACAAACAAGGGAGGATCGGTTTGTAACTTGTTTTGGAAAAATATTTCTGCAGAATTTCATAGAGACGTGCCGTAATATAAATCAGTGGTTGATGATTTGATGCCATATTTGAAAGAGATTCGTAGTCTGCACAACACAGTTGGTAAAATATTTACCCATTCATAATTTTCGTTGCACTTTTTGGCTGACTTGTGCGATCTGTGCCAGGGCACTACTGCTTCGTTGGGCACGGTCGTCCTCACCCGCTTATTGCCTACTAGCTTCGCAAAAAACTGGCCATTGCGCAAATTTGTTGATTGTAGTTAAGCAACATCGATATTCCCTGTATAGTGGCATAAGAATTATATTGATTTGAACGCGTCAAAACCACGTTTTTGAGATGGGGATGCGACGATGAATTTTGCTTCGACAACACGGTAGCCAAAATCGGACCTACAGCTTGATGCTGGCATTTATTCATGGCCTTACGCAGTGAAAAGCCATTGCTTTCCACGTTCTGCGACCATTTGTATGTGCTATAGTATGAAATGCATCGTATAACTTTCAGAACGTACAATCCAGTTCGTTCCAGAGATGTGCCGGAAATGTGGTTAGGCTGTAGACGAGCTTTTTCGGTTCTACAAGATTAAGGGCCAATTTGCCCTCCAGAAGGTGACAACGACATGTAGCTTTCCGAGTATATCCGTCTATCGTCCCACGTACTCGAGGAGGGCGATCAGACCCGAGTCTGCAAGGGACTCATTTGAAGTGGCTTTGGCCACGAAGCCTCACCGGAGGTTATCTGGTACCATGGGAACCGGGACGGTCCTCTGAGAACACATGCTCCAGGAGAATTCCTGGAGGATGTATTCTCGGCCCGGTTATTTGCGGTTGGCCCCCTAGTGGGAGTTTCATGGTGGTTGCCACCATGCGCTGTACAACTCGGGTGTCGTCCCCCTTAGTTGCGGCAGAGGTGTTAGATAGGCCTCGCATCCACTGGTATGAATGCTGAGCCTGCACTCAGTATAAACCAGGACCGCTGTGCTTGCATTCCTGATAGGAATCCGGCGCTCTGTGTTTAAATGCATTTTCAGCTAACTACCACTCCTTAAAAAAACCGGTCAACGTAAAATGAAGTTGACTGAATTTAAATCGGGGTTCCTCGAAGCTACCTCTTCGTGATGAATTAATTTCAATTTTACAGAAAACATTTCTTGCCATGCTGCTGCTTTCATTCGAAGCTTGATACGTGATTTCGTCCTGTTGAAACTAAATGCTCCGATGATACCTCATTCTGCGATTTCAGCCCAAACCGCTCTGCATGCTAATACCGCCAGTTTTATTTATTATTTATTATTCACAAAACCGTTAACAGGAAAATGTGCTTCATTCGAGACAATAACATCAAGGCTTCGAACATTTCATTTAAAAAGTTTAACCTCGATTCCACTTGCTGCAAGTTCCGTCATATGCTATTCTATTGCATCTTATAGCGATGCAATTTCACATTTAGATGCAAAATTGGCTCCAACGACAATCTAAACACATCCCAAGCGGAGGAATCTTTTTGAGTAAATATTCTTGGATACGCGTGTAAAGATTCTCGAACTTGATGAATTGTTTTTCCTGTACATATAATCCTTTCGCGAGTTTGGAGCCGTGTTTTTAAAGCTTTTTGACAACAAAACTTTATTAGAATAGATTTACTGCCACGTGAAGTATTTGAAAGGTCTCGACTAGTAGTTTTCCAAGCAGATGTTAGTTTTGATATTGGTTGCAAAAGGGGAGTGCGAGCATCCGGATCTAATTACTTTAAAGACCTATTCTTAGAAACCAACCAATCAAAAAATCTGAAAGAAATTGAGGTCCATGCGCATGATATATAGATTTCGAAATACGAACGTAACGACGTTAACTGCTTAAACAAAGTTGATAATAGTATACTATTTTATTTCAAAAATTTATTGTGAAACCCCCTTAAATTCCTACCAAAATCCGTAAAATTGTGTAGTAATACGGGTTTTAATATGGAGCAGCATACTGGAAAGTTTGGTGGAGTTCGTCTCTTTCGCGCCAAATTATTACTCCTCCGCAGCGTTGTCTTTGACTTTTTTAAAATTAGCTTGATTTCAAAAAATAGTCTGTTTCTAGGCAACCTTGCATAACAAAAAATAGGTAAATACATAGATGACATGTTTTTTTATTAAATAAATTAATGAATGATAGTTTGGGAATGAATTTTATCCAAGAACGGCGACTATGTATTTTTTTGATTAAATTAGTTACGCTTTTTATGTAATGTTGTAGCTTCACTGTGTACAAATCTACAAATAGCATTTCACATTTTCGTTACTTAGTACTTGAACTTCAATTATCAACATATTCCCGTGTTAAGCCATAATTAACCGTATGTTAATTGACAAATGATCGCGTGATCAATTTTGTGAGTTTCTCGCGCGGAGAAAAGACGGATGGTCGACAACTGTGTTCCCATTTTAAAAAGTATCAAATCAAAAATATTAAATAAATATAAATTCGAAATTAATCATAAGGTGCTTGTTATCTTCGGTAGGAACTGAATAAGAGAACAAGACCTGAAATCAGCATATTCGCAAGGAAACTGAGGATATGCTGCGTAGTCGTGGAACGTAATAATAAATTTTAATTCAAGTGGAAATCTCTGCTGGCGTGGTAAGTCAAATCCGCCAAAAAATTTCTGATTTGCCAGAAATTGTTTCACGAACACTGCGAAAAGCTGGTCTTAGAGGGTGCACCAAAGTTAAGAGAGACACCAGAAATTGCTATTAGCATTCGCAGAAAAATATAAAACCTGGGCTGAAAATAACTGGACGAGTGTTGGAACCAAAATAAAGCGCTTGTGATCGGACGGCCGCGAATGGATGTAGAGGAATTCTGGAGGGAAAATACACCCATATCACGTAGAGCCCACACTGAAGTTTGCACCAGACTCAACTATGGTATACAACTGTATGTGAAGAATAGCCCCTTTTCTTCTGAGAGTGCCAGTAGATGGAAGGCAGAATGACAGCGGACTCTTGTATTGGGCACATTTATTTTTCTCCATTTGTTTGGCACCATGGGAGATTTGAGGATTATTCCTTCGGACAGTCTTTCAACCGAACAATGATCCGCAGCGGATAACAAAATCGACCACCAAATGGCTCCAGGTGTTCGGAACAAAAACGTTAGGTTCGCCCCTCCAATATACAGATCTAACCCCACCGAACACCTCCGGACTGTTTTAAAACGGTCGGTCACATGGGAGTTGGGGATACTAACCGAAGCGTGGCCAAATGTGTAGGATGATATAGGAAATTTTTGAAAAGCTAGTTTGTAGTATGACTACGGGAATCCAGGACGTAATAGATTTCAGAGGAACATATCCAAAATATTAGCTTTCATTTTTTCCACATAGTCATGTTAAGTCACAAAATTAATTTGTTTATTGTATCGAAGAAATTCATCTAAATTACTTTTCTTTCTTTGTCCCTTTCTAAATTATAGTTTGAATAAAATAAATATTTCGAGAAAATATCAAAACGTTTTGAGTTTTTAGTAACAGATCCCATTTACAGCGAAAGGGTGATCAATTTTGTAAATCACTGTATTTTCCATAATAAAGTGGTAACTTTGAATTGTTGAAACCCGAAAAGGGCAATATTTGATGATTCTATAACAAACTTAAGGGGGTTCCTAATTAATGAGAGAAATTCAATTGTATGGTATCCTTAATAGTATTCTACATATATACATTATTCTAAGTAGCTGCCATAGAAAAGTATCGAAAAAATTTCCCAAAGTTCCAATGAGTAAACATGTAAAAACAAGTTATTTACTTCTGAATGGGTTTTAACTTTATACGCAATAACATGAATTACCATAAACTCTCAATTAAATTTAATGTATCTAAAAACCCTAAGCTTTCAGAGTGAATGAAACCAAAACGAGCATGACTCCCACCAAAAATTCATCTTTAATTATAAATACCCAAATCAATTTGGCTAAAAACGTACTTACGTCAAAAATCCACGGGATTTGAATTATATGATAAATGCAATAAAAGCTAACGGGCACTTTTAATCAATTTTATGAATAAAAACAATTTTTTTACATTCTGTTGATGATTTTCGAATTTTCAGAAGATAAAATTCCGATGAAAATACAAATTTAATTTACACATACGTTTACTAAGTCAAAGCATTTAGAGGTGAGGTAGGTCGTTTCGGTCGAAACCAGAAGATGATCAAGAAAAAATTTCAAAACATAAGCATGGGAGAAACCGAGGAGCAACACAACAGAGCAAATATTAACAATATTATGAATCATTTTAGGAAAAATAGCAACACTCAAATATAGATATATGTAGACGATTAAGAACAGAAATAAAATGTTTTTACCCGAAAATTTTAGGAATCATCAAATTCAAATGATTTTGAAAAATTGGTAAACAAGATATATAATCAATATAAACAGGCTCCTATAATTTGGGACTGTATTTTGGATTTCTCAGTCAATTTGGTTCATCGTATCTATGTACCATTACTTCAAAATTGTATTTATAAAGCTGAATCTAAAAAAGCTATAGAATGGCTTTATACGTGATTAACTAATACACATCATCTTCGCTCTTGAAAGCATTATAATGAGATGGATGCATGGCTATTGACTACATTATTTCTCACCATTTCGCACTGTATGAAAGAACTAACACACATTTGTACGTTATTGGTCTGTAAAAATGTTATGCGGTTAGGTTTGAATAGTACATAGATACACATAATGGTAATATGTTAACGTAGCACATAATGGTTAAGTGGAACAACCTCAATGGTTAGCATTCACTAAAGTTCTCCTAGCAATCGAATCTATCATACATGACGATCACTTTTTATCGATATTTTGTGCAATAATTACAGAGAATAAGATTTTTTTTTTAAATAATCGAATCATGAATTCAAAAGGGCCCAAATCAAACTTTTACAATATTACAAGAAACACAAAAATTCTGTCTGCCAATTGTAAGGAAACTAAACGCAGGGGTTTTTCTTGAGAGATGCTCATTGAGTATCACGTAATATAACAAAATGGCTTTCCTAAATTTGAGAGTATCTTAGCGGCGTAAACATGAAGAAACACAGCAAAGATATAGTTTGAAAACTATTCGAGACTCATGATTTAATCCAACTCTTACAAAAGCAACAAGTGAATAACGCCTATTTCGGAATGTTAAGGAAGTTTCTGAACTGATGTGAACTAAAATCCGCCGCCTAACTCATTCCTTATCTTTGATTGATTTAATGGAATGGAATTATACTTGGATTACTATATGTCCTGGTTAACATAATATACATAACTAAGCTAGGGCGTTATTATATGTATACCAAAGCTAACCGAGAAGTCATTAATTTTAGGATGTGCATATGTTAGCATGACAAATAAACGTTAAGAATAATAATAATACACGGGACAGAAAATTTGGTTAAAGTAGTGTTTATAAACATACTCCGCGTAGCTCTTATATTATGGTAATAAAGCCATTCGCTAAAATATGGAGTAGGTAGATCGTGAAAATGAGCTAACATCTGAGCACGCTAGGAAGAAACATTTCCTGCATACGTTTTAGCACCCCTTAACTTCTCCATTAAATTTTGAAATAATAAAAACTTGTTGTTTCTTTTTCGTTGGTGTGAATGTTTGTGTCCCCATACATGCAAAAGGGGGGTGTAATTTTTTTTTCATCAAATATAGTCATGTGGAGTATCAAATTAAAGGTCTCGGTTAGTACTTTTCGAAAACATTTGTTGGAAAGGTGGGGAGTGCGGGGGGTTGAAAGTGACCATTCCTTTACAGGGGCCATTCTCAGAAACTACCCAACCGAAAAATCTGAAAAAAATCAAGAGGCTGCCACTATATGGTGCCTGGGCTCGAAATACCTTCCACTTCCTGCAAAACCCCCCTTAAGTTCATGCTAGGACCACGAAACGCACAACACGCAACAATATAGGGTGTAACATAGAGCATGATGTTACCAAGTTTGGTGGAAATCGCACTATTGCTAACAAAGTTATAATACGTCAAAGTTGTCGCTTTTTTGCAAATTCAAGGCTATAAATATCAATATCATCCGAAAGTGGATATTCTCACATAATATTGTATATGCATATATTACGTGCTACGTACTGAAAGAAGAAGAAATGCACAAAACCTTTCGTACCAGAAGCGTCCAGCTTCCGGTTTCCCGACTTGTTTTTCACTAGAGGTGATGATGTTGCATATTAGTAAACGTACTTCTAACGCCAGTTTCTGGCTTAAGCGAAATATTGTGCATGCAAATGTTGGCATATAGCAGGCGGCTATTGAGTAGATGCCGATTTGAGGAGCAGGGCAACTGAGGTGGGACTTTTCTGGAAGAACAGTGAAGTCGAATTTTAAGTGGTGCGAGTGCACGCGTAAATTAGTTGATACTTTCATTTTAAAATACTTTGATCTTCTTTAAAATTTTGCTTTTTTATGTGGCTTATTAATT